>NC_141163.1:93586965-93906465 GCF_053477565.2 Lygodium microphyllum | reverse complement strand
CATTCCGTGGATTAAGGTTGGCAGGTTCTTGCGCCAGTTTAAACTCGCAAGGGGAAAAGGGTAGTCGTCCTTTTACTCTATCCTAATTAGGGAAACTTTGTCAAGTTAAGGGAAGCTAGGCATTTGCTTGGACGAAAATGATTAATCAATAAACTAAAGCGACATGGTCGCCGGAATTTACCATAAACCAAACCTAAAGTATTGACAGGGTATGACCCTAGCCCAAGGACGATAGGAATCTTGCCAAGTTGCAATTGATTCCGGATCGAATGCGGGTTGCATTCGGAGAAAAGGAGTCACTCCTTAACAGTTTGCCAGCTAAAACGACCACTGGAATTGATTGTGCTTGTAACAGTTTAGAAAGCACTGTTTGCATTGTTTACTCAATGAACTAAAGGATGAAATGATATCTAAATACTTCAGGTTGAAGGCCTGAAGGGAAAGGAAGCTTCAGTTACCCCCGACTGCCTGCCTGACCCTAACCAAGGGGGTTGTTAACCGCGCCGGGGACGTGGACCAAACCCGCCATGAGAGGTCTCTCCGTTGAGTTCTACTTGGAGCAGGAGGACGCTTGGGTGCCAGAGGGGGCTCTGGCCATAAATCCCTCGCCTTCCGGGCCCTGCACAAGAGGCTAACGTGACTCGGGATTGGATCTCGAGGCCCGCATACTAGTCTACGGGCAGAAGCTTGGATTAGTGATCCCTGGTGGATTACTGGATAGCCTTCGGGCGGATTATGAACAAGCCTACGGGCGGAACTCCTTGTATTTCAAAGATAAAAGGATAAAATGATAATAAAGAAGTTGTTTGACATTGTTTTCTTTATGTCCTGTGATAAGATTACGTGAAGGAACCAGTGCTTAACAGGGTTAATCAAGGAAGCTGTTTGTTATATGTCAAATTAATGTGGTAGGTAATTACATAACTAAAACAAACCGAGGAAAGTGCGGAGGATGGACCATGGGTCCGTCCTATGGATGGGTGGTCCCGGTCAGCCGGGAACTTTTCTTAAAAATCTTCAACGAACAGAGGGATGATCCTCATCGCCGAGCAAATAACTAGAAGGATGACTTAGATTTACCTGTTACCCGATTCACGCTGTTTTAGGGGAACGGAATGGGACTATGCCTTAGGGCAGAGAGGTTGAGCATTGCATCCCTTTCGTTTCCCATTCTCCTTGAACCAAGTGCAGCGTGAATCCGCTTCGGACCTGGCGTTTCTGCGTAAAGTAGTTCGCTCGGGTCTGACGCTAGTTGCTGCTAGCTAATGAACAAACTAGAAAACCTTAATTCCGGTCGATCCTAAGTGGGAAACGGCCAGGACACTTCCGCTACGTGGCAGACGCGGAAGGACCTAGATTACAAAACCCGTAACATTCCATGGGAGTGCCGGGCGGAGTTCTCTAGGCAGCCTTCCGATGGACTGCCAAGACGTGTCCTAGAGGATTCTAGTGGACACGTTACATGGATAAATCCAAAGACACCTCAATGCTAGTTCCTCACTAGTCATTTGTATGCCATCGCCAACCATCTAGTCCCCTACATTCTTGATTTGAGTGATGAATGCTTCACTTGTCTCTCCTTCTTCAACAAACTTCTCTATTACTAGTTGATTTTCCAAGTTTTGAATCCTTATTTTATTTCATGTTTAGTATATTCCAAGCCTCTCATGCCTTGGTTGTATATTGAATCAAGGTCAGAACAGTGTTAGAACAGGTTGTAACTAAGGCATACAATGCATATGTGTTCCTTTGTTTCCAGGCTTACAGACGATTTGCATTTGTAGGAATCATAACACTTGAATTTGATTGATCGGGGGTGGGTTGTGGTTTTTGATCAATCCTTAACATCGTCTCTAGAAGCTCATAAGAATCAAGGATAATTGTGGTTTTGAACTTCCATAAAGTGTAATTTGTACCATATACTTTGTATTCATTGAAGGTTGGTGGAAAAATCCACAATGTTTAAATTGTTGGTACAACATTACCACCACCTAATACACTAGAACCACTACTTAATTGCAGTAGATGACATTTCTCCTCTTTGTAGTTGAAGCATTTCCCTCTTACATACTCTTCACTCCTCAGAGGCTCTAGTACCATGTATAAATTAGACGTCACAATAAACAAAATTTGAGTAGTAGAGAACACATGGAAAATATGAGAAGAATGGAAACTACTTTAATTTCAAATGAACTGATACAAAGATAGCTCTATCCACTTGTGTGCTTCCATTGTGAAGCTTAGATGAAAATCTAGACAAATGATAGGTGAAGAGCATAAGAATAGTTGAAATAATTTTGACTGGGTGAAGGACGATGGCTTTGAAGAGGTCTTTCTTTTATAGCCTTGGAAGGTAGTCTAGTCAACTTGTTTGACCATATTATGAATCTTTTCTAGTTGGTGAGGGGATATTCTAAGGAATATTCTGCATACTTGAATTACTATCAGCATAACTACTCTATTTAAGCCAAAGACTAGATCCACAAAGGTTACCTTTTTACCATGTGATCACTTAGACTGAGTCATCAAACATGCAAGTCAAGACCCAACCAATGTGTGTTGTGCTCATACATGGCTTCTCCTTATAAAGGGGATATTACAACTTAGAGCACCATAGATCATTGGTGGCACCTTCTGAGGGTGGGGCATTGAGTATATCTGACAGGAAGAAGCTCCTATTGGAATTAGTCCCCCTATACCCTACTAAGTGGCACATTATCTAGGAAAGGAAAGGATGAAAAACTAAAAAGATGTGTTGCATGAGAAAATATTAGGATTTTCCTAAAAGATTACCATGATGAACCATATGGTGGATACTTTGCAGGAGAAGCAATAAGTAGGAAGCAAATATTGATGGATGACCTTACATAAGGATACCTACAACTATTGTAAGTGCTATGATGCTTGTCAATGAATGAAAAAGCCTAGTAAAACTAGTGCCATGCCATTGCAATCTATCCTTCCACTCAAGCCTTTGGAGAAATGGGGCATTGACTTTGCTAGACCTATTGACTCTCCCACTAGAAGGAAGCAGAACCACTATATACTAGTATGTATTGACTATATGATAAAGTGGTGTAGAACCAAAGCCCTCAAGCAAGATGATGGAAACGATGTGGCCCTATTTCTATATGAGAATATTATCACTCACTTTCGTAGTCTCTTGAAGCTGGTAAGTGATCAATGCAATCACTTTTTAAATAAGATCATGAAAGAGATGATAAAGAATGACAAGATTATGCATTGCAAAATCTACACCCTACTACCTAGAGATATAATGACTAAGTCAAAGTCACCAATTACATCCTCTGCTTGATCATAATAATGATGATTTTTTTTTACAAAACCGTTGATTCTGTCTCCTAGTTATACGAAGACAAGGCTTGAGGCTTGCCAATCAGGCATCTACATAAAAAACTAGTAAGGCCCCAGATCCTATGAAATAAGTAGACATGGCCAAGGCCTTCCTGAATCCTGACACTCGAGGGACTAGCATCTAGATAGAAGGTCACTTCATTATAAGTGCATTGATAGATGGAGCTTCTTCAGTGAATATCTTAGCTAATGTAACAATGAAAGATCTAGGCCTGCAAGGAATACAACCTACTTAGTGACTCATCAAACTGGTTGATTGGAGCAAAATCAAGCCTTTAGGCATCCTTCCTTTTCTCTCCTGCTCTTTTCTTTCTAAGTTCAGCTTCTTAGTCATGGTCTCCATCTCCTTGTGATGTTGTTCTTCCTCTTGCTTCCTTTCCTCTTCTTTGGTGGCAAACTCCTCCATGCCTTGTTCGATCTGACCAGTCTTTGCGGTAAGCTCTTCGTGTTGCATTATCAAGAGTTTATACTCCCTCTGCATTTTTATCAACTCCTGATTCTCATCTTCCAGTCGCTACCTCTAGCTTTCCTCCCTATCATCCTTAGCCTTCAGCTCCTGTTTGAGATCAAATATTTCATTTTCTTGCATAGCTATTTGTCGAATCTTTTCAAGCTGAAAAGTAGCTACCGACTCTTTTTTCGCAGCTAACTCGCCCACAACTATCTTCCTCTCCTCTTTAGCTTTCTCTAGTTGAGAGAGCAATTCAGTAACGTATTCATCATAGTTAGCTGGTGGCATCATTGTCATGTGGATCAGAGTGGTTGAGGCCTCCACTTTTTGGCATTTTGGATCTTGTCTAGATTCTGTGTCTGTGGCCATCCTCTTCTGCCTCGTGGCCGTGGTTTCCATTCTCTTCCATTGGGCTAATTCTTTATTGATGAAATATTGCATCCAGGCCACAAAGTTTGAGATGTCAGCACTAGTGGGGATGCTTGGGGTGAGGGTGGCTACTTCAGTGGTAGGCACCGCGAGGATCGGGATAGGATGGATGGGGGCTTTACCCTTGCCTTCAGTGACGGCTCGCGGTATGATATTCAGCACCTAAGAGCTTGAGCTTGGCCCCTCCTCCCTGGGCAGGGTCAAAGCTCCTAGGTCATTTGTCCTGCTTTGTTGCTCTATAGACAGACATGTGACTTTGGTCATGTCTTCCTCCTCTTGCCTTCTCAGCTCCTCCTCTTTCTCAACATCCCTTCAAAATTTTCCAAAAAAGAGCATCAAGATATTGGGTAAGAGGAAGCAATGACAATAGTGACATTGTCTATTATTCGAATAGGAGGAGTTGCTCCTAATCTCGTTCTTTCATCTTGACTCAGAAAGCTAAAGACTACTCGTCATTTTTTATTTCATAGCTAATCCCCTTAGTGTATTCTGTAATAGACTTTTAGGTGTACTGTCTACCCACATTTTGACCATGCCATAGTCACTACCTTCACCTTCTCTACATGAAGATATAAAAAATGATGATAGATTGCACCTATTGTTTAATGGATGACTGCCTCCTCATGTAAGCTTCACTATCGCTATCTTCTACTTTTGATTTGTCTGAGCTAACAAATAGCTATGATGTGTATTTTCTTGTATTCAAGAAAATTTGCAGCCTCTGATGGACCATGTCTTATGTAAAGGCTGATATGTGTGTCAACTTAGCCTATAATGCACTGTCACTCAAAATACCTGGGGGAAATATTATGTCACTGCCTGAGATTCCCTAGTGCATTTAAGAAAATAAACAAGACCTACGATAGCCTAATGCAAATTACAGCCCTTGCTTCTTCTTGTCACATGCATGCCCTACCCCCTTTTTCATGTGTACCTCGGCACTCTTTGCAGGTGAATCACTATCTCTTATAGAAGGTAAGAGTATGCCTTTTTATTGCAATCCCAACCTCCTCCAACTAGGCTGCACAACTAGACAATTGGATATATTTCAAAATAGAATACCAACTTTCTTTAATGATAAAGGAGATTCACAATCTGCCCCTAAAAGGTTTTTCCATAGTTGTGTTGCATCATGCACATTGTCTCTTATTGGTTTCACCTAAGCAAGAAAATAATATGAAATTATATATTGATAGATAAAGCATGTCTTTCAAGAATGCTACAAAAAGCATCAAAAGCAAATCATAGAATGGTAAAGCACAAACCTTGTTAAACTGACAAGATTCAAGGGCACTCAAGGTGGTTGACTTGAAAGACACTAATAAAGGACCAAGATATATCTAAGAGCAACTGCTCTTCCTTTGCAACACAATCCTGCCTCTATGACATTAATAGCTGACTTCCCCTTAAGATATTAGTCAATTGTGTTGAAGCTTTCAGCTTCATCACTTTCTCTATCTCAGTATGCTCCTTTTGACTATTTTGTGGCATTGGTATGAATCCATAAATACCTCAAGAATATAAACGACACATGTACCCCTTCGGATCATGCACATAACCCCTCTATAGCAAATGTAATGACTACTTCAATACATATCCCTTCTTCATTATATTCTCTATTTTTAACTCTGAATCTACTCTCTATTATGCTTTCTCTGCTTCACTCTCGCAGTGGGAGGCCTCCTGTGGCCATGGCCTTCTACATGGTATTAGTTGCTTGGTAATGGCCTAGGGCCTAATGTTGATGCCAGGAGGTATATTCCACAGTGGATTCCATGAGGTTTTGCAGTGGATTCTGTAAAATTATATTTATTGTGCAAGGGCTCGTACACAAGGTGGATTCCTTGTGCAAAAAGTCCATGGGGACGCCTGTCCTTTTTAGGTGTTTCATTAATTTAATGTGCAAGTGGGTGATTCCATAGCAGGTGATTCTGCAAATTACATATTCAAATTAATGGACGTTTATGAGTTTAGAGTGTGCACTCGTAATAAATTAAGGATAGGACTGGGTTCCAACCTATTTATTTATTTTTTAGATGAAGACTGCTACGTATTCACTTTTATTAGTTTAATTTTATTATTTTCTAACAATAACGTGTATTTAAGTTATTTAGAAGAAATTATCATTTTTGATGGGCGTGCATCTTAGGCGTGGTGCCAATATTTATTTTGATGCACTTATTTATTAAAGCACTTGACATATATTTATTATTTTGTATGCGCATGGACGCACGATTTAAATATTCGTTATTGGACATTGTATTTGGGCACAACCCGACTCTTTGGGCACCCAATCTCTTTATTCTTTATTTGGACAAAAGAAAACACAAAAGACAAAGCATGCTAATTGTAAATTTGGGCTATTTTTTAGCTTGGAGATGAATAATATATTAAAAACATGCTTTGTGGAGCGCTCACACAAGGCATGGGGGGAGATTGTACCCAATTAGTGTTCTTGCTTCATGTGTATTCTATTTGATATGGATTCCTCACTTTGAACATGTAGCTGGTGCTCTATATAAGCTAGGAAAGGTCAGAGATTTCATTGGGAAAGGAAACATCAGAAAGCAATGAAGAAATTGAAGCGACTCTTGAAATTTTCTTCTGCATTGAGAAAAGATGATTATTCACATGGAAAGCCCATCATTATTACTATTGATTCGAGCCCAATCGGGATTGGATGGGCAACTGGGCTAAAGTATTGACTGAACGATAGAGAATGTATCTATAGGTAAAAAGAGAATTATGGGAAGTTGTGATAGCCCTTAAATGTGATAAGGAGTATTTTATGGATGCTCGTGTAGTCATTGAGACTAATTGTTTGCTAGTATTGGGTATGATTACTAGTTGTGCTACGACAGACATTGCTATGCTTCAATGGATTGCATACATTAAATCTTTGAACCCTGAATTTCAGCATATTGCAGGAAGAGATAACCTAGTGGGGAAGACATGTTATCTCGGGCATACTATGAGAATGAAGATGGGATGATGGATGAGGAGGAAGAAGATTACTTTCTTGTAGTAGCTGAAAGTGATATTGTAAGAGTGAATTTAGCAATGCAAGGAGTTGCTATAGCACTATAACAGAAGCTTGGACATCAAAGAGAAAACACTTTAGATGTTTTGTCTCTAGTGTAGAAGTGTTTTCGAAAAACAAATATGTAGGAGAGTGGTTGAGAATTGGTGAAAACCTCTATACATTAACAAAGAGAAATGAATGGTCAGATGAGGAGTTTAAAAATATCAAGAGGAAAGCCTATGGATTTTTCTTAAAATATAGATACTTATAGAAACATTCTAAAAAGAAACATAGTGTGCCATTGCGAGTTTTGGGTGACATAGCTTCACACGTAAATGTTATGCAAGAATTTCAAGAAAGCTTATGGACTGGCAATAGAGGTGTTTGGGGTACTTTTGCAAAGTTCAAAGAAAGATATTGGTGGCAGGATATATATAAGAATGTTGCCCATTTTGTGGAAACATGCATGACATGTCAAATGTATTCATATGTGAGACATCGGGATGGATTACAGCCCACATATCCATTTTCTCTTCATCTTAAGTGGGTGGTGGATTTAGTCGCGATGCTTATAGGTCTTTGGCAAATGAGATATCTTGTACTTGCCCATGAAGGCTTGACTAATCAAGTGGAAGGGAGAGCTCTACATACTAAGACAACAAGTGTAGTATGTACTTTTCTCTTATAAGAGATCTTTTGTTGCTATAATTGTGTGGGAAAAATTATAGTATATAGGGGTGAGCTAGATGCAGATGAAGCTCATGATTTCTTTGCACGGTTGGGGATAAATCTTGCTTTAACTTTAGCTTATAACCCTAAAGGAAATGGAAAAAGTGAAAGAGGTCATCCACCTATTGTGAAGACATTGGTAAAAGCATGTGGAGAGAAGGTAAAAGAGTAGCCATGGTTGCTCCCTTATGCTTTGTGGGGGATGACAGAACAACTCATAATGGTGTTACAAGATATATACCTAATGAATTGATGTATGGTCAAAAACCTATCATGTCAATAGAAGAGATGATAGTCACATGGAGTGTGCTACCTTGGGAAGAGGAGTTGAATCGAGAGGATTGGTTGGCCTTACCTATTATACAGTTGGAAAGAAAGTCAGAAGACATAGAGGCAGTAGTTGCAAAGTTAAGGGCTACTTATGCATTAAATGATCTGGATGGGACAACTATAAAACTTTTGGTAGTAGTAGGGAAAAGAATCAAATCATTCAAGAGGCAGGAAACTTCTACCTATGAGTTATCAGAATTGGAAGAAAATAGTGGCCATGATACAAAAGATAAAGAAGCAAAGGATATGGTTGTAGAGGATGAGAAGGACTTAGAATCTGGTGACAACTAGGATTTTGGCACATACCAAAGGTTGTGCAGATTCAGAGGGGGTGGATATTGTGGCATTACGGGGACACAGTGTGAAAAACTATAGAGTTCATCATCATCTGACTTTCTTATTGATCTAGAGAGTCAATGTCATCATAGTCATTAGTGCTAGTGTCCATAGTATGGTTGGCTCAAAAATACTAGATTTTTGAATAAGTTTAGTCTATTTTTTATATTTTGGATATTATTTATTGTAAATATCCTAAAAAGATATAGAACTTCTAGAATAGTGTGGCATGCAAAAAGGGAGCTGCTTTTTCAGCCAGTTTTGGAGATTGTATGAAAAAGGAAAGATTGGAAAAATCGTACATGTCATGATTGCAGTTAATAGGCAGCAAACAACACTCCGAGAACTGGGAGAGGAAGGATTGATATGAGATCAAGTGTCCTAATATAGTTTTACCTCCCTTTTGGAGCCAAGGAAACCATCAGATTTGCGATTTGAGTAGCACAAAGGAGTTGCTATTTGATGTATGTTTTTGGTCTACAAAGAAGCTCCAGGAGATCTAATGCTTGGAGATTGCTTCTAAGTAGTGCTAGATAAGGAATTTCAAGTTCTATTAATACATAGTGTTTTGATTCATTGTGCTTCGTGTTTATCTTATGTACCTCTTGTCTATTCTTTTTCTTCTCTTTCATCTCTTATTCTCTACTTCCTTCTATCTTTGATCCCCAGTGGATACAATCTTTTAACTAAAACCCCTCTGAATATGTCCCCTATCATCTCTGAAGTGAAACCTGATCTTCCATCCCTATTCATCCCTTTAAATTGGACACTTTTCCATTTTACTACCCTTTGTTTCTAGCAATGGTTCACACATGATTAATTTCTGAAGGATTTTACGTGCATCGGAGTTTCGAGAGCAATGGTTCATACATTATTAATTTTTGAAGGATTTTACGTGCATCAGACATGTTTCTACGTGAATGTATTGTTTTTCCTCTAAAACTATAGTTTCATTCTATACTCTTGATTTCTCTCTTTTCTCAAATATTTTTTCTTTTCACAACCTATCATTTTGATGCACAAATTGGCTTTTATTCATTTTTGTATGTCTTTTTCTTTGTCATTTGTACAATTTTTCCATGTGAATACCCCGGCTTCTCAGCAAACCATGTTCTATCTTGCTCTCAATGTGCAGCTCATCCAATCGTATATTTTTCCTTCTTGGTGCTTTTTGTTCCAATAATAGATAGATTTTTTGTTATTAAATTTTTACCATGTTTTTGAATCTCCTTTTTCTTCCTCTTCTTCTTTTTCTTTCTCCCTCCTTTCTCTTCTCCTAGCCCCACTCAGGACCCCACAAAAGGCCCCAATCGGCACATGCCAATTGCATGGGACTCTTCCTCCTCGTAGGCATCACCCCACCTATCATCCACTCTTACAACCCCCTTGGCATGATGACCATCAACATCAATTCTATCTACACCTCCTATCGCCCTGGCTAGTGCCTTGTCACACAACAATTACAAGTGGCCCTGTAGAGGTGCTGACTTAGCCCATTTGGCCCTCCCTTTTACTGACAAGCACCTAGCAACCGACTTACCATTGTCCCTCCTCACCTCCTTGATGGTCACCTCTAATGCCAAGAGGCATATTCTATGGTGGATTTCCTGAGACCACGGTGGATTCCGTGAGGTTTTTATTCCACAGTGGATTCCATGAGGTTTTATAGTGAATTCCGTAAAACTATATTTATTTTTCGGGGCTCATACACAAGGTTATCCTTATGCGAGATGCTGACGGAGACACTATCGCATGGGACTCGTGTGAGGGTTCGTGAAGTCGCTCATTGTAGGAACGCTTGGACGAGATGGGAGCAAAAGATAATTTTAAGTCATCAAGTCAAGATGAATACATGGAGTAAAATAATGAACAGGTTTCTCATTCGATCTAACAATATGAATGAATATATTGTTTATCTCAATAATTTTCGTACATAGAAATGTAACACATAGCATGCAAGCATCTCAATAATTTCATTCGGTAGACTACAATTGTATAGATGGAACTGTTCTTCAAATTTCTCTCCTTTTTATATCTTCAAAGACTCAACACCTGTGGAAGGCAAATCAAAGATTCTGTCGTATGCCGCATTTGATATTAGAGGGACCCTCTTGTTCATCTCAGCATCTTCTTGATCACACACTTGTAGATTCCTCCTAGCTTGAAGATGAGATGTCCATGACCGCTTTAAATGGAAGTTGACGATAGTTACGGTGGATAGGGTGGAGAACCTAGCTATGACGGAGTCGGCTTTGTTTTTATGAGGAGTAGAGGCTGCAGAAGATGACGTGATGGAAAGCAAACCAATTCAATCCCCATGCAACGCTTGAACGTTCCCAGCAACTTGGCTGTTGTTGCTAGTACTATCGTTTGATAGAATTTTTATTATATTATATTATGAAATGTGTTTCAACAAATAGTTCTCTCTCTCTCTCTCTCATATTTGCAGTATAGAAATATTTGTGCAAGCAGTCCAAATCGATAGAACTTGTATTACATTATTGGATTGTGATGTGTTCCAATGAATAATTCTCTCTTTACCCATATATAACTCTCTCTCTCTCTCTCTCGTTTGCAATACAAAAGAAGCTCTTGGCTGTTGTTGCTTCCGCCGTCGCCTTTTGAGTTCAGTTTCATCATCTACAGCTTCGTTCTTCTTCCTCTTTGTCTTCATCACCCTCAGCAGCTTCGTCGCATCACCTTCGTGCAAACCCACCAGCTTCTTCTTCTTCTTCTACGTCGGGTCTATAGATCACCTTCTACAAGCTTTTCATCCTCCTTCGATTCTCCTGTCATCACTCTGCATCGTACTACGTGCGGAATTTGGAGATAACGTCACAACGGCGTCTGCATTCTTTGTTCCATGTCGACACCATGCATCCTTCAGTATAGCTTACCATCGTGGTCACGTTCTTATCTTCAGCTTCACCACAGCCACACTTTCCGAGCTTCTTCCCAGATCTTCGTTGTCTTCTTGTCATCGCTGCCTTTGCCCTCCTTACACAGTATCAATACCGTGTATTCCTGAAGCGAGCACAGAGTCTTCTGAGTCCATGCCCTCAGAAGCTACATCAAAGTTGACTTCTTTGAGCTTGCCAACAGAAGCAGGGTTGTCTTCTTCAAGCTCGCCGGTACTTCTGCAGCCTCATCGTCTCCTTTGTCCGCGATCTGATAAGGCTTCAGCTTCTTCTTTTTCATTGTCCTCTCCTCCAACTAAAGTACTGTATGTTGAGTAGGTTGGCAAGGCATCCAAAGTGGCGTTGTAGCTGCCGCTGAAGCTACTTCGCCTTCATCAGGACTGTCCATTCTATTATCTTCCAATATTGTGATGATAGTCGACTCCACTGGAGCACTTGACATCGTCGTCGCTTTGTCTCCTGCTGCTTTAATTCTTGCACTTTGTCTGTCTTGATCTTCGTCTTCGTCTTCATCTTCCCCCCTTCATTGTACCAGCTACGTCCCTGTTTATAAATGACGCCACTCTATAAAAAAGCTTCAAAAAAGCATCGTCATTATTGACATCTATTTGCTGCACTTCGACATCCTAATTTAGAGTACAAAAGCACGGTGCTTTTCTTCCTTGAAAAGATTGTGATTGCTCATATCGCCTATTCAAGCTGTTATGTTTTCTGTAATGGTTAGCATCAATATCACGTTCTTTTCAAGGCATCTTGGTGGTGGGCTAGCCACGCACTACATGGATATACATAGTCCAACTTTGATCCTCCTTGTTGTATGTACTATGATGAGTCGTGATCATTGTATAATGTATAGTACCAGATTACCCATGATCTAAGAGAGAATATTACTAGATTAGTTAGCTCACGAGTGAGTCTGAATGTATATTTGTGAGCTGCGCATTTTTTTTTGTGTGTTGGTCAGTGGGTGCCAACCTATTTGCCTTTGATTTCGGCCGCCTCGCATTATCTAGCTTGCCAACTATTATTTTTGGCTATTTTGAGGCTGGTGAACTTGATCCAATTTTAAGCATTTTTTTGCCTATTTATTCTTGGGCCCCCTCCTCAATCACTCATTCACTTGCAATCTTCCAAAGAAAGTCCTATTGGTCCGATGTCAATGCCCATATAGCCAATGACTTATTGTTGTGTATATGACTATCTTGGATTCCATATTCCAAGAATATATCCGAGTTTTTCATTTGTAGTTTTCCTACATTACTTCATACCTCAACATGGAAGACAAATCCTACAAACTATGGGATTCTTCAATCTATGCATAATGGATGTCTTGATAAGCATCCACTTTTAAGCACCACACAAAAGGCCTCCATGTAGCCATAAGTTTCTCTCTTCAATCCTTCCAATAGAACCCCTGTCTCCCCCCCCCCCCCCCCCCCCCCAGTACTATTGACTATACCTTTTTAACCATGAGCTAAAGCTTCCAAGCATTGTGCTCTTCTTCTTGATGATGTTTGGTTGCATGCAACACCTCTGTGTTTTTTTGTCACATGCCAACTATCTCCGTAGTAGGCCGGTCAACAAGTCAAGGCTACCCACATAAGTGTAGATACTCAAAGTAGTCATGATGTGCCTTGATTTACTTCTCACTCATCACACTATGAACTGAATGCATGTTTGTCTTCATTACTCCATGCAATATTGACTAGGCCATGAACTAGTGATTAAGGCGCGATTCCCCAATCATGTCCTCTTTTTTCTTTTTGTATTTTTCTGATGCAGCCTACCTCTGTCCCTTCCTCTTGACAATATGGCAATCCCAAGATCCACCTTCTATCTAATGGCTAGCCACCTTGTTGTAAAGCTCATATGAGCTCCCGCCCTCCTAATTAGACTAGTTGATTAGATCAATTGTTGCTACATCAATCTTATTGTCCACTTTATAGACTCCCTCTTTGTTGAGTTAGTAATTGCACATCAAGCCTCGAGGCCTCGCATCAGACCTCAACATCCTAGGCAACGTGAGAATAATAATTCATCCTACATAATCTATTGCAAATACCACAATCCATAGATAATTGATGACCATTAATAGAGGATATATGTTAAATTTAACAATGGTGATGACAGAAAAAAAGTGGTGACAGATATCAATACTCAACAAGTGGTACATCATTTGGAGGTTGTGATTGTGATGATATTGACGACTAAGTGGCTAGGTCATTAGATGAACAAAATGTCATGCAAATGAATAATAAAAGAAAGAAGATACCTTTCATGTAAATGAATAAGTGAAGGGATATCAATGACCAAGATGTGTACCGAGTCGTTGAGAGTTGGCTGCAAAGAATCCTCATTGATTTCCATGAGCTACACACATGAAGTACCTGCTATCATGTTTCTATGTAAGAATACACATTACCCAACCATAAGAGTTTTTTGGACAAATGGAGAGCCATCTGAGAGAAGCAATTCCAAGGACATAAATAAAGCTCTCCTTTGCCAAACAAGCAATACGTAGAGAGGTAGAAGCCATGACCTCCAACATCATGCTGGCCATAGAATTAGGCCATATTGGCAACTATGTGTGGTCCCAAACATTGTAAGGCTTCACCCATCCCATAAAATATTTGCCAAAGACCTTATTATTTTTCTCTTCAGTAGCTTCCATCATGTATGTGTTCTCAAAGCTACAGTTTTGAACCTTAGCCATGAAATGGTAGCCCTTAGCATTGGAAATTTGAGTGCCCACACTCCGTGAGACACAAAATCAATGCGCAATTGGTCATAAAAGTACATCATCTATAGTTTATCATCATCGACCCTGGCACACAAATGGCCTTTGATCATCAAGATCTGGCTTCTAAAACCCACGCCGGCATTAGGTTTCCAGTCATCATTTCCACTGCCATCATCGTTAGACCCATCACCATCTCACACGAATTGCCATGTGACTATGCATTGCGACAACCCACTGCGCCTTTCGAGATGTGCCCACCGATGTGGCGATAGAGCTTGAGCTGTGCGAGGCTGGGTACATGGAAGGGGAGGGCGTTTTTCCATTACTGTTAAATCCATTGAGGGAGAGGGATGCGAGTCTGGCATCAAGAGGTGAGGAACCCTTGCCTGGGGAGTTAAGAGAGAGAGAGAGAGAGAGAGAGAGTGGGGATTTAATGCAATGATGCCCCCATAGCCCCCATCATCATAGCCTATATCCCCCCTCCCAAGCTTATACCCACCTCCTCCCTTATTTCTACGGTTTGAAAAAATATTAATGGGGGCCTATCCCTACTATATACACTTATGAAATCTTCAAAAATACTCTCTTTCCTTTCACTTACATGATTCCATAATTTATCCACCACGGTGAACCTCTCAGAACCATCAAACACATTTTTTCAGAACTTGAAGACAAAAGAGAGCTCTTAGATTAAAACTTACATTTGATTGATGATGCACAATTGAGACCCGATCAAAGTAGGAACTTGTGCTACACCTATACATGTTGATGCTTGGAAGTTTGATTCAACTACAAAAACTGAGTCAATCTACCATCACATGTGCAATTGAGCCTTTGAAGGCCTACTTCTTATTTGACTTTGTGTCTTCAAAATCTTCTTCTCAATATTTTGCTCCTCCATAAGAAAGGCACGAATAATTCTCTCCTAAACTGCCTCTACAGAAAGTGTACCGCCATAAGCTCTATTAACTGTCTTCTTGTGTTTACTAAGATGAGAGCCTCTATACAACAAGACACAAATGTGGAACTCGATGTATGCACTTGCCAGTTATAGCACACTTGGGACCAAAGGCACACTTCTTGGCATATTGAAGAGCATGCCTCCTTCTTGAAATTTTTACAATGCTCATTTGATTGACTTGATGGCATAGTTGTGGTACCGATGGTAGGTGAGATGCTACACCATGATTCCTGCTTGTGAAAACTCTTTGTGACTCTTACATTGGCTCTCTTGGACAAATGCACTGCTAAAATACTCACATCCTCTCTCTCTCTCTCTCTGTCTCTCTCTCTCTGTCTCTCTCTCTCTCTCTCTCTCTCTCTCTCTCTCTCATGTGTGTGTGTGTGCAATTTTACTTTGACATTGACAATCTCAAGATGATTTAGTCAAAACCTTATACCCCAAAATTCAAATGGCCTTGCCCCCGACGCCCGTGCCCCAAACCCCAAAAAGCTAGTACAACATCCCCTCTTGGATTGTTAAGCTTACATGGAAATTAATAGGGGTATACATTCATGTCCTTGAACAAATTATCTGCCCTTGCACTTATGTGATTCCATAAGTTTACCATTGTGAATTGTGATCCAATGTTTGAAAGTGCTTACCTTTAATAAATAAATTTGAGAAAATTTATAACACGTCATGCTTACCTTCCTGTTGGTCCAATTGGCCCACAATTGCAATGGATATCTCAAATGTTTTTTTCATACAAACTCTAGGTCTTTATATGCCATTCTAATGATTGTGTTCTCAAGAAAATGCAAGTAATGGAAGAGAAGAATTAATGAGCTCAATAAATGTTTGTTGATTTGATTGTAGCCTTCCTCATGCTTGAAGTAAAATTTTAGACTATTTTCTAGTTTTTCCTACTAAATATAAGCCAAAATCATTGCACTAGATGTAATAACATTGTGATTAGGCAACTAACTCAACAACTTTTCAACTTCCATACTAAGTCCATGCTTTCTTATAGGGGCACTTCCAACAAACATGTGTGAGAGAACACCCTTCCTCTTGGCTTGAGAATGTAATGCTTGCCAATGTGTAAAGGGACTATGGTCCTTGCCACTAGCTCTCGAACAATGCATGTGTCCAAGAAAACTCTAGTTTGGATTTTTTGGTCGAGGTAAGTCCCCTCTCTGTCTTAGTGATGCCTAGTTTCTTTCCCTCCACATCTATAACAAAAATGTAGTGCCTCTTCAAAGAGAAACAAGAAGCAAGCCGACTCACTTGGCTACTCTCTCTATGTATGTTTACATGCAAGTCAATCACTGTGTATATATTGACACTGTCAAGTTGAACTAAGTGTGTTTACTTAGGCTCCATAAGATTGCAACTTGGAAAAGTTGGCATAACACCTGCAAAAACAAGGGTAATACACTTAGTCATTGAGATTCATTATATCCTTTTATATAAAATTTAGGTCAATTTTAGGAATTAATGACACCATTTTGTAAGAAATCTATATATGAAATATGAATACCCCTTATGTGCTTAATAAATTTATACATTTTAAAATATTCCCTTTTGTGAATGTAAGTATCTAAGATTATGTTTTTTAATATTCCCTTTTTTTGAACTCACATGACACACATTTTTACACATAGTGACCCCCCCGAGCATGCTCCACAAAATGAATGCATTGAAGAATTTGTGCCTAGCCTAACTACATGTGCTCGTGTATAATGCAGATGCAAACACAAAAAAGAAATACACGCAATGGAAAATAAATCCCTAATGATATTGAATTAAGAGTCCAAAATCTCAGCAAAAATTTCCGCTGTCAAGTTTGTAGTGGTAGACACACAGCATTACGACATCCACCCCCTCCAAACCTGCACATCCTCTGGATGGGCCACAACTACCCATCCTCATCATTGCCAAGATCGACTGTCAATGTAATCTTACCATCTTATACAAAAGCATTTTCAATGTCTACATTTTCATCTTCATCATCTCTTGGCTCAAGTCTATCATAAATCGCATCATCCAACTCCTCAAATGCATAGGTTGCATCATCTCTTCTCTTAAATAGTTTGATTCTCTTCCATGCAATTGGAATCCGGAAGGCCATACCATCAAGCTCTGCTAAGGAATATGTAGCATTGTCATGGACATGCTACACTAAGTAGGGCCCAAACCATCGTCTGGAAACCTTGTGGATAGCACTATATTGGTTTTCTAGACTGTTGTCATAGACCAACACCTAATCTCCCTCTTTTATCTCTTTAGGCCTCAATCTATGTCTACTATCAAAGTGGTCTTTGCTGCAAGTTTTGGCCTCTTTGAGCTTTTGAATTGCTTTCTCAATATCTTCACGTCTTCTTTCCAACTGATGAATACAAAGAGCCAAAGGATCTTCCCTAGTTATCTCTTCTTGTTGCCACGGTAAAGCACTCCAAGTAAGTGTGCAAGTTTCTGTGGGCATCACTGGCTTCTGTCCATACACTAACCCAGCTGGCATATAACCTCTAGTCACATTGTGAGTAGTATGATCGGCCCATAAAGCATAAGGAAACAACCTAGGCCACTCTCGAACTTGTCCACCACATGCTTTGGCCAAGGCTTTTACAATTGGCGGATGGACTCTTTCGCTCTTCCCATTGCCTTTTGGATTATATGCCGAAGTCAAAGCAAGTTTAATGCCAAGGCAGGAGAAAAACTCTTTAGCCTCATTAGCATCCAACTCACCTCTATCTACAATAACTTTTCCAATACATCCATGCCTGCAAAAAACATCCTCCAATAGGAACTTACAAACCACTAAAGTAGACTTTGTTCGTAAGGCTCTTCTTTCCACTTGATTTGCGAGATCTTCTCGTGCCAAAACGATATAGTGCATCTGCCATAAACCAACATGCATAGTAATCAAATCAAGAACCCACTTGTAATGAATACATAACGGGTAGGTAGGATGAAGCTCATCTCTATGTCTGACTGAAGAGAACATTTGACAATCAGGGCATGTCTCAACAAACTGTGAGATATCTTTATACATTCCTTTCCACCAATAACACTCTTTGATCTTCTCACAGGTCATCCAAACGCCCAACCCAAAGACTTTCATGGAATTCTTTCATGATATGCACCTGTGAAGCTCTATCACAAACAACTCTCAATGGTTTTCCTCCTCGCTATCGTGGATGCTTCCAAAGTAGCCCACTTTGCAAGAAGAAACCATAAGCTTTTCTTTGAATTTTCTTGAAATCCGCATTAGTCCATCCATCCTATTTAGACATTGTGCTCAAATAACGACCAATCTGCAAATACTCTCCTGTATACAAAGACTCATTAAAGCTTTCCAAAGCAGACACATGACAAATATGATCAGCATGTATGGCTGAAAGATTAGCCCCATCATCAATGCAAGAAAAATCCATATCTTCATACCTCGCTCATAAAAGCATATCAACTACTCGGTTGTCTTTACCTGCGATGTGCCTGAACTTAGGATTCATGGATTTTATGTACCCAATCTACCTAAGCATGGCAATATGTGTTTTAGAACAACTCATTATCATACCTATAAGAGGCAAACGATTAGTCTCAACCACCACAACAACTCCAATGAAATACTCTCTGTCATTCTTGAGAGCCGTGACAACTCCTAAGAGCTCCTTCTTAATTTGTGGATACCTTTGTTGTTGCTCATTTAGGACTTTTGCCCCAAACCTAATAGCATACCTATTTCCATTTGCATCATCTTGGCCAACAGCCCATCCAATGCCAATAGGACTAGTATCAACAGTAAGCACAATTGGTCTTCCACACTCATAAGCTGCCTTTCGAAGAGTCGGAGCAGCTCTCAATAATTTCTTCAATTTCAGCATGGCTTTAGTATGTTTCATATCCCAAGAAAAATGTTTCCGTTTTCTCAAGAGCTGATAAAGATTATGTGCAATATGAGCAAAGTGAGGAATCCAAGCAAGATAAAACACACAAGCTCCAAGAAACCTGCGAACCTCTGAGGTAGAGGAAGAAGTTTCCACTATCTTTTCTATGGCATCAACCTTTGCAAGAGACGGCTTCCTACCATAATATACAGACATATGACCAACAATCAAAACTTCTCTGGCACCAAAAATAGACTTCAACCCTCACAAGGTCAAATTCACTTCTTCCACTCTACAAAGAATCTTCTTAACATCTCTAATATGTGAAGTCACAAAGAATCTGCATCCATGATCATCTAAAGAATCATCTTTACCTTCTTCCGAACAACCCTTGATAGGTAAGTCATCAATGAAAGGCATAGTAAGCTCAGGGATAAAATCTCATAGAACCTTGTTCATCCCATTCATCATATGAGCAACCAAATTAGTAGCTCCTTATGGAAGCATACACATTTGGACAAGGCCTAGAGGTGTCTTCATCGTAGTCAAATCTCTGCTTTCAAGGGCAAGCTAGAACTGCGCATATCCCAAATAAATATCACCAAGAGAATAGATAGCATGTCCAACAAAAGCCTCGAAAAACTCATCCATAATAGGCTAGTACCAACATTTCGAATAGTAACCTTTTTTATTGGCTGTAGGTCGTGAATGAATCTGAGTGTCCCATTCTTTTTAGGAACTGTGAACCACCTGTTGGAATATGGAGCTGAAGATGGCTCTAGAATTCCCATCCTGATCAGCTCATCCAAGAGCTCTACCATTTTGGGCAAGTGAGCCCTTGGCACAGGAATAGGTCGTAGATTCCAAGGGACATGCAGAATGGTAAAAATAACCATAGGCGTCACAACCCTAGGATCAACACATCCAATCTCATGTGGAAAGAAAGCAAAAGCTTTTTCATGTCTGCATAGCATCTCTTCAAAACATCTTACCTCTTCAAGAAGTAGGAAATCTTCGGTCCCAATCTTTATCTCTTTCAATGTCTCAGCTGAAAACTTATGTCTAATACTTGTAGGATCTCACAAAGGAGGTTGCTTAGCAGCTCTTCTAATCATCTCATCACTGTCCAAAGGTAGCAATCCTATAATTGGTTGAACCTTCGTGTCAACTATTTTATATTTTTTCTAAATTCTAGCTTCATTGCTATAACCTGCAGATTTCACCTCATGATGAGAAAACCCTGGAAAGCACAAATTTTGATGTGTACAAGTAGCAACAGCCAAATCTTTTTGCTGAAATATGTAAGCAAGGAATACTTTTTGCTGAGAATCCTCAGCACCCAAATTCTTTTGAGACATGAAATCAACAATCTCACAATACATTGCCAAAGAATGAACCTGTAAGACATGATATCTCTTGATTATTAGCATTTAGCAAATTCAAAAGTTCTTCCATGGTATCTGAGCATGAAAGGCCATCATAGAGACCATCTATTCGGTCTTCTTCTTGTAAAACACGTGCAATCATTAATTCTTTTCCTTTTCTTTTAACATACTACGTGGCAGCTCTAGGCATGTCAGAAATATGCTGAAAACACAAAGTACTTATAGTGGATACACCATAAACACATGAGGAAAAACTGCCACTGCCAGGAGGCGAGAGCTTCACTTGACTTGTACCACCATCATCTCATAAGACAGTGGTATCTAGCAAAAATCTGGCTCTCCTACTAGAAGAGGGGATTCCCTCAAGGAATCTTTATTCTGCTAATGATTAATACAAATAGTCATGAACTCAATAGTTCTCTTCCCATCCTTACTTTGGATCCGTGTCTAGGCAGATCCATCATCTAGAACCTTAGTCTCCATCCGAGACTCAACAAAAAACGACTGCCCAAAAATAATAGAATAATAACAAGAGTTTTGTACAAAGAAATGATAGGACTCACCCACATCTCCAATGGAAATCTTCAGATTTGGACAAGCAGCATATAAATCCCCTGTAGTAGTGTTGTTGGCTGCACGCATGTGCCAACCATGATCAACATAAACTGGCCATCTACTAGTATCATATAAACCTCACACAATTACATTAATCTAGGAACCATGATCTAGAAGTGCAATGCAAGGAGTTTTAGTCTCACCAAGCTTGACAACAATTTCTGTAGTTACACGAGCCCAGTGACTTCGAGAAAAATGGCTACGAGGCACCAATCTAGGTGCATCTTTACTCTCATCCTACTGCACGGGCTGAAGTAAAGGATGAAGAGACTTCTTGGAATGTATACATAGAGATCCTTCTGTAGATTTCTTTTTTACCTCTTCTTCAAAATCAACCTCCTCAGTCTATAATCCATAGAGAATAGCCTTTGCAATAGCTAAAACCTCTCAATGGATCATATCTTGCGATGGTTCTTCAATAATTTGGTGCTTTCTTTTAATGATGTCAATAATAACATCATGGAACTCTCTCTTGTAAATCCCCAAAACTTCTCCAAGTGTAAATTCAATCTTGCAATTAACAATTCGATCTTCAAGTACCTTTTTCAAATTTGTGGAAGACTCGATGTCAGATAGTAGCTTGAATCCAGGTGGCTTCTTCGACTTCGAATCCATTAAGTTTGGGGCCTTTTTGTCTTCTTGCATCTTTGGCTTTTGCATATCAACCATGCTTAGCTCCGATCCTGAAGAAGAAGGCTGAAGAACTAGCTCATTCCTCCTAGTTGCTTTCTTTGATCCTTTAAGTTGATCATTATCTCTTTTGCGTCTTTCTTCAACAAGTGCTTCAAATCCTTGAGATTTTGCAATATAAGCATAGATAGAGAAGACATCTACGTGATCATTCCATCCGATTCCTTTTCTGATTGCATCTCCTATGAATGAAAGTTCAAATGAAGAAGCTTTACCTTTCTTTTTGGCATGCAGTGCATAGGACCATAAAGGAAACTTATCTTTTGGTAACTGCTCAAATTGAAGACCATAGGTGGTAGCTTCTCTTGCCACCTCTTGCTTTACATAAGAGGAATATAAAAGAGTTTCTTCCAATAATTTCTTCATACCTCCTTTTCCAAAATTCATTTTGAGTGGTTGCTCTGAGTCTTTGAAACATATCACCCTATCCTTCCACACCAACAACTTCAATTTTTTTGCCTCTTCGAAGTCTTGACAGTCCTTGCACTCGTGGTCTGGACTATCGCACCATATGCATTGGCAAACATGATCATTTCTGGAAGAGTTCATAGGAGTAGAAGAAGTGGGAATAGAAATTGGAGCTAGGTTAAGTGGATGTTGATCTCTTCTCGCCATCTTTATCTGTACATCCTTCAGGTTCTTTGAAATTTCTTCCACCATGTCTTCGACAATTGGTTTGGCACATGGCTTGACAACTGCCATAGGAATAGGCATAGACATGGGATGGGAGGTCGAAGAAGTGGAAGAAGTAACAAGAGAAGTGGGAGAAGTAGAGGTAGGAGAAGACATTGTTAGAGGTGTTTGCATACCATTTTGTAAGCGAGCCTTCTATCTCCGCCTCTTTGTCAATGTGGAAATAGCATCAATAGCATCTTGTCAATCCGTCTTCAATCCCATAGGCTATGTTCGGTCTTCAAGAAGCTCTCCCAACTCGCCTTGAAGTGTAGGATCAGTCTCCTACAAAAATAACTCCACTTTCTCCAAGTTTAGGGCTCTTTGTTCAAGTGTATCCAACTGATTGTAGCATTCTTCAAACTCACGGAATAACTCGGAAGCAACAAGTCCTTTGTTGGGCTGATAGACCCACTCTGAACGCCTTCCAAGTAGTAATACCATAATCCTCCAGGAAATATTCATCTTTGAGTGCCTTCTTGAAGACATTCCAACTTGGATCTTGCATAAATAAATAAGTCACTCTTACCCACAAAGTAGGCGTGACAGGCTGTAAGAAAAAATAGCTCCAGTTGGTATGAATTCCAAAAAAGTGTATCTAGCTTTCAAAAATTTTAAGATAAGCTGAGACATTCTAGCCATCAAATAATTTATGTTTACTTACCACGCCCTCGACTACTTTGGTTGCTCCATGTGTATGCTCTGCATCTGCTGAATTTTCATCATAATAGCCCAAGATAGTGTTTGCAATATATTCTTCATTTCATCTTTGAAAAGAAAGAAGCACTCGATGATGAAGTGGGTGGGGTATTTGAAGAATCTCCCATCTCGGTAATCAGAAGCGATGCTTGCACGTTGGGTTCACTAGGTATCGCACGGGACCTGTCAACATGCGAATCCCAACCTATCTCAAATCTGATGCTAGAGCCTCCACTAGTCAAAACAGTTTGCTGAATTTTCCCCTTGTTTGGCGTCTCCATAGCATAAGTCCATAATGCTGACTGATTCTCTGATCCCTTCTCAATCTGGACTCCATATGCAAAAGCATCTCCTCTAGCTATCACATAAGAAGTACGCGCAGCCATGTCATCCACTAACTTCTTCATTCCGCCTTTCCCAAAGTTGGTAGCAAGTGGAGCTCTTGTTTCAGTCAACCAAATCTTACCATCTTGTCCCCAAAATACCAAATTCTTCCTCCTTGCATCCTGAAAAGATTCACAATCCCTACAATGCTGATGATCTGTACTATCACACCAAATACATCTTCGATCTCTCCTAGGTGCATTAGGAGCACTCCTAGGTGCAGTAGGAGCACTAGAAGAAATAGTAGGCGTAGTCGAAGCAAACTGCTCTTTCAAATTTCCCACCAATTCTGCTTTAACTGACTCTAGTGTCAAATCCGTTATGCCCTTGATTATATCATTAAGAGAGGTAGGCACCGACTGAGTGGATGGTTTTGGAGCAGAAGGTGCTGGCATCGGTCGTGGAACAGGAGGAATAAGAGGAGTGGAAACAGTAGGCATTGGCATAGGCTAAGAAACTGGCTGAGGAGGAGAAGAAATAACAGGGATAGAAGTAGGCATAGGAGTAGAAGACGGTATCGGCATCATAGAACCATTCTGTAGGCGGGTCTTCCATATTCTCCTCTTTGTCAAAGTCGAGACTGCATCTTGGGCATCTTGCCAATCCATTTTCAGACCCATAGGCTTCGTGCGATCTTCAAGAAGTTCTCCTAATTCTTCCTGAAGAGTAGGATTTGCAGCTTGCAAGAAAAGCTCAACTTTTTCAACATCCAATGCTCTTTGTTCAATGGCATCAAGCTGACTATACCTCTCTTCAAATTCTCGAATCAACTCTGAAGCAGCTAGACCTTTTTTTGGCATGTAGACCCACTCTCGGAATGACCGCCGTGTAGCCATCCCAAAGTCCTCAAGGAAATACTTTTCTTTCAGGGCTTTCTTAAAGATTTATTAAGCATTCCCATACTTGCTTCTGACTATGGAGAAGAAGCAGAATGAATTTCAAGAGCCAAAGATGTTGGAGCACTAATTGAACCCTTGACCTTGTAGACAAACTTCTTCTTTTCCTCTTCTATGTTTACCGATTTAGGGAATCCTAAAATCTTTTGGAATATGATTTGTTGAATCAAAGTAAAGTTACGATACAAATAGAAAAATCCACACTAGTAAGAAAGAAGTTGCCCCTTGCTTCATATCTTGAGAGTAAGAGAAAGGGTGATAAGAAGATATGGCATGAGAATAGCCCTAAAATGAAGATCTACGTAGAGGCATTATTGCACCATAAGTTGACAGGGAATACAAAACGGTGAAAGTAGGAAAGAAGAGCCAAAGAGTGAGACCCAAGAAGGATAAAAAAGATGCAAACTTGGAAAAAAATTGTATGATAGAGTCTCCCATGCCTTTTTATACATGACCTAGCTAACTCCACATGGAGTAGGTGGAGGTAGATATGTGGCACACACATGGTGTACATGTGGCAAACACATGGTGGAGGCATAGTACGTGGGCTAGCACACATGGCACAAAGATGGCTTGTCCTACGTTTGACATGTATCCAACACATGGATGACATGGATCCGACACATGGCAGGAAGATGGCTTGTCCTACGTCTAACATGTATATGACACATGGATGACATGTATCCTACACATGGCAGGAAGATAGATTGTCCTACATCTAACATGTATTCGATACATGGATGACATGTATCCAACACATGTCATTCATGTGTTGGATACATGTTAGGTGCAAGCCATCCATGTCATCCATGTGTCAGATACATGTCATAGAAGTAGGACAAATGACATATCATGGGATGTTTGGCCTAGAGTCTGAAAGAAAGAAATGGATTTTCATGTGGAGTAGTTTAGGCTTTGATTGCAAACTCGTAAATGGTAGGGTTCTTTGTCAAGTCATGTATTAACATTGCTCATTATCATTTTGACTCAAGTTAGTCAAAGTGAAACTATGGGAGTTAGTTTCCATATTGTGGCTATGTATATTGACTTAATAGTCACTTATGGGACTCTTTGGGAAGCCTATGGGAAATAAAAGAAGTGTGAGATCATGAAGAGGAGATTAGCATAGATTTGGGGTCACCAATAAGACTGATTGGTAGGATGTTGCTCAACATGGCAAGAAAGAGGAGAGATATGGCATGATAATTAAAGAAAACAACAAGGGAAAGGTGGGAGGAGTATCCAAGGTAGGTATGATGTCTATTGCTCATGTGTTGTGGGAGGAGAGAGGAGGGTATGGTGACTATTTGAAATAGGAAAGGACAGTGGAAAAGAGGGCAACAAGCTGTCCTTGCTCAACATCAACTTCTATTGAGCTTTTCTCTTGGTCTACTAATTGATTTTTAGTCTATATCATTGGAGGAACCTTCATTGTTAATCAAAGGATTGTTTTTTATGGTTTGAGCACTTCGTGTGGACTATTTTCGACTGTGAACATCAGTCAAGAACATGGTAGCATGCTATAAATGGTATTTTGATGCTTTAATAGGGTCTCATTGGTGGTCTATTGATTGAATTATACTCTGTATGAGTGAGACACATAGTTAAGACAATATAGCTTGGATTTTTCTTGGATTTGGGGCAACTTGTGTACCATGTTTTACTGCTATAGTAAAATTGTAATTACATGGCTTAAGCCATAGCCTTAGCTGTGTGTTCTAAGGCATAGCCTCAGTTGTGTTGGGCTATTGTCCCAAGTGTATGTTTCTACCTTTGTCTTGGTATTTTTATGAGATGTATTAAAGGATAATTATTCCGATGAGCTTATGAAATGAAATCACTCAGATTCATCTCTCTTTCTCTTATTTGATTCTACTCATATTCTAAAATCTTTCTCTTTCTTCTTGTTCCATCTTTGAATCACCCTACACCCTTCTGCCTCTTACCCCTGTGCTACACCTTCAACCTTACATGCTCTGATAATGTGTACTAGAAGTTGACCATTAGAAACCCTAGCCAATCAGACCATGCCATGTGTCAAGGAAGACCCCATGTATGTAAGATGTGGCCCAACTTATATGGACCACTTTTGCTCCTAAGCAACAATGATAATGATACTCTCGAATCCCCACTCCCTTGTTGAGGTCGCATTGTATCTTGTCTCGTCTTTTCTTGTGAATTTTTGCTTCCACAATACAGTGCACATTCTCCAATTTGCATACCTTGCAGCCCACTATTTGTGCTATACCTTCTTCCTCACATTGTTCCACAATATGATGTGATAAGGAGGTTTCACAAAGCTAGTTTCAACACCATCACATAGTATCTTTCTCACCTAGGATATGGTGTGAGTGTCTCCTCCCAGCTTTATCTTTCTTGCCTATGGTATGATGCTAGAACATCATCATGTTACTTTTTATCCTATCATTTTTTTTTAGGCCAATGGAAAGGACAAAGAAAACATTAAGGAAAGTTTATATAGATAGGAAGAGCATTGGTGGAGAGGTTTGAGGAGTTGGGCCATCTGAGGTTCCAAAGGTTATTGCATTTGAGATCCCTCTTACACTTGGTTTTTTCAGTCTCTAGCTATGAAATCAAAGTAATCCAATGTAGAGGATATATCTTCTCCTGCTGCTCAAGGTAAGGTCACAACACCTCTTTTGATTGATGATAAATTGTTTGAGCTTGATGGATAGTCCTCTCCCCCAAGTGCCTAGGTTCCAACCTCTCCTAGGGCGCCTGATTGCTTTCATCAGAGTTACCAATAATATTTTTGAAAAATTGTAAAGAGTGTCCATTGAATTTGGTCTTTATAAGAAATGGTAGTTTGCAACGATTCTTTGTCTACAAGAGGCAACTAAATATTTTATCATTGACTTTATGAATGATGCTCATAAGACCACTACTTATGCTCATAGGATCACCTTGATGAATAAGAATTTCAACATGGTCAATGAAATTAGGTAGAGGTTTCAATAAGTCATTGATGCCCTTATCCTCTACTAATAAAAAAATCCTATGAGTTCCTTAACATTTTCCCAAAATTGTCTAGGAAAGTCAAAGAGCCAAAGGTTGAGTATGTGACTCACCTATATTCAACAATCATTGTAGCTTAGTAAGACTTTATCCAAGAAGAAAAAAGATAAAAGGTGGTAGAAACCAAGGACATGATTTTCAAGAGAAAAATCAATTCAATTGGCCCCATAAGTTATGAGAGGATGGGTAAAGTGTATGGCCAAATGGTTGTTAATGTTTCTTGCTCTAGTGAAAAAGAGGACTACCTTAGCATATATCCTAAGGTAAAGTCCATGTTCAAGAAAAAAGATATTCAATTGTCTAACTTTGTAGTTTATTGTTGCATAAGGCAAGGAATTTTGACTCTTAGAAATTTTTAAATAGTGAATTTGTAATGATTGTGCTATTGATTTCAAACAAGTTTCCTGTGTTTTTGCTATTGACTATAGGGCGTTTGTGGCTTCTCTTAGCCAAGAGATCTCTAAAAGTATATTTGTTGTTAATCTAGTACTATCAATGGAATTATTTTTGAGATCTAGTTCAAATATAGCTATGTTTTTTAAGTTTTTTGAATGCATCATAAACTACCATATCTCTTTTTCCTTATGTTGAAAGGTATGTAATTTTCGTAAAGGGTTAACTGATACTAATTTATTCTCATGTTTATTGCTCACTACTATTTTTTTTACAGAGGGCATTGAAGTCTAATATATATCGATGGACTTGCTAGAGAAATCATCTTCATGAACTCTCTTAGTGGTATTGATGGCCAAGATAAAATTTACGTTGAATGGAAGGATGCTTGCTTCCTATTAATGGTTTATTTTAGTTGTTTGTCTTTTTTAGTTACAAGTATCCATTTGCACTGATGGCAAGCTTATGACTATCTTCTTGGACACCACATATGAGGATATTGTTGATCCTTGAAAACCTTACAAGTTTCTCATACAAGAAATACCATTGCAAAGTGATGGACATAATTGTAGATGGAGAGAAGATAGATGGAGTGAATGTAAGTCTCCTTAATATTTTTTGCTTTTGGAGGGATTCATATCAATCCATAGGCTTATTACATTTTTTAATGTAGTGCAAGGATTACCCTGATTCATATATGTGGTGGATAAGGGAGTGGTGCATTGAGTTGATTTTGGATAGGGAAATCACACCAGTGGATTTTGACTCCTCTCTTCCACAAAAACCTTCAAAGGCTAGGGAAATGACAAGGGCAAGGGCAAGTCAACCACAAAGACCACTAATATAAACTACAAAAGAAAGGAATACCAACACTTTCTCCTATGAAGTTTGATCCATTTCCTCTTAAGCCTGAAGAGAAGATAGTACATGTAAAGTCAAAATCTTCAAGTAGGCAAAGAAAAAAGTCCTGTAAGAAGACTAAAGGTCTATGAGGAAGTGATGAAGAAGCTATAGTGCTAAAAAATGAGAAAGTGCCAAAGAGAAGAGAAACAAAGAAGTAAATAGAAACTTAGGAGGAAGCCCGGTGCAAGATTTTAGTAAACAAGAAGGGTGCCTTGTGGATGCCATGAAAATAATGAATGTGCATAGAAATAAGATCAAAGAGAAAGGTGAATAAACTAAAAAGGAACATCAAGAAGACAAATGAAAATATATTTTGTGCCAAAAAGAATATCGAAATATATCTCAACTTTCAAAAAAGTAATTATTAACTTCATGCCATCCATCCCATCTTTCTCATGTCTTTTGCTAGATTTTGTAAGTAAATAAGGAATTTGGGACCACCGAAACATATTAGATTAGAGATTTGGGCTAAAAAGGAGGAGAGAATCATGAAATGGACTTTGCCCACCAAAAAAGAGAAGACACGAATATCACATTCTTGCACACATGGAAAACTCTCTTTGCTTCTTTTCTTAGTATTGGGATGAACAAAAGTGTATTTTTGAAGCATTTTTAGTCCTAATGAATGTTAGTGATGAGCTGTGAAAAGACACTGTAGTGGCTTTAGTGACTCTTTGGATCAACCATACCTTTTGGAGGGTGTCTCCATGACCAAGATAGGGTTTTGGACATTCAATGTATTTTATTCTCATGTGTGAGTGATGGCGAGTATAGAGAGAGAGATAATGATTTCAAAGGTTGAAATATTGTGTATGAGAGAGATTATGAGACTAGAAGATATGGATTCATTTGTGAAAGAGATAATAAGAAGTTTATATGATTAACTACATTCATACGATGGGATATATAAGTTCTTTTTCTCTTTTATTTGTTGGTATGAGGACTATGTTAAGTTATATCAAAGATAAATCCATGGGAGATTATGTCTATGATGATATGTGTCCCCCAGTACTTCTTGAGTCAATCTACTGACTCCTAAGTAGAGGAGATGGGTGACAGCTTTACAAAATTATACAAGATATATTTCTTGTAGTTCTTTTCCCACGTTCTTGGTGTTCCCTAGAGAGCTCCATATTTTGATGCATAGCTAGGAAAAACTACCATCAACAAGCACCCAAAAGAGGGTGAAGATGGAAGGAATGACACTATGGAAGAGAAAGATTAGCAATGGAAGATTGTAAAATTCCAATAACTTCAAAGGAATTTAAAGAATTCATAGCCAAAGCCAACTTCTTAAGAAGACTCATTCCCCAATGACAAAAGCACAATGCTATTTTGATGTAGGCCTTATGTGACAAAATGTTCCCTCTAACTACACAAGAAACATAGACTTGCACCTTGATGTCAAATTGTTTGGGAGAAATTTGAAAAATTGGAAGCATAGAGAAAGATAGAAGATTTAGCTTTTTTCTAGGAGTTTCATAACAATATCAAGTGGAAAATAGTGAAGAAGCTTCACAAGTCTTGGCCAATGGAAGTAGGCCATAACAAGAGGGAGAAAAGTTGGAATCTATTCATAGACACACAACAAGGGGATATGTGGGATGCTTGGTGTACTAATGATCTTCTATATGTTCAATTATAGCAACCCATTGAGAGTTGGTATATTAATATGTCTCTTTCACCACATACACTATTCAAATCCTTAAAAAAAATATTATCAGAATGATGGTGCCATGGTTGTCCTTAGATAGATGAACTTTGAGACCTTCAAAATCGAATTCCTTCCTATCTGCAATGGCATGAAGGTTGACTTTAGAGATTGTGAGAAAGAAGAAGAAATACTAGCAAGAGAGTCTTCTAGAGACTAAAGTAAGCAAATAACCTTTTTTTCCTTCATTGGAGCATTGAAAACTAGGTGGATCCAACTCTCTAATAAATGAGTCAATAAAGAGACAAGCATTTGAGTATCTCCATAGGTCCATGAGAAAGTAGAACACAAAGGCTAGAGCAAAGAATGAAAAAGCAGTAGAAAGATCTTTTGATGCTCTTGTGGCCTCTTTATAGAAGTCTCAATTGCACAATCAAATCAAGGTCCCCTTCATAGTCAAATATGTTCTATAAATATTGATGAGATAGATTGGAGAATGTAGTCCTGCTGCTATCCATATTTAAAGAAGAATATAATAAAGATCCCAATCTTCATGTAGTAGAGTTTATGGTAGCATGTGTAGACAACAATCCCAGGACCCCAACTAGTGATGTTCATGCCACTTTCAAGGGTGCGACACTTCAATGGTATGAGAGGTAAGCATTAGGAACTTTTGGTACATGGGATGAAGTTGGCTTTCCTCATCAAATTCGAATGTGAAGGCTTTAAAGAGCAAATGTGAGAGAAATATATTCATGAATCTAAGTCAGCCCCCTAGAAAACAAGTTGAAGCATATGTCTTTAGAATGGAATCCATATTCAAAGATGGACCGATCATAATCTAGATGAAGGAATTTAGAAGGGAGTCTTTCTCACAGGATTGTAGCTAGAATTTTGCAAGTTTGTGAAACTGAGAAGACTAGCTAATTTTCAAGCTACAACAGAAGGTGCTAGATTGTATGATGAGGTGAAAGCTAGATTATCCATGAACCTAAGAAGAGGAGTCCTATCTCCCTTAATGCCAAGAATAACGTATCTATATCATGTAGTCCTAGTAACTTTCCCTCACCCCTATACACATATGCTTGTAGTACCTTTGTATAGTGTATCAATTCCATAGTGGCCACAGACTATACCTCTTATGATAGTCCAAACAATCCAAATAGGAGCTCTAAATGAATTTAAGAACAAAGTCACTTCTACATCAACTTGGCCAATATATGTTGTGATCACAAAGACACCTCAAAATCCCACTGCAAATGTTTGTGGAGGAGAAATTTTGAAGGACTACATGTCCAATTTAGTTGCAAGCATTAACAAAGGGCATTGCTCTTTGAAGAAGATGCATAAAAGAAGGAAGAAACATGATGAAGAAAGATTCAATCTATTAAAATCCAAGATGATAACGGAAGGCATCAGAGATTTAATTGAAGGATCAAGAGCCTACATCTAACTTAGTGGAATTGTACATTGCTAGAATCACACATGCCTAGAGAAGAGAACCCTCAGTTCTAAAACAAAATAATCCCCCTTCTAGAACTATGAAATTTAAGCTTCCAATAAATCCAGAGAGTAGTATATTATAATATAGTATAATATAGAACACCCTAGCATCATAGAAGGATACATAGACAATCAAAGAAGCAAAACCATAGGTCCAAGAGATAGCAGAGATGGATATATCTCTAGTGGTGGAGGAAGTAGGAATGTAGTTTCTACTTCTTGAAGAAAGAGGAAATATTAAGTGGGTGTTGCCCCATTTCCTAGTCAGTTGGAGAAACCAACGACCCCATAAAAGAGTATGATTTGGTCAAGGATCTGGATGCATTTCATCCAAATCTAACATTTTGACAATTGTTGATGCTACCTCCCACTTTTCACAAAATATTCAAAAGCATTTTGATACAAAGATATGGATTGAGGATTATCACATCTACGTCAAATCAAATAAAGCTTCAAATCTTGTAAAGAAAGTGGACGTGGCCAATGCCTTCTTGGATCCTTCATATCCCAAGGATTGGCACATGGATAGAAGGTTTCTTTATTGCAAATACATTGATAGATGGAGGTTCCTTAGTGAATATAATGACTTAGTGGCTCATCAAGCTAGTAAATCAAAATAGAATCATGGCTCTAGGCATTTTCCCCTATGTCAAGAATACTTTAGTTGGAAAAGATTATTGGTTGACTTATCTAATGGTGAAGCCAAATTCTTATGGAAACTCTATCACCTCCTCTTGGAAAGACCATGGATGTTTGAAGTATGGACTAGTTCAAGGGAACCTTAACCTTAGGCATGAAACTAAATAAAGTGGTGTTGAAGCTATATGATTTGCAAAAAAGGAATGGCACTATGTCCATGGAGGTCTCATTTTACTTTTCCAAGGAATCTATGGAAGGAACGTTGGTTGACAAGGAAGCTATTAAAGAAATATTTCCGAAGATGGAGGTCTCTAATAATGGGAATTATAAGCCAATTCCCTAAGAATATAAAGTCGCTATTAATAGGTGAATACCACTTGCTTGAGCATGCAGTACCTTATGAAATTTTTTTTGACATTGAAATAGAAGGATGGATCTATTATTCTCCCTTTTGCATGGCTGCTATGGAGCGACAAACAAAGGAGACCTTGAAGTAGAGAGCCCATTTTTCTCTTACTAGAGAGCTCTCCAAGAAGCCAAAACAGAGTTTGAAGAGGAAGATGATGGAAGTGAAGAGAAAGATTTTGAGAGTGTAGAGGAATAATGTCTCCCATTAGAATAGAATATGAATTATAATGTAGCCACAAAGGCCTTAGAGGATGTAGATCTTATGTTGCTAGATAGAATGATGATAATCCCTGTCGGGGTGATTAATGGTTTGTAAAGCATATGTAATGTGTTCACCTGTTCACTTGTAGGACAAGTCTTAGCAGCAAATCGGGAAGAGAGTCTAGAAAGCGCCGCCCGGCACTTCCACGAAATGTCACGGGGTTTGCGATCTAGGTCCTCCCGAGTCTGCCACGAAGTTGAAGCATTCCGGCTGTTCCCACTTAGGACTGACCTAAATCACGGTTTCCCTAGTGGTCAAGTTCCTAGAACAGTAGCTAGCGTCGAACCCCAAGTGAACTACTTTACATAGAAACGTTAGGGTCGAAGCGGATTTATGTTGCACTTGGTTCAATGGTGCGCAGATCGGACGATGTATGCTCGCGTAGTGAATGCTGGAAGGTCCCCAAGAACAATGAACTCTACTTTTTGCACAAGTTACAAGGTAAAAAGCATGAATGACAAGAGCAAGAGACCAATTGGGTGCAATCTCTCCCCATGCCTTGTGTGAGCGCTTCACAAAGCATGTATTTTATGTATATTTCTTCTTCATGCTCAATAATAGCCCAATTTACAAAAATATAACAAGCTTTTAGCTTTTGAGTTTGCTTTTACAAAAAATAAGAATAAAGCTAATGGACAGTGCCCAAAGAGTCTGGCACGCCCAATACAATGTCCAAATAGAAATAACATAACCATGCGTCCATGCGCATACAAAATAATAATAAATAATCGATGCCTCAATAAATAGGCATGACAAAATATAGGCGTGGTGCCTATCAAAATATAATCCCATACACATTGGCAATGCCATGATTACATACATGGAGGCAACCTCTCGATAGAAACACCCCGGCCCACTGTAACTCTCCTACATCGTAGGGATTAGTCCCCTGATGTGCTTCTCAACATATAAAACATTCCAACAACCTCCACTCTTCATTTCGAATCCAGGAGATATACCATGTGTCCGTACTAAACAATCCCTTAGGAAACCGACCCTCTATCCTACGACAAGGGATAACCTTACACTCTCAATCGTGGGTCAAATTCCTAAGAAGACAAGTGCTATGCAGTCCAAGAGCTTTTCCCTTGATACCATAAAGTATGCATAGTGCATAATGTGAACCGTTTAATGCACAAACAAAAGGAAATCAGCATTGTGCATCATGCAAAACCAATCTTCTCATGATTTCCATGCTAGCGTTTATGTACTGCAAAGAGAAAAGACACCGAGCCCTGCGCTCATGCTGCCTTTCCCTTTATTCTAAAACAACTTCCTATAGGCATGATGCAACACATAAAGTAGATTTTAGTTTGTATTTTGATGCTCAACCTCCCCTCTCACCCTACCATTTAATGTTTTGCATTCGTTGATAGGTGAAAGAGTCATTTTATATCTGTTTCCTTACAAAGAAAGCAATAAACATGAACGAAAATATAGAAACGAGGGTAAATCGAGGGCAACCTCGTGCTTTAACTTCATTATACGCTGCACAAACACACATGTAATTTTTTGGAATTTTCATTTTACCGTTTTCTAATTTTCTCCCATTTAAAATCCATTTTTTACCATTTTCTCGTATTTTTCTTGTATTTTCTTCAATAAAAAATGACTAAAAATTAAGATTGATTGTGGGCTGTGGCCCGTAAGTTCCTTGATAGCAAAATTTCGAGTTTTCTAGGTATTATGTCTCAGATTTCCCATTTATCTTGCAAAAATCTCATTTTACCCCTTAAACGCGTGTTTTTCGGGTTTTATTACATTAATTTCAGCCGTATCACTTATGATTTTCTGATTTTCAGATTATAAACTGTTGAAACTCATAGAAAACAACATCATAATGCATAATCAGCCTATGGGAACAATGTTTCATGAATCAAATAGCATAAAAACTCATTTTTTCTTCATAAAATTTGAATTACCCCTTAGGTTTCGTGTTTCGAGATCTCGGTTTTGCTATGGGACTACGGGTCAGCCCACATTCAATGTCCAGCATCTTCACAATCATCAATCTTCATGTCTACATCGATCCGGAAGCAATCCAGTTCCAACCGGACAAGCTTCCCTTCACCATTCTTCATTTTCCTCTTGCACACAAGAACATCCCCTTAGGGGAGAGAAAGGGAGGAGAGAGAAAGACTAGATCTGGTTCTTCTCATTCCCACAGCCATTTCATGAGTGAAGACAGGCGATAAGACGAGCAGAGAGGGAGAAGATCGAGGCCATGATCGGTTGCATAGGGTGTTTGTAACCTGCCACATCATCCCCATCATGAGAGGAGGCGCAAATTTTGGGTGCATTCTGATGGCGCCTTCTCCATGTTTTTTTCATTTCTTTTCTCTCCACGATTTCATGTTGCATAAAATGTTTGGGGGGGGTCCCAACTCCCAAAGGTCACTACCCAATTTGGCCAAAAACTAGTTCACCTCTTCATATCTTGACTGTTTCTTGTCTTTTTCCTCGTCTGGCATCCAAATCGAGCTCCGAAAAATCTTGGGCGTCCGGCTTGACATCCTGCAACTCCTGAGAACCCACAGGCAGTCTGAATAATTATAAAAAATCCACAAGTGTCGCTCAGGTGCCTTTTAAAAGCCGTCTTTCACTCGGTGCTTAAAATTGTTCTAGCTGGGGCCGCCGCCTTTGATGTCGAATATTTTTCCCCTAAATTCTAGATTTTTTGGCAAATTTTAGGCACTTCTCGGGCTCCAAACTCTACTCTCAACGAAGCTCAACCTCTCTGCCCGTAAGGCATAGTCCCTTTCCGTTCCTCTAAAACAACATATCGGGACTCTAGTATCCTAGATTCTAGGTCATCGTTTCTTGCAGTCAATTTCCTTCGAGAAAATTTCTCGGCCAACCGGGACCACCCATTCGTAGGATGGACCCATGGCCACATCCACCGCACTTTCCTCAGGGTTGATTTAGTTATCTAATTACCTATCACATTTATTTTGACACGCAAAAATAGCTTCCTTAATTAGCCAATTATTCACCGGTTCCTTCACATAATCTTAGCACTCACATAGAAAAACAATGTCAAATGAGCGCCTTTTCAAAAATTGATCTTATTTATCTATCTTTGGAATACATCATAATAATCTAGCCCGAAGGCTAATCCATAATCTAGCCTGAAGGCTAATCCATAATCTAGCACGAAGGCTAATCCATAATCCGCCCGAAGGCAATCCATAATCTGTCTGAAGGCAATCCAGCAATCCTCGAGGATTACTAATCCAAGTTTCTGACCGTAGACTAGTATGCGGGCCTCAATATCCAATCTCGAGTCATGTTGGCCTCTTGTGCAGGACCTAGAGGCAAGGGATTTACGGCCAGAGCCCCCCCTGGCACCCAAGTGTCCTCCTGCTCCAAGTAGCACCCTCGGAGAGATCTCTCGCGGCGGCTTCGGTCCACGTATCCGGTGCGGCTAACAACCCCCCTAGTTAGGGTCACGTAGATAGTCAAGGGTAACTGATGCTACCTCTCCCTCTAGGCCTTCAACCTGAAGCATTAAATATTTTTCCATCTTTAGTTCCTTGAGCAAAGCAATACAAGCAGTGCTCCTAACTATACAAACACAATCAATCTAGTGGTCGTTTGTTTGGCCAACTGCTAAGGTGTGAATCCTCCTCTCCGAATGTATCCAACATTCGATCTGGGATCAATTGCGACTTAGTAAGATCCCCAAGGGTTTGTTTGTTTACCCTTTTATCCTTGGGTTAGGTTTTATACCCTATTTACCCAAATTAACCAACACCTTAGGTTCCTCAAATTAGATAGTAAATCCTGGGCAACCTTGTTGCCCTAACTTGATTGGTCAATTGCTCGTTACCCTAACTTGGCAACTCAGTATCACGATGACTACTCATCCTCTTGCAAATTAAGCTTGTACTTGGAACCTACCAACCTTGTTCCAAGGAGTGGAAAATCTATCTTGTGATTTAAACACAAAGCCATGCAACGTTGCAACTTGTTGCACAAGTGTCGCATCTAACTTGTGGGATCATTTCTCCCATCAAAGGACGTTTCTTGGTCAAGAAATACACTTCATCAAGATGTAGGGTTTGGGAGTCCTCTTGACCCAACCCAACCCTAACCTTACTAGGCCAACCCAACCCCTTGACCCAACCCAATCCTAACCTTACTAGGCTGACAACGTTTGACCTTAGGGTTTTAAAACTCAATCGGAAGTCTAGTATTAGGTCATTCAATCCTTAGGGTAAAATCCTAGATCGTTGTGGCATGGGCATTTAGCTAACCCTAATGTTCTATGAATGTGGGTAGGACCTTTGGGATCGAAAGTCTTGACTTGGCATCCCAAGTGAGATACTAGGTAGAATTTTTAACGTGACTAAACCCTAGTTAGCACTTTGAGGTATTTGTTGTACTAACTGTTTATGCTTTTAAGAATCCCATGTGGGTTATGCCATTACAAGTGATTTAGCTAAATTGGTCTACTTGTCTTGCGGGACAAGAAACGATATTTTCTTAGAGACACTAATATTTGTCCTAAAAGGTATAAATAGTTGCAAGACATCACATTACGTGTAAATATGCAATTCATTGACTTTCTCCTTCTATGCAACTATACAACGTAAAATGACCCTCTCTTTTCCTTGCCTAATCTATAATGATTGACAATTCATGGCTAACTCATATAAAAGCCTACGTTAAATTGCATCAAGAACTATACCTATAAACCCTTTGTCCGATGCATTGAATTCATGATTTAATTTGAAATGCATCTTTTTCTAAAACAATATCGATAAAAAAGTTCATGAATGTCATGAGACCATTAATGATTTTAATTTGTCCTTCGACACTTAACGAACCTAGGATGCCATTAACATCTCATGCAATATGCATGGTACATAAATCTCTTCCATGTAATGTACTTACTTGGACAACATTTTTATGGACGTCGATGATTATTTCCTACGAATCACATTTAGGGAATCATTGCCTAAATGCATTAAGTGCTTGTTCTTTCTTGCGAGGAAGACAATGATGCATTTAAACAATTTCATCTTTTTAATCTATGCAATATGCATTTAGGATTGCAGCTTTGGAAATGCAAGTAGAGTGCAACATGCAACTAAATCTTGTAAGATGACTGAATCATTGCATTCATAACTTCCTCATGAAATTTAAACGTTCCTAATGCATTTCTTTTATGCGGAATTAAACTTGTAAGTACCTAGGCATGAGGACTCGCAGTGATGTCCATGTGTAAACTTGGGTTGGAGGCTCCTGCGTGAGCACCTTACGTCTTTTGTTTGGGGGCCATCGATGACGTAGACTCTTGACTCCACAAACTCGTCCTTGCCCTACCCCCTGACAAAACCAAGACATAGCATCCACAAGGAGTAGGCCTAGCACAATCTGATAGAAGGTCCGAAGCTAGCCACTAACCAATTGATCCAACATGGCCAAACTAAAAAGAACTTTCAAAGAGGTTGCCCTAAGTGGTGGTCTGAACTGTCTACCTAACTAAGGACAACACAACCAAGAGCTCTTACTAGGCGAGGACTCCTATAGCCCGTTCAAGAAATATTTTCTTTTAGTACATTTCTTCTTTTACATGCTTATTCATCCATACTCGGGCATGTAAAAAGGAGGGAGCTGAGCGTAGTGACCCCCCAAAGAGAATAGAGCATTGACCTCAGGTCTTGTCTCGGTACCCAAGAACCTACCAAGCCCTCGCAAGGCGACACTTAATCATTTTCTGACGCTCACTTTTATTTTCACTCCAACCTTCCTTACTTTCTTCTTTTCCAGCAAGATGTCACCCCTAGGAAGACAAGGCATCGGCCTCGGGTCTAACTCGTCCCCAGGAACCTACCACGTCTCCGCAAAGCGGTGATCAACTGCTTATAAAGTTTCCTTTCTTTTCATTTCTACTTTTAGAGGGGTTAGCACCCCTTTTTACACACCTTTGTATATATTTATTGTCTTTCAGATATTCAAGGTTTTTACCATCATCATTTCCTTCCGGCATGCCTCTCTAACTGCCTCACAACTAACAAGAACTCCTAGAACCGATGCCTAGCAGGCTAGCAAAACAGGGTCGCAAGAACTGCCTTCTAAAACACGTCTTTCAATGTCTAGCAATGGCTTTATAGGAGGCAACAACTACTCATACCTCCCTCACACATACCTAACCTAAACTTGGGACTTCATGCCTTGGTCACCGGTCCCCAATAAGAAAAGGAAATCCCCTACAAGTACACAAACACATATAGCATAAGAACATGGTACTCATAAAGGAGAGATATCACCTGGATAGGGCCACGAGAAGCTTCCATGTAGCAAAGGTTCCTTCCAAGCTCTTCTTTGAACCTGTCTAGCACATAACTAAAACAAGAAACCATTAACCACACCTGTACTAAATAGACAACTGGCCCTCTTGGCCTAACAAAATAAAACACTTCACTACAAAAACTGATCGGCCCTCTTGGCCTAATGAAATAAAGCACTAAAACCTTGCAAAACTGGCCCTCTTGGCTGAACGAAATCAAATAGAATAGCACTTGCACATCCCTCCCTAAAATAGTACAGATATACAATAATATGCTCATTGCCAAGGAGGAAAAATAGGGCTCATAGCCCTACACTAAATGCATAACGTTATGACCCATCCCTCCTACATATATAGCAAGAGGCGTATGCATAACATGTTGTCTAATCAACCTATGGGTCCTGGATAGTAACGATAGATCGGTCTCAGCTATTCTTTGCATCACCCATATCAACCATCGCCTGCCATATATTGCATGCTCTGATAACATTCCCCACAAGCGACCGGGTCCTGTCTCATTATTGATAACAATATCCAAACTAGGACCATAGTTGAAGAAAAGGTCTTCTTCATAAACAATATTTGCCAGTGAATCCGCAAACTGATTCCAGTAACGTGGAATTTGTTGAAGAAACACTCTCTCAAACTCCTCAAGTAGGGTCATCGCAGTTCAATGATACATATAAAGGATGGGATTCCGCACTGTGTATGTCCCATCTAGTTGATTCAAAATCAACTAGGAATCCCCTTTTACTAACAACCACCGAATACCACCTTGTTTGGCAATATGCAATCCCATAATCAAGGCTTTATACTCTGCCGTATTGTTAGTGAATCCTACCCCGCTAACTTCATCGTAACTCTACGTCGGGGATCTCAGATTACTACTCCAACACTCCCTTTTTTATTAGGGCCCCTGGACGCTCCATAAAAATATAATGTGTAAACAGTGCCATCACAAACTCCTCTATTCGTAATTATGATAGTCGAAATTTAACATGTTGAGAGGATGAACTGATGGCTCCATCCCATCTTCTTCATTAAACTCAATAGGGATACTTGTCAACATTCGTAAGCAATGATGGCAGAAGACTTTGATCTCCCACACAAAGGTTCTGTCTTCTTGTTCAATCACTTTATATCATTTTCTCCACCAAATAAGTTTCCCCTAATGGTATCTCTGTTCTAGATATGGGTGCTCCAAATAAGGAATTAACTACCCCATCAACCAACTTTAAGCTCTTTTACAGGTCTCAAATCAGCCCTAACATGGACCTGCAATGCATTTTCTGCATGTTAGCATAATAAAAAATAATAAGGTTTAATATTATTAAGATTAACCTTATTTTTAAATTCTACTCCCTGCAAATCAGCTAGTAGAGCTGTAGACCTATTTTTCCCTATCTTGACAATCTTGTAGGGGCCATCCCATCTAGGTTCCAGCTTCCCTGGAAACAGCTCCCTATGCGCATCGTAGTACAGAACTAATTGCCCTTTTTTAAAGGTATACTTCTTTGCTTTAAGGTCATGCAACTGCTTCATCCGACATTTGGCTACGTCTTGGTGTAATAAACTCTGCAATTTCAACTCATCCAAGTGGGCTATGGTCGTAAACCGCTCAAAGAGTGAATCCTCATCTCTTAAAGAGTGATTAATTGCAAACTGTATGGTTGGCAACTCGATTTCGAGGGGTAACACACACTCTTCCCCATAAACTAATTTAAATGGAGTATGGCCCGTAGCTCGCTTAAACGTTGTATTGTACGCCCATACTGCCACATACAACTTCTTGTCCCAGTCTCGTTTCTTCTCTGACACTATTTTAGACAAGATACCCACAAGTTGCTTATTAGTACTTTCAACTTCTCTGTTTGCTTGCAGATTATATGGGGTCTTTTTATTGTGCTTGATTGGCTAAGCTTCAGTCAAGCTTTTGATCACTTTATTCAAAAATTGGGTTCCACGGTCCGACACTAGTTTCTTCGGTGGACCGAAACGGCAGATAATCTGCTCTAAAAGGAAACTTGCAATCTCTATTGTCCTGCCTCGTCACCCGTGCTTCTGACCATTTTGTAAAATAATCAGTTGCTACTATAATGTACCTCTTCTGAGTAGTAGACGACGGGGTAATAGGACCCACAAAGTCAATGCCCCACTTCTCAAATGGAAGAATAGCCGTGATAGGCGTAAGTGGACGTTTTCTATTCTCTCTACTGTCATGTCTTGGATAGGTATCACATCTCTTAACATACTCAAAGGAATCTTCGAAGATGGATGGCCACCAATATCTAGCTCTTAAAGCTTTCTGTGCGGTCAACCGTCCAGCGAAGTGCCCTCCACATGCAGAGCCATGGCACTCCTCCAAGATGAAAGGAACCTCATCAGGCATCACACATCGGCGGTAGATATCATCAACACCTTGCCGATATAGTGTTCCTGTGATCAAGGAATACGTCAAAGCCTGTTGTTTGATTTTCCTCTTTTCTAATTTTGATAAACCATCTCTAGTATCTCCTGTTGATAGATAATGCATAATATTAGCATACCAAGATGGGATAGAAGCTGTATCAATTTTAAACATTTCTTCAATATCACTTCTTTCAGCCAAAGTCTCTTTTGGCTCCCCGAAATCCACAAGGCATTCCACAATACCCTGCAACCTCGGTGGCTTACTCTTAATCTCATAATCGAACTCCTGCAAAGTGATTAACCACTTTGCTAGACGATCAGGCGGTTGTAGCTTGTTCATAAGCAATCTAAGCCCTTCCACCTTCATATAGAAAACTACCTTCTCATAGAGGATATAGTGCCTGAATTTTTTAGTCGCAAAGATCATCGCAAGGCACAACTTCTCCATGTAGGTGTAGTTAATTTCTGATATGCCCAATTTTCGACTAGCAAAAGCTATCGGATGATACCACTTTTCCTCCCAAATTTGGGCTAAACAGCAATGGTGGTTGCTGAAAATATATAAAATACCTCATCTCCTTTAGGTGCTTTTAAAACTGGTGCTTTTACTAGATCTTGTTTCACATCCTCGAAAGCTACCTTACAAGGGTCGCTCCATACAAATAGACATCTAAAGGATAATAAGTTTGTTAATGGCAACGCCCTTTCTGCGAAGGCATTTATAAACCTCCGATAGTACCCTATCGATGAAAGAAAGCTATGCACCTCTTTCGGAGTGTGTGGTGGACTCATAGCAATTATGACCTTGATCTTTTCAGGGTCAGTTGCGATCCCTACTGAACTGACCACATGGCCTAACAATAGCCCATAAGGCACTCCAAAGACACACTTCCGTGGATTAAGAGTGATACAAAATTGTCTGCAACGCTCAAAGCACTTTGTTAAAATAATCAACATCCTTTCCCTTATAGTGGCTGCCCCCAGGTCATCAATAAATACTTTCAACTCATCGGGGGAAATGTAACCAAAATTCTTCTGCTATTCATTGCCATGATCTAGGTGCATTGCACAATCCAAAGGCCATCACATGGTACGCAAAAGTACCAAAGACAGTAATGAAAGTTGTTTTCAACTTATCCTCTTTTGCAATTGCCATCTGGTTATAACCCACAAAGAAATCCATAAACAAATATATTTTCCTACTGTTAATTGATCCAAAATTTGGTCAATAAATGGCAACGGGTAGTAATCCTTAACCATCTGCTTATTCAGCTCTCTAAAATCTACACATAGTCGGATCTGGTTGTTTTTCTTCTTCCTGACGACAACTGGTGAACACCATTCTATGTGTTGTACAGGGAAGATTAAACCATCTTTTCGTAACTTCTGTAATTCCTCAAACAACCCATCCCTCAATTCGAAAGGCATATGCCTTACCTTCTGATGCACAGGACGACTACCTTCTTTTATAGGAATAGTATGAACAACCAGGCTGGGAGGAATGCCTCTCAGTTCGTCATAACTCCAAGCAAAGATATCACGGAATTATTGAATCAAGGACACATAGTCCTCCCTTTCTCTATTGAACTGAGCATGGAACCTAGTTTAATTGGCCGCGAATCATTCGGCGTGCCAAGGTCCAACTCAATCACATCCGCGTCTCTTATCCTATCTTGCTGCTCTATCGGCTCATTTAGAGTTATCTGATAAATATCCTCTATAGTGGACCCCTCTCTAGATTCATCACTGGATGATGTCTCACTACCAGTTGGATCATCTCCTGTTTCTAATTCAGTAGAGGATAAAGAAGCTCTCTCACTTTGAGGGGACTTAGGGTAAGCATCAACTATTACTCGATTAGCCCCTATACCTAGAACCACTCAACTGGCGGGTATATCGACTTGACAGTCTGTTCGTAAAATCCAAGGCCTGCCTAGCAAAACTCGATAGCTAGGACGTCCTGAAAATCTTATCACCCTAAACTCCAAGAATCATTCTACACTTGCAACTATAACATGAAATTTAGTAACGCAACCTTCTAGTTGTCTTAGACTATCATCAGCCATTCTAAGAAGGGTGGAGCTATTTTTTTGGATGCCTAGACCCAACCTCTCCCATCAACTCTGAACTCATGATATTGATGGAGGACCCAGTGTCTATGATAGCATGCTCTACTAATATTCCATCCACGTATGCTGAAACCCTAGGGCAATTCTTTTCAGCATGATCAAACCAATCTTCCCCTACTCGTGCTATGCCCAAAGGTTCTACAATATACCCAATACGCAGGATCTTCTTGAATTCCTTGCGTACTCCTGGAGATAATTTGATCAATTGTAAGAGCTTTACATCTGCTTTGACTTCGCAAAGAGAACTTGCTAAATCAAAATCATGATAGGTAGCCAAAGCTCTCTTCTCTCGCCACACCATCCTTTTTTTTTGTCTTAGGACTGGCTTTGGTACTTCTTTTTTAGCTCTTGCCTTCTTTCTTGGCACTTCCTCATCCTTCTTAGGATCAACTTTTTTGTCAACAGGCCTTAGAGATCCACCTTCCACGCCAAGATTCAGGACTTGCGTCCCCTTATCCCCTTGCTTAGGGTTTCCCTCAACCGGTTTTGCCTTATCTTTGTCAATCTTTTTAGTCTTTTGGCCTCTTGTCACATCTTGTAGGTTAGAGGTTTCAGCGTCATTGATGCGTACAGCCTCGATAAGGCTGACTCCATTGCCTTGTGGCAACTCTTCTATAGTGGTCTTTCCCCTTTGTAGTATTTGTCTTGGTCCATCATTTTGCTGCAAGGGTTATTACCTTGCGCTCTATGATTAACTGGACCTGGCTGTTTGCTCCCTTGTTGGAGGGAACTAATCTTACTCCAACAGGTAGCAGCTAAATGGCCTGACTTCCCACAAATATCACATTTAACATTTGGACAGTTTCTAGGGAAATGTTGTCCACCACAAAACTTACAACTGAATCTTGATGGGCCACCCTCTTCAGGGCATCGACTCCCTATCAGATTCTATTGCTTCTTCAAGAAATTGACGTCAATAGCTATTTGCCGATATTATTCAGAAATCATATCAGTGTAATACTTCATCATATCCTTAACTTCGCCAAGGACATTAGAGGCACTCGACTCATAGCCTTGATCGTCTATTCGCCGTTCCATTGGCCTAACAATTTGATTGGGCATTGGTTGTTGACTCACACGAACAACATTAGGGTTTGAAACTTGGCCTCCAACATTTGGTGGAGCCAAACTTACTTGCCATAGGCATAGTCACACTGGGAGGAGCTAGCAGCAAAGGTACATTTTGAACCATGCTTCCTCTCCTATTAAGGTTGTTCATAGGCATCCCTTGACTTCCATTTGTCAATGGTAAATTGCCTCCAGGTACTAAACCCACATTAAGATTTATTCGAGAGGAGTAGGCCATTTGTAATCGTGTCTCTACTCCTTCTACCCGTGCAATGGTGATGTCTATGTCAGCCAAGGCCACACTGCTCAATTATACCTAAATATTGAAATCCAATCCATGCAAGAAGTATTGCAATTGGACAGCCGGTGGAATGGAAATGTAAGTTTGTAACTTAGGAAACACTTCCTTAAGCTTCTTAGCATAAGCTTTCACATTCTCATGGGGGTCTTGGCGTGTTACATTCAAAACATGCAACCAATATTGGCCGCCTCTTTCAGGGGCATATTCTCCTCGGAAAGCTGCATAAAATTGATCAATTGTGGTTATGGTTCCATTCTCTATGCTATGATACCATACCACAGCCCTTCCTTTTAATGTCATGTTAAAGAACATCATAAGATGTCCCTCATCTTGGATACGATAATTAAACATTAATCTTTGAAATTCACAAATGTGAAACTTTGCATCTTCTTCAGCTAACCCATTAAAATTTAGCAAAGGAACCCCTAAAGCTGGTAGATTCGGTGTCCCTGCAGGAATTGCAATGGGTTGTGCCATGACGACGATTGGATTGACAATAGGAGCTTGAACTGATCGAGTCACACCCTCACTTGAAGTGGGTTGACTTGGTGGATAAAAGGAAGAACTTGCACTTCCTCCTGCACCTAAAGGACTATGTGCAGCACTTGGGTTACTAAGACCACTGCCTCTTATGCATATCGGGCTACTTCTTTGAGGAGAATACTGACTTACAATCTCCAACCATCGTCTCGCCCTCTTAGCACGTTCTGCTTTTTGTATTTCAGCTTGACGGTCCTTGTTAGAGGACATAAACCAACATTTTGGTCCCTAGAAACCCTAGATTTGAGAACCACCACTTGTTGGCAGCTCCCAACGACAGACGCACCATTGCTGGGACCTTAAATGGGCCAGCACTGGCTATAGCACTAGCCGGACCTCATGCTCATGACAGACAAACGCACCCTCACGGCCTCATGGACCAAGAGCATCAATCTACTGCTAAAGGAAAAACTGCCCTAAAGCCTAATCATTGCATTTATAGTTTTTATCGTTTTGTAGTCCAATGTTTCCCTTTCTATAAACTCCTCAGAGGGAGAACCCATACACATTGGCAATGATTACATACATGGAGGAAACCTCTCGGTAGAAACACCGCAGCCCACTGTAGCTCTCCTACACATCGTAGGGATTAGCCCCTTGATGCGCTGCTCAACATATAAAATATTCAAACAACCTCCACTCTTCGTTTCGAATCCAGGAGATATACCATGTGTCCTTACTAAACAGCCCCTTAGGAAACCGATCCTCTATCCTACGGCAAGGGATAACCTTACACTCTCAATCGTGGGTCAAATTCCTAAGAAGACAAGTGCTATGCAGTCCACGAGCTTTTCCGTTGATACCATAAACTATGCATAGTGCATAATGTGAACCGTTTAATGCACAAAAAAAAGGAAATCAACATTGTGCATCATGCGAAACCAATCTTTTCATGATTTCCATGCTAGCGTTTATGTATTGCAAAGAGAAAAGACACCGAGCCTTACGCTCATGCTGCCTTTCCCTTTATTTTAAAACAATGTCCTATAGGCATGATGCAACACATAAACTAGATTTTAGTTTGTATTTTGACGCTCAACCTCCCCTCTCACTCTACCGTTTAATGTTTTGCATTCGTTGATAGGTGAAAGAGTCATTTTATATGTGTTTCCTTACAAAGAAAGCAATAAACATGAATGAAAACATAGAAACGAGGGTAAACTGAGGCCAGCCTCGTGCTTTACATTCATTATATGCTGCACAAGTACACATGTAATTTTCTAGAATTTTCCTTTTACCGTTTCCTAATTTTCTCCCATTTAAAACCCATTTTCACCATTTTTTGGTAAATTTTCTCTATTTTCTTCAATAAAAAATGATTAAAAATTATGATTGATTGTGGGCTGTGGCCCCTAAAATCCTTGATAGCAAAATTTCAGGTTTTGTAGGCATTATGTCTCATATTTCCCATTTATCTTGCAAAAACCCATTTTTACCCCTTAAACGCGTGTTTTTTGGGTTTTATAACATTGATTTCAGCCATATCATTTATGATTTTCTGATTTTCAGATTATAAACTGTTGAAAATCATAGAAAACAACATCATAATACATAATTAGCCCATGGGAACAATGTTTCATCAATCAAATAGCATAAAAACTCATTTTTTCTTCATAAAAATTGAATTGTCGCTTAGGTTTCGTGTTTCGGGATCTCAGTTTTGCTACGGGACTGTGGGTCAGCCCACATTCAATGTCTACCATCTTCACAATCATCAATATTCATGTCTACATCAATCCGAAAGCAATGCGGTTCCAACCGGACAAGCTTTCCTTCACCATTCTTCATTTTCCTCTTGCACATAAGAACAACCCCTTAGGGGAGAGAGAGGGAGGAGAGAGAAAGACTAGATCTGGTTCTTCTCATTTCCACAGCCATTTCACAAGCAAAGATAGGCAATAAGACTAGCAGAGAGGGAGAAGATCGGGGCCATGATCCGGGACCATGGTCGGTTGCATAGGGTGTTTGTAACCTGCCATCATCCCCATCATGAGAGGAAGCACAAATTTCGGGCGCATTTTGATGGCGCCTTCTCCACATTTTTTTCCTTTCTTCTCTCTCTACGATTTCATGTTGCATAAAATGTTTGGGGGGGTCCCAAATCCCAAAGGTCACTACCCAATTTGGTGAAAAACAAGTCCACCTCTTCATATCTTGACCGTTTCTTGGCCTTTTCCTCGTCCGGCATCCAAATCGAGCTCTCAAAAATCCTGGGCGTCTGGCTTGACTTGCAACTCCTGAGAACCTGCACGACAGTCTGAATAATTATCAAAAATCCACAAGTGTCGCTCAGGCGCCTTTTAAAAGCCGTCCTTTACTTGGTGCTTAAAATCGTCCTAGCTAGGGCCGCCGCCTTTGATGTTGAATATTTTTTCCCTAAATTCTGGATTTTTTGGCAAATTTTAGGCACCTTCCCGGCTCAAAACTCTGCTGTCAGCGAAGCTCAACTTCTTTGCCCTAAAACAACATATCGGCACTCTAGTATCCTAGATTCTAGGTCATCATTCCTTGCTGTCAATTTCCTTCGAGAAAAGTTCTCGGCCAACTGGGACCACCCATCCGTAGGACGGACCCATGGCCACATCCCCCACCGCACTTTTCTCAGGGTTGATTTAGTTATGTAATTACCTATCACATTTATTTTGACACGCAAAAATAGCTTCCTTACTTCAATTATTCACCGGTTCCTTCACGTAATCTTAGCACTGACATAGAGAAACAATGTCAAACGAGATCATTTTCGAAAATTGATCTTATTTATTTATCTTTGGAATACATCATAATAATCCAACTCGAAGGCTAATCCATAATCTAGCCTAAAGGCTAATCCATAATCCATCCCGAAGGCTAATCCATAATCCACCCAAAGGCAATCCATAATCTGCCTGAAGGAAATCCAGCAATCCTCAGGGATTACTAATTCAAGTTTCAGCCCGTAGACTAGTATGCGGGCCTCAATATCCAATCTCGAGCAGCCAGTAAATAGAGTTACTATCAGGAATGTTGGTATAGGTCTAGTTGTGGATGAGTTTGCAAAAGCATTTGTTGGACGTGCCATCTATTCTTTAGGTGATTTATATTCGGGATATGATCAGTTTCAGTTGGCTTTGGAAAGCAGGGACATAACCACCATGAGAACTCCTATTGGGCTTGCTAGAATGTGTACCTTGCCTCAAGGTGCCACTAATTCTATTGCGCATATGATGAATGCCATGCATAAGGTCCTTCGTGATTACATACCTCAGCTTACCATGCCTTTCTTGGATGATGTGCCCATTAAGGGGTGTGCAGAAGAAGAGAAGAATGAGAGTCTAAATGAGCAGGGATGCAGATACTTTGTGGTTGATCATATTTCAGCTTGTGAGAAGATTTTGGTCAAGTTAGAAGAAGTGAACTTGACACTATAAGCAAAAGAGATGAATGGACAAATGAAGAGTTCAAAAAGATCAGAAGGAAAGCCTATGGTTATTTTCTCAAGGATGGATTTCTTTGGAAGCATCCGAAGAAAAGAGGCGGATTACCTTTGCGGGTCGTCTACAATAGAGAGACACAGTTTATAGGTGATGAGGGAGTTTAATGAGAGTCCTTGGGCTGGTCATAGAGGAGTGTGGGCTACTTATGAGAAAATCAAGGAGAAATATTGGTGGAAAGGCATGTATAGAGATGTTTCTCACTTTGTTGAGACTTGCAGGGACTGCCAGATGTATTCGGTAGTGCGTCATCAAGATGAGCTTCATCCGACCTATCCGCTATGCATTCATTATAAGTGGGTAGTTGACTTGGTTACTATGCCTATGGGTCTATGGCAGATGAGGTATATTGTTTTGGCTAGAGAGGATCTTACCAATCATGTTGAGGACAAATCTTTGAGAACGAAGACCACTAGTGCAGTGTGTAAGTTCTTATTGGAAGAAATTTTCTGCATGTATGGCTGTGTGGGTAAGATTGCTGCGGATCGCGGTGAATTGGATGCAGATGAAGCTAGGGAGTTTTTCTCTCATCTAGGAATCAAGTTGGCTCTAACACAGCATACAATCCAGAGGGAAATGGGAAGAGTGAAAGAGGGCACCCGCCGATAGTGAAAGCATTAGCCAAAGCATGCAGAGGACGGATTGGAGAATGGCCGAGACTTCTACCATTTGCTTTGTGGGCTGATTGTACAACTCACAGTGTTACCACTGGATATATGCTTGCAGAGTTCATGTATGGTCAGGAACCGGTTATGCTGACTAAGACTTGTGCTTTGACTTGGTTAGTTTTACCTTGGCAGGAGGATTTGATGAGAGAGGAGCTCTTAGCTCTTTGGATTCGACAGTTGGAGAGAAGACCAGAGGATATTCAGCTAGCTATTGACAGGTTGAAGGTTGCTAGACTAAGAAATAAGGACAGGTTTGACAGCAGGCATCGCTTGCGGCCTAGAGCAATAGAAGAGGGAGATTGGGTATTAGTCTTTGATAGCAGCCTTGAAAATCAGCATACTACACTTCGGAAGATGGTGAAAAGATGGTGTGGGCCGTACATAGTCAGACATGTCTTTGATAATGCAACATATGAGCTAACAGAATTGGATGGGACAATGCTTAGAGTGCCTAATCAAGATTTTCAAGAAAAGAGATGATGAGGATTATGCATTGGAAGAATTTGCAAGAGAAGAGCAATGAGAAGAAACTCCAATGGAAGAGACAGATGAGATGACAGATAATCTTGTTGATATACCGGAAATACACAATGAAGAGATTGATCTATTCGTGGATCTTGATGATAATGATCATGGGTAGTTGGCCCATCCGGAGGATGCGTAGGATTAGAGGGGGTGGATATCATATTGCTGTGCATCCGAGGTGTGAAATCCACCCAAAAGTTGTGTGTGGGATTTGATACTTTGTACATATTTAGTTGTTGTGATTCTACTTTTGTTCTGCATAGGCAGTATAGTGAAGAGGATTTGGAGCAAGAGGAATTTATCAATAATGCTCTGGTTGACATGTATGCAAAATCTGGTATGCTTGGAAAAGCCCAAGAAGTATTTGATAATATGTCAGATCAAGATGTCGTATCCTGGATGACACTGATTGCACGCTATGCTGAACATGGACCATTTGTCAAGGCACTTTCTTCTTATCATCACATGTAATTAGAGGGTGTCTGTCTAGATGTTGTCACTATTGCTTGTGCCTTGAAAGCTTCTATGTGCATGAAAGATTTGAGTAAGGGCCAAGTCATTCACATGGGGATTGGTTTAAAAAGATTTGAACAAGATCTTCCTATTGCTAATACACTTGTTGGACTATATGTACAATGTGGCTTACTTTTGGATGCCTAAGACATTTTTGACAAGCTCTCAATCCATAATGTAATTTCGTGGACGGCTCTAATTGCAGAATATATTGAACATGGATTTAATCAATAAGCCATTCATTTATTTGTTCTGATGCAGTTCATACAACCGTATCTTCTGCACCATTAGGAAGCCATTTGGACAAAAATCCAGTCACTGAGAGAAATAATAAAGTATACAATCAGAGTAACAGTTAACAGACTGGTCAACAAACTACAGTGCAGCAAAAGTTGATGTCATTGGGTACAGCTCGTGAATATGTATCAAGAAATAATACTGCAATATTAGCATGGGAAAAGCATTTTTCTGGTCAAAAAAGGGGCCGCTTTTTTGGGCAGAAAGGAAGCCGCATTTCTGGTTCGAAAGGGCGGTAGTTTTTTCTGTAGTTCCTCACACATTATCAACATCCTGATGGCAAGATGCGCATACATGTGACAACTCTTACAAGGTGTTGGGTGGATGGTTCAGCAGTTACAGAGGACTTGATAATGGGCTTTGATCAGGAGACAGTTGCTGTAGTTTTGGCTTCTTTAGCATCACACAAAATGGAGATAGAGGAAGAATTTGATGCAACTCGATGGTTAGATCGTTCACTTATTCGGATCTCTTCGAGATTTGGTATTCAACAATAGCCCTAATGAGACAGCTTACTTCCGGATGCTTCTGAACAGAGAGAGTGTAACAAATTCTGTAGTGATAATTCAGCCATCATTGATTACTTATGCCCTCAATGCTCCACCAGAGCCAGCCCTCCTTGATGTTGCAGCAATAGCAACAAAGAGGATACTTCTATTGGATGTGTATTTCAGTGTAGTGGTCTTCCATGGAACAACGATAGCACAGTGGCACAATGCAGGCTATCATAAATAGCCTGAGTACGAGGCTCTTGCAGAACTTCTCCAAGCACCCTTGGATGATGCTCAAGCAATCATTACAGAGCATTTTCCATTTCCCAGACTTGTGAATTGTGATCAATATGGGTCTCAGGCTCGGTTTTTTACTTGCAAAACTGAACCCTTCAGTAACTTATAACTCAGCTCTTTGCCCCTCCCTTCAAAATCTATCTGTCTCCAGCTGGTTGCAAGTGATTATATGATCATGGGAAAGATATGTTGACAGATACATGCATTAGAGAGATGTTTCTATGGATGCTTACTGCTGCTAGAAAGGGTTAATATTTATACAATGTCAAGTGAATACATACCATTTGCTGGTCGATATAAGGACAAAGGTTACATGTATGAGAGATGAAAAAGACAGATCTGAAGGTTACAATCAAGAAGAAACGCAAAGATTTTCTGGGTTTTAGAATGGTCCATGCAAGTCAATACATAGCAGCTCTAACAACTCTGCTTCAGACTCTGCTGTACTGTATGGATAGTACAATTGACATACTTTCTACTTGACTTTATGTCAGCTGCCATGTTGGTGATCTATGCCCAGAGGCTATTCAGATTTCTTCTTCTTGAACCTTGTTTTTGTTATTGGCAGAAATAAAATAGAGTCTTGGCATCATTTTCTCATCTTGCTTATTCACATGATTGATTTTCTATCCTGAAATTAGTCAAGGTCCTCTGTGGTTGCAACTTTGCTTTCGAAACCCTTCAACATCAGATGCGCGTACGTGCGACAACTCTTACAGGTGTTGGGTGGATGGTTTAGCAGTTTACATAGGACTTGATAATGGGCTTTGATCAGGAGACAACTGCTGTAGTTTTGGCTCGTTTAGCATCACACAAAATGGAAACAAAGGAAGAATTTTGATGCAAATCAATGGTTAGATCGTTTACTTATTTGGATCTCTTCTAGATTTAGTATTCAACAATATCCCTGATGAGACAGCTTACTTGCGGATGCTTCTGAACAGAGTGTGTAACAAATTCTGTAGTGATAATTGAGCCATCATTAATTACTTATGCCCTCAATGCTCCACCAGAGCCAGTCCTCCTTGATGTTGCAGTAATAGCAACAGACAGGATACTTCTATTGGATGTGTATTTCAGTGTAGTGGTCTTCCATGGAACAACAATAGCACAGTGGCGCAATGCAGGCTATCATAAACAGCCTGAGTACGAGGCTCTTGCAGAACTTCTCCAAGAACCCTTGGATGATGCTCAAGCAATCATTACAGAGCGTTTTCGAGTTCCTAGACTTGTGGTTTGTGATCAATATGGGTCTCAGGCTTAGTTCTTTACTTGCAAAACTTAACCCTTCAGTAACTTATAACTCAGCTCTTTGGCCCTCCCTTCAAAATCTATGTCTCCAGCTGGCTGCAAGCGATTGTATGATCATGGGAAAGATATGTTGAAAGATACATGCATTAGAGAGATGTTTCTATGGATGCTTACTGCTACTAGAAAGGGTTAATATTTATATAATGTCAAGTGAATACATACCATCTGCTGGTCGATACAAGGACAAAGGTTACATGTATCAGAGATGAAAAAGACAGATCTGAAGGTTACAATCAAGAAGAAACGCAAAGATTTTCTAGGTTTTAGAATGGTCCATGCAAGTCAATACATAGCAGCTCTAACAACTCTGCTTCAGACTCTGCTGTACTGTATGGATAGTACAATTGACATACTTTCTACTTGACTTTATGTCAGCTGCCATGTTGGTGATCTATGCCTAGAGGCTATTCGGATTTCTTCTTCTTGAACCTTGTTTTTGTTATTGGTAGAAATAAAACAGAGTCTTGGCATCATTTTCTCATCTTGCTTATTCACCTGATTGATTTTCTATCCTGAAATTAGTCAAGGTCCTCTGTGGTCGCGACTTTGCTTTCGAAACCCTTCGACATTAGATGCGCGTACGTGTGACAACTCTTACAAGGTGTTGGGTGGATGGTTCAGTAGTTTTACAGAGGACTTGATAATGGGCTTTGATCAGGAGACAGCTGCTGTAGTTTTGGCTCGTTTAGCATCACGCAAAATGGAGATAGAGGAAGAATTTGATGCAACTCGATGGTTAGATCGTTCACTTATTTGGATCTCTTCTAGATTTGGTATTCAACAATAACCCTGATGAGACAGCTTACTTCCGGATGCTTCTGAATAGAGAGAGTGTAACAAATTTTGTAGTGATAATTCAGCCATCATTGATTACTTATGCCCTCAATGTTCCACCAGAGCCAGCCCTCCTTGATGTTGCAGCAATAGCAGCAGACAGGATACTTCTATTGGATGTGTATTTCAGTGTAGTGGTCTTCCATGGAACACCGATAGCACAGTGGCGCAATGCAGGCTATCATAAACAGCCTGAGTACGAGGCTCTTGCAGAACTTCTCCAAGCACCCTTGGATGATGCTCAAGCAATCATTATAGAGCGTTTTCCAGTTCCCAGACTTGTGGTTTGTGATCAATATGGGTCTCAGGCTCGGTTTTTTACTTGCAAAACTGAACCCTTCAGTAACTTATAACTCAGCTCTTTGCCCCTTCCTTCAAAATCTATCTGTCTCCAGCTGGTTGCAAGTGATTGTATGATCATGGGAAAGATATGTTGACAGATACATGCATTAGAGAGATATTTCTATGGATGCTTACTGCTGCTAGAAAGGGTTAATATTTATATAATGTCAAGTGAATACATACCATCTGCTGGTCGATACAAGGACAAAGGTTACATGTATGAGAGATGAGAAAGACAGATCTGAAGGTTACAATCAAGAAGAAATGCAAATATTTTCTGGGTTTTAGAATGGTCCATGCAAGTCAATACATAGCAGCTCTAACAACTCTGCTTTAGACTCTGCTGTACTGTATGGATAGTACAATTGACATACTTTCTACTTGACTTTATGTCAGCTGCCATGTTGGTGATCTATGCCCAGAGGCTATTCGGATTTCTTCTTCTTGAACCTTGTTTTTGTTATTGGCAGAAATAAAATAGAGTATTGGCATCATTTTCTCATTATACTTATTCACCTCATTGATTTTCTATCCTGAAATTAGTCAAAGTCCTCTGTGGTCGGGACTTTGCTTTCGAAACCCTTCGACATCGCATCTTAGGCGTGTTGCCAATATTTATTTTGATGAACTTATTTATTAAAGTTCTTGACATATATTTATTATTTTGTATGCGTATGGGCGCACTATTTAAATATTGATTATTGGACATTGTATTTGGGCACAACCCAACTCTTTGGGCACCCAACCGCTTTATTCTTTATTTGGACAAAAGAAAACACAAAAGCCAAAGCGTGCTAATTGTAAATTTGGGCTATTTTTTAGCTTGGTGATGAATAATATATTAAACACATGCTTTGTGGAGTGCTCACACAAGGCATGGGGGGAGATTGTACCCAATTAGTGTTCTTGCTTCATGTCGTGCAAATTTTCTCTCTTGGTTTTTGAGCAAAAAGTAGAGTTCTTTGTTCTTGGGGATCTTTCGGCGCTCACTACGTACGCATACAGTATCAAATTTGTGCAGCAGTGGTATTAGAGCGAAGGTGAGATCGAGGGCTTCCAATCGCTTACCATCTCACGCGAAGGCGAAGCTCTTGGAACAATCGAGCTCTACAGTCAGTCTCATGACAATCTATCAATACGAGCATGTTCCTCGCAGTGAAAAACCCCCTGCTACGCATTTAGATCGCGAAGGACCAGCCTCTATAGGCAAAGGACCACTCGGGAAATTTCTTTGCTAAGTCTTCTTCTTCTCAGAAAGAACATGCAAGAATTTTAATCAAGCTAGAGTTTATGAAGCTTAACAAAGCTTAAGATAAGCTTAAGCTCTATAAAATTTGATTATCGGCAGCGATAGTATGTACTGAAGGTCGCCGTTCTCGTCAAAATGTTGTCGCTGTCCTGTCATGATTAATTCAAGGAGATCACGTTTTTTCTTTTCTATCGAAGACTAAGCTTTACTAAGCTTACTAAAGCTTAAATCTTACTAAGCTACAAATACTGAATTCCCAAGGTTTAAAATCTCTCCCACAGTGGGAGGTCATACACATCAACTTCTAAACCAGTTTTCGATCTCCTTGTAAGACCCCATTCGCACATGCGGTTTGACAGAGTTAAGTTCCAGCACACAGATTGCTATACGCAGTCTACATGGAGAAATTATCCTTTTGGAAGAAGGTTGACATCAATTTCCATAGCTATGAAGAAGATAGATCACCAAAAGCCATTTAAAAAAAAAACAAGCCTTATAATCTCGAATTTGAGCTACGCTAATCCATTAAGAGGATTTCGAGTGTGTGAGGTTGTTTGAAAGTTTGCAAGATGACCGATCAAAATATGGAAGATTTTATGGCCAAAGGCGATTTATTGGAACCAACGATGGAGCAAAAATTGGATCTAATTATGATGCAACTTCAAGAGGAATGAAGAGCATATCAAACTTTGCAAGTTCAATCAATGGCCAGTCTGCAACGATCTACTGTCGATCAAGATGGACCGCAATCTGAAGATATCTGTTTCCTTGTTGGCTCCCTTTGATGGGGCAAAGAGATTGGCCAGGCACAAATCAAAGGAGGTGGTCAGATTTCTGTTCATGATCTTTGATCATTAGAGCAAGGTGAACATCCAATATAGCCATGGTGGGCATGGGACAAAGGTTCTCCTAGGATATGGATTTTGCACGAAAGGTAGTAGGCTTTAGGGCACCAAGGAAGGCTGCAATGGTATCTTTTGGATCATCTGTGGTTTTGGATATGTCAACATCATAATTGACTAGCACTAGGTTGGCTTCCACCGAGGCTAAGGTGAGCATCAAAGGGTAGTGATCTCCAGAATCAAGTGCACCATGACCATCAGCAGATTGTTCTTCTTTCTCTCATTGGATGGGCATTTGATGCCAGGAGGCATATTCCACAGTGGATTCGGTGAGGTTTTGTGGTGGATTCCGTAAAATTATATTAATTACCAGGGCTCGTATACAAGGTGGATTCCTTGTGCGAAAAGTCGATGGGGACGCTTGCCCTTTTCGGGCATTTCGTTAATTTAATGTGCAAGTGGGCGATTCAGCAAAATACATATTCAAATTAATGAACGTTTTCGAGTTTAGAGTGCACACTCATATTAAATTAAGGTTAGGACTGAGTTCCAACCTATTTATTTATTTTGTGGCTGAAGACTGCTAGGTATTCACTTTTGTCGGTTTATTTTTATTATTTTCTAACAATTGTAAATGCTTCAGTTGATGTGTAGAGCAGGTGGCGGTGGCACTGGGAGGCACTGAGTGATATCGTGTATTCAAGTTATTTAGAAGAAATTTATCATTTTTGGTGGGCGCACATCTTAGGCGTGGCATGAATATTTATTTTGATACACTTATTTCTTAAAGCACTTGATATATATTTATTATTTTGTATGCACATGGACGCACGATTTAAATATTCGTTATTGGACATTGTATTTGGGTACAACATGACTCTTTGGGCACCCAACCACTTTATTCTTTATTTGGACAAAAGCAAACACAAAAGCTAAAGCGTGCTAATTGTAAATTTGGGCTATTTTTGAGCTTGGAGATGAATAATATATTAAATTCATGCTTTGTGGAGCACTCACACAAGGCATGGGGGGAGATTGTACCCAATTAGTCTTCTTGCTTCATGTCGTGCAAATTTTCTCTCTTGGTTTTTGAGCAAAAAGTAGAGTTCTTTGTTCTTGGGGACCTTTCAGTGCTCACTACATATGCATACAGTATTTGATTTGTGCACCAATTACTTAGAGATTTCTGCTTCAATGAACATGATCGTTTTTGTTGTCAATGAGTTTAGAATTCTAACTTTAGAAAACTCATTGCTCCCTCATGGAATGATAATCTCTAACTGACCATTTGCATCTTGAGACCGGCATTTTGTACTTTATTTACCACACGTTTCACACAAAGAGGGATCTGCACTTAGATCCAACAATATATGGCAACAAGGTTCATCTAAAAACCTTGAAGGTTAGTTTAGAAAGCCATCCTTCATACTGCAAACAAGTGAATTATCTAATGGTCCTCCTGTAACATTATTTAATGATCATCCTTTAACTAAGGGATCTACTTGAGATTGTCCAAATTTTTTAAATATGCATATATATGAGCAGATGCACCCTGGAAGTGGTAGCTCTATTATTCCCACATGACGAGATCGTCCAAGATATCACACTCTTGCCTTTCCACATCCAAACATCACCACAATCTAGCCCACAACCTGTAGTTTTTAGCATACAACCCTTGTTGTGGCCATGATTATGTCTCTATAGCACATGTAGCAGTGGCATCTATAGAGAGTAGATTTCAGTCCTCTTCTTCTAAATTATGGTAGTTGTTCCTCCTATAGTAGGTGTGCATCTTTGATTGTGGCACACAAGCCTCTTGTTGCAACAACCACACCCCATTTTTTGATAGATATACTTGGGGAAGTTACTATATGTATATCCTCTACATCACGTGCATTCAAGGCCTATTTATAAATATCCTTATTTGTGAATGTTTCCTGAATAAAATATAATCCTTTTATATTCAATATGTAAATAACATAACCCCTTTATATTACACCCTTTTGTATGTAAAAAATGTAAAAAATGGTATTTTAAAAATGCCTTTTTTTGAACCCACGTGATGCACACATATATTCATGAGTAACTTACCCGAGTAGATATGCCTATCAAGGTTCTCACACCTCTTTCCTATAACTTTTTCAATGTGTCGGCAACTCCCAAGTATGCGTGTAGCCCCTCTTTGAGTTAGAATTGCATATTTTTAGTGGTATTCATAGAATACTTACCTATTTGGTAATATTTAACTCTATTAGTCACAATTGCCTCAATGCAACTCCCCTGAGGATGACTATCAATGTATTCTTGAATTTCCTCATAGTTTGCATATTTCGTCAACATACATCCAGGTTGTGAGACCAAAAGATAAGACCATATGGTGCTAATCGCTACATAGATATGTTTCTAATGATTGATCCCCTCCAACAGAGTGCAGCAATTGGTGCACCAAGGACTTTGCTGAGATGTCGTGCAATATCCTCACAGTGGTGGAGGTAGACGAGAGCATGGGGATGACAGCCAGATGTAGCAACAAGTAGGCAGTCGCAATTAGGGTGGGTTGGGTCGGCCATCCACCTGGCCAAGAGGTTGGACAATGTGAATGGCATGCTACAATGTAGCCTTTGCAAGACCAAGCGGGGATTCTTTGGGGCACACAACTTACAAGCACACTGCTTGCAACATGTCCAAGGCGTGTTGTGACATCAAATTGTCCTAGAATAGCACCCTCTCGGCCATGTCTAGCCCTGGGCTCCCCCCGCCTATTGATGACTTCAAGCCCTCCTCCATTGACATCAATCCTTGCATTGGCAATCTCAAAGGCATCCAGGTCCTGCTCCATTGACCTCAATCCTTGCATTGGCAATCCCAAAGGCATCCTCTGGTGAAATGACTATCTTCCCTACCATTGTCCTTGGCATGGCACCCTATTCAACTAATTGTTGTTGGGGGTTCTCAGGAAGAGAGCATTTCATTTGATGTTGGAATTCTTTTGTATGTTTGAGGCAAATAAACACAATTGTGAGTTTGAATGTCTTGAGTTTGAGTCAAAACATGATAAGCACAATCATGACATAGTAAGGTGAGAGTAAAGACTAGTGTTGGGTGATGAAGAGGAGTATGATTATCTAAATCTATTAATGAGACTAAACCAATTGTGTAGAACAATAAAAAATTAGTAGCTTTAAGAAATAGGCTAGGTTTAGAAACCTATCCTAAGGAAAAAAAGGCCTTTACAAATTTGAATCTTTAATGACTTTCTCAAATCCTAATTGAGAGGTTGTTCTTAAAGTTAAAGGGAAAACATTATTCCAATCATGGCATAGTAAGGTGAGAGTAAAGACTAGTTTTTTCTGTTTTATGTAAAAAAATATGACTTTTTAAAGAAAATGGTGGGGTTTATTCATTTTAGGGTTGGTCCACACATGCTAGATGGATGGCTTATCTAAACTACAGTGGTAAGAATACTTTGATGGACAACTCTTCCTTGCATCCACTTCTTATCGAGTACTTTGATTATGTGGAAAGTCAAGAATTACTATTGTTTGTGTTGAGTTCAAATCCCCTTGTTGATATTCTAATTGAAGATGCTACCATCTCTTGTATGTCATGTCAAGGTCACTGTTCAAATCATGTGATGGATACACTTGTAGTCAATCAAACACCTCTATTCCATTTTCTTTTTCCATGGTTCCATGATTGTCTCTGTAGTTTTGAGTCCACCCTTACATTAGACCTAGGTCACTAGTCGAGAATTCTAGTTCATTATCTAGCAACATGTAAGAGAATTCAAGGTTAAGGAGTGATGCCTACCACACCCACACACTTGATCAAACTTTCAAGAGCATGCTCAATGTACTTTTGATAAACTTGAAAAGTGATAGAGATACCACAAGCAAAGCTCAAGTACAAAAAACCTAGTGCAAAAAGCACAAGAACCACATCACGGCCAACCAATGCAAAGTCTGCCAAGGTTGGCAAGTACACTAATCTTAAGCAATAGCTTAAAATGATCAAGAAAGTCAATGACTGGTTTAGGGAACTTGAGAGCTTTCCATAGATTAGTGTACTTACCAATGATGTGCTTGCCAAAGTCTACCAATGATGTGCTTTCCATAGAGCTAGTTCATGACAAGCATTCGGATTCAAGTATGCCTACTTTTTGTGATCAGGGATTGGTACACTCAACATTGACATCAGTGTCTAGGCATGCTTGTGGTGGCTTGATCACCCACTACTTGGGTATCCATGGCCCTATCTAATGGTCATTTTTGTATGTACTATGATGTGTCATTATCATTATATACTTTATTTTATTGATCACCCATGATTTAACATAGGGTGTTAGAAGAGTATATCTCATGGGTGCAAGAGTTTGGGCATTACAATGCATTTCTACTTTTATACCGAAGTACTTTTATGCTAGCCAACTTGTATTTTGGGTGCAAATATTCAGCTGGCCAATTGGTGATTTTTAAGGCATTATTTTAGCCTATTTATAGGCTTCCCCTCTCCCACTATTAGTTGTAATTAGATACACATGTAATCATCACACTACTTCTAAGTAGAGAGAGAAAAACTATACACATTGCTAATGAGTCATGCCCAAGCCTTTGTATTATTCTTGTGCCATGCTATATGGATTCCATTTCCTAAGATGATTCTCTTTGAATTCTTGTGCTCTTGCAATGTTCTTTCTATCTTTTGTGTTCTTGCAATCTAATACCTTGGTGTCTCTTTGCTTCCATTGCTACATACTTTTGTGACAAATTCATGCATTGTCTACATGGAAACATGCATGTGTGTTGCATATAATTCTCAAACTTGGAAGTTGTTTGGATTTTAATGTGAACACAAGGTAAATTCATATTGATGAATAGCTAGGATAGAATCCACCCCCCCTCCCCCATGCTAGTTGTAAATATTTTTCTCATGAGAACATATATGCCTTTAAGTATTGATTCCCCTCACCCCATCTTCCCCCCACCCATCCCCTTCCCACCCCATACCCCCCTTGCTCCCTAAAGAAGTGTGCTTCTAAAATTTTTTGAATAAAAAGACCCCTAATATAAATTTTAAATGAGGTGCATTTATAAACCCCTTCAGTTAGGAGGTAATCAATTCTAGTTTGTAGGAGAACGGAGTCCTGTCTCCCCAAAGTGATTAGTTAAAGTTGATTGGCTTATAAGTCATGACTTATGACCTGCTTGCAAAGGTTTAATGCAGAAAGTATCGAAATCAAGGACTAGGATTGTTCATGGTGTTGCTCATGAGTCTTGTAGCTTGCAAAACTAATAATGTTGCAGCCTTGGAAGTCGGTAGGATTGCTCATGAATTAATGGCCTAGGAGAGGCTACGATAGGCTAGGGAGTCAAGAGCCAACTGCATGTGCATTGGTGTAGCTATGTCATTGAAGCGTGAAGGGCCACTGAAGGCTGGGGGGCAGTCAAGATGATTGAAAGGCAAGTTGCTAAGCTATTGCCTAGTCTATGGTGAGTTGTGAGTCGACTCATGACGGGTCCTCTATTTATGATTCTGTGCCTGTAGGTTACCTAGACTCTAGTAAGTACTATAGTCTATCTGGTTTGTGACCTCAATATATCTCTGGATAGTGGAGCGAGTGAATCTCCATAATCCATTTTGTGACCTCAATGTACCTCTATGGAGAGTGCTGAGTAGTGAGTGGAGTCTATATTAAAAACATATGTTATTGCTACTCCATACCTAGCAATGGCTTTTGAAGACTCGAGAGTCGATAGATGGCCATCGACAATAGGAGGCATAGGTGATGACGGCAGGCACGTGTCAATGGGGAATTGGGATTGTTGGCCAGTGGCAACTCATGATTGTCACGAGCTGGGTGGGAACTTGAAAGGTTGAGCTGCTGAAGCTTGAAACTATACTCATGACTCTTGAGCAATGAGTATTCCTCACTTGAGTGTACTGCCTTTAGGTTTAAAAATCAGGGGTTCCAATTTGAATCCTTGAGTGGCGACTCACAAGCCTTCAAAATTTGGCCTTGGGTTTTGGGCGGGCCAAAACAAGGTTAAAAAGATGCCCTTCTAAAGCAAGGTCAGAAAAAACTTGCCTATCGTGGGCAAATTTTTTATATTGGCCTTTCATAACAAGGCTTTTAAAAAAGTTGCCTTCTCTTGAAGGTCAAAATGCTTTTAAAGGGGATCAGCAACCCTAAAGAAGAAACCTTGGAACGTCTTGCAAGCGAGACTCCGTGACCGCTTTTGTTCTTGTGGGGGGCGGGGGGCGGGGCGGTACGGACGGACCAATGGCCATAATTTTGTGGAGCGGGCCAGAGGAGAGGAGGAAGGTGGATCGGCCATGGCGAAGGGAGTTTGAACATCGGAGTTTAAATCAATGCGGTTGTGGCTCAAGCGGTCGGAGCGAAAGGAAAAGGAGAAAACGTTTGATTCGCATTAGAAAATAAAATAAAGCATTTCTCTTTTCGCCCACGCTTTGCCTTTTCGCTTTTGGGAATCGGACATCTTATCTCACTACATATAAATGCGCTTTTGGGAATCGGACATCTTATCTCACTACAGATAAATGCGTGTTGTTGCCACAAAGACGGCCGGCGGGCCAACACCAAGTTCCGGACACTCTATCTGCCCTTACTGTGGGGCGGTATGATTAACAACGTCAAGCTCGGCCTAGACACACAGGACAAAGACCGCATTCTGCAGCTCCAATACAGCACCTACTCTGATCGCGATGATGATGGTGTCGATAGGGAGGAAAGCTTCGTTTATCCTTACATACCCAAGGACGACCATCTCATACCCAGCCGAGATCCTCGTGAGTAGAATATCCAAGGTAATCCGTTGGTAAAATTCAGCGAACTGGCCAAGCTGCCCTACGAATCCACTACTTAAGAGCTAAGAAGAGGGTGACTACCATGTGAACACAAGTGAAGCACATGATATACTATCTACTGAAGTCGAATGAGCAACAATGGTTATAAGAAGGTGGCCACCATGTACGTAATCGAGCATGGCACGTGCAACCACACATCTCAAAAATGCTCTTTTGTTTGTTGATGGCATGGTAACTATCATCCTCAACTAGCTGCAATTTCACATACTTATAGAGAGCAAGAAAAACAATCTTTATGTGTGAAATCTTCCACCATTGTAGTTTCACATATATAGTGACTATATATTGTATGATATTTTTCATGATTGTTTAGATTGGCGTTGAGAATTAGTTTATCTACCTACTTTCTTCAACTTTTTACAAGATTTATCTCATTAACATTGACTTACTCTTTTAATAGCTACGTTAATCTTGAACTTGAGAATCCGTAAAGCTCTTTCATGTATTTGTAACACCTTTTATATAACATTTAAGTAGGTAGATAAACTACCTACTTAGATGTTATACCTTGTTTGTCATATGGACAAAAGGAAATTGACCAAGACTATTTACTAGTAAGGCTATACCTTGTTTGTCATATGGACAAAAGGAAATTGACCAAGACTATTCACTAGTAAGGCTAGCCCTATACTCTAGCAAATGCCTCCAAGATGACTACAAAGTGTTCTAAGGCAATGAGCTTGGCCAAAGGGAAAATGTGATGCAAGCTTGTACATGTAATCTATAGACTACCATAATAAACATGACTAGCTAAGCTGCTTGGCTTCTAATACATATCAACATGTGAAGGACTTGGTGGGAAATGAGCTTTTGGCATGCACTACAACAAAAAGGCTCCATAGATGCGCTTGTAGACACAATATTTGAATTGTGAAAAAAAATATCGACACATTTATTAACACGTCTACAAAATCGCGTCTAAAAGCACACTTATGATCAGAGTTATATGCACACTTAGACGTGCCTATAGACACGCGTATAAACGCGCTACGTAAATATGTAATCATATTTATAAAAAAGTGGACATACTCATATTGTGCATCTATACAGGCGTGTATCTACGCATCTAAAACCACGTTTACTCTGAAAGTTTTTTACGAGAATAGACGCACATTTATCCTGCAATTTAGACGCACACTACAACAAAAAGGCCTCATACACGCACATTTAGACGTGATTTTTGAATACAGAGAAAAACTTACGGGCGCGTCTATCCGCGCGTCTATTTGCGCATCTATAATTGCATGTATCGATGAATTTACACGCACAAATAGACGCGCAATAGACGCACATATACACATGCATATAGACACGCCTCTAGATGTGCTTTTACAAGCGCTGATAGACGCGAACGGAAAACAAAAAAGTCATTTTAAAAAAAAGATATTTAATTTTTTTTTAAATTTGAATTATGCAGCGCGTGTATAAGCGTGTGTAGTCTACATTATAGACGCGTGAATAAACGCGAATTACCTGCAATTTAGACGTGCTTATAGACGCGCAAAATATAACTGAAAAAAAAAACCAAAGAGTATGTGCTCTCTGGTTTTTTTTTTCCCCCTCCCATACATCAAATTGTGTATTTGGGAAAAAGACAATGTATCTTATGGGCACAAGAATTGAAAGTAAAAGTCCATGTATTCATTATATATCAAAGCATTTACAAGGGAAGTTTTGAGTGCTTGCGACCTAAAGCGTGGTCGCAAGCAGTAGGCTCAAAGAGATATCATGCATATACAAGAAAAGAAGGCCTCATGAGAAGGTATGATGCTCCTCTACGAATCTGAAAAGGAAACATCCTCTCTAGTACCACCATGGCTACTAGCGTCGCTATCCCTCTCCTCGCTGTGCTCCACATCCGGGTTCGCATACACACACAAAAGATCAAGTTTGCTTACATAGACAAGATGGAGAAAAAGTTATAATTAGTTATACTTTTAATAGGAAAGTAAGAAAAACATACCTCCTCTGGCTGTCGAATCCTCATGGCCCAGTTGTATTGGTCCTTAATGATGAGACCCTCCTCATAAAAGCGAAGCCATCTCGTTGCGCGGTTATGGCCTCGATGGTAACCTACCTCTCTAGAGGTAGGTGTCCTACCAACGATGGTAGTCTGCAAAACATTTAGAGATATATAAACAATTAGACATCACAATATATTAGACTAAAATATATAAAGAATTTAAAGAAATATAAATTTAAAAAAACTAGAAATCAAAATATACTTACAAACTCTGCCACCCACGACTCTCTGCCGCGCGATCCGTAATGCGACGATCCCATTGTTTCCATTTGGATTCGTCGCGCCTCTGCGTGCTGGTGACTCTTCACTTTCTCAGCTGCTTTCTTCTTGACTTTCTTCCACTCTATGCGGTGGCACATAGGTGGTTGGCTGTAGGCTCCACGCCTCTCCTCCAGCCTCCATAGTGAGTCCCTGGCCCGTGTCATGAGGTGGGATCTTTTATTGTAAAGCATATCCCTCACTTTTGTACATCCCCAATCATCCGAGAATCGCTGATCCTCAGGATTTGGGTACCTCCTATGGATTGCCCTCAACACCTCCTGCCACAAGCCGCTTTTCTGATTTTTGAAGGCAATGAAACAATCTTTATACGTCGCATGTACGATGCTCCTTATGTATGCCATTATATCCCTTCCCTCATCATCAGGAAAGATGCCACCGGCATTTGTAACTCTATAGTAATGGCGTACAACCTTCTCTACATGATCTACTGGTAAGGGTGATTGCTCGCCACCTCCTAGGAAACCCCCACACAACCCTCGTCCTCCCCCTCGACTCTCCCTCCTCCCTCTCTGTTGACTGCCCTCTGCCTCGCTGGACACACGAGCTTCTGCAGATGCACGTGCTTCTGCAGATGCTTGTGCTTCAACCGATGCACGTGCAGCATGTGGAGTACCTACATATGGATTATCTGCATATGGAGTACCTGTATGTGGAGTACCTGCATGTGGAGTCTGGGAAGTAGTGCCAGGCAAAGACGCCAGAGGCATCCCAGACATGACACTGAACACCTCGTCTGCTATGGGAGAGCGGCCAAGGTGTCTAGTCATCTCTCCCATGAAGTCTTCCCTACTAGGAAAACCTCCAAAAAATGCATTGATCCCCCTGCCAAAGGAGGCCAATGTATCATTCATGCCATCCACATCTGGGTCATTGCTAGATGAACCAGGATACGACATCTGCAAAAAAAACACAGGAAAAAGACAAATTTATTTGTATACAAAAAAATCATATATCACCTACATTTTCAAAGAGCTTTCTTTAGACATTGAGCAGAACACTTAAGTGCTAATGCTTCTCTTAAACAAGAAAACTGATAAACACAAACATGGGATTGGTCACATTCATCATTGCAAAAATATATTGTTTAATATTAGAACTGGGAGACCTAGCGCGTGTATCCCTGCGTCTACATTGTAGGTTAGACGCGCTCCAGAGTTCATCTTCTGTCTAGCGCGTCTATTTGCGCATCTAACATGCAGCACAGACGCGTTGCCAGACGCGTATCCCAGGTCAATGCACATCTATAATCGCGTGTAGACTGCAGGTCAACCTTCTGTGCAGCGCGTGTATCATCGCGTGTATATTGCAGAGCACAGGCGCCAGCACACGCGCTCCAAGACGCGCTCTCAGACGCTCTGAGAGGAGACATTTTTGTGCGTCTATGTCTGCGTCTACACTGAGAGGTAGATGCGCTAGCAGACGCGCCTGGTCGGCCGATTTTAGACCGACGACAGCCATTGATGATTTACATAATGGAATCACAAATCCTAAATACAAAGACAGGGCAGAGAGAGGAAGAGAGAAAAAAATAGAGAGAGAGAGAGAGAGAGAGAGAGAGAGAGAGAGAGAGAGAGAGAGACTCACCTTGGGTGTTTGGTGTGGCAGGTGGTGGCACTTCTCCTTCTCCTTCTTTCTCTCCTTGGTAAGTTACCCTCCCTTGACGCTTGTTTGCTTGCTTGCTGCTTCTTCTTGTTCTCCTCTTTCTTGTTCTCTCTTTCTTCCTCTCCTTGGCTTTCCTTTTTCCCTTCTTGTGTGTTTGAAATGAAAGAAGAGGTGAGTCATGAGGAGGTGAGGTATGAAGAGACTAGGCGAGACATGAAGAGACTGCACGTCGGCTAAACTCAAGCTTCAGAACCGCAAAAAATGCAGGAAAGGGAAGGCACAGTTTGAAAAGAAATAATTTAAGTATGGTTTGAATTTTGACGTGTGTGTTTATTTTCGTGTGTATATGTGCATCTATTGTTCAGGTAGACGCGAGTATAGATGCGAATATAGACGCGTAGTTAAACACGAATATAGATGCGCATCTGGGATTTATCATAATTTTTTGTTTTTAAGATAAATTTTGATAGTGAATTCTTATTAAGTTTTGATAAGTTAAGATAAATTAAGATAAGTTTTAAGATGATGATTTTTGTGTATTTAAAATTAAGATCTTATGTAAACATATGAATGCAAGAAATATTTTGATGTTGTCATGAATTAGGTTTAAACATGTCGACGTCGTCATCACCTAGTGTGGTGCAAGCTGGTGAGTCAATGAGCACATCCTCAAGTGAGGATGAAAAATTGCGTCTTCATAATCAAGATGCATGGCTACGACGAAAAATTAAATGCATGTGTGATCGTTGTCGAGGGTGTATTTTTCGAGCACGTCGAATTGCAATATCACACCTCAGCTTGTATGGAGAATGGGACCAAGAAAAATCACCGGTATTCATTGTTTTTTTTTACCACTAAGATTGCTAGTCTATGTTACGGGAATTATATATCAACGTACATGAAACTTCCTTTTGTGGTTGAGCAGGATGCGGTGCCACATCCTCAGATGCTCCCTCCCGGGCGTCGAGAGGCTGCAAAACGTCGACGCGAGGAGGTAGAGTCTTCAAGAAGAGTAGAAACTGACGACCATGATAGTAGCCCTCATGAAATGCCCCATCAAGTCGTAGAGGATGAGATTTTGGACAACATGGTACACCATCTATTTTCACAATCGGTTCAGGGAGAAGGTCACTCTACGAAGCTAGATGATCCACTATATGTAGCATCATCTACTCCGTTGTATGAAGGTTGTACGTACTCCGTTCTTCGTGCGTCCCTCAAGATACTTAACTTGCAAACAATTTATGGATGAAGTAATGTCAGTTTAGATGCGTTATTGAAGTAGGTATCAATTCAGTTTGGCTTATATATGAATCATAATATTAATTGTTATATATTGGTGGTTTTTTAATTCACTTTTAAAATATATGTAGGTTATTATCACAAATGCTTCCAAAGGGAAACAAATTGCCAACTAAGAGAGAGCAAGCAAGACATTACTTGACATCTCTGGGAGGCCTTGATTATGTCAAGATCCATGCATGTGTCAATGATTGTGTCTTATTTCGTGGGATTCATGAGTTCGCATGAGAGTGTCCTGTTTGTGGTGAATCAAGATACGAAGTGGAGATGAAGTCAATGGATATGCCTTATAAGGTTTTGCGACATTTTCCGATTGTTCCACGTATAAAACTTATGTTCAAGTGTAAGTCTATTGAAAAGCTCATGTCATGGCATGCTAGTCATTATTCAAGTGATGGAAAATTGAGGATCCCTGCAGACACACCCGCATGGCAACATATAGATAATTTGTGGCCCATTTTCAAAGAAGAGCCAAGAAATTTGAGATTTGATTTAGGTATGGATGGAATCAATCCATTTGGCATCAAAAGCACATCATACAGTATATGGCCAGTGGTATTGGTGAACTATAATATTCCTCCATCCATGGCAATTAAAAAGGGACATGTGATGTTGTTCCTTCTGATTCCTAGAAAGCACAAGGTAAAAAACATGGACATTTACTTAGAGCCTTTGATTGAAGAGTTAGAAATGTTATGGAAAGGTATTGAGGTGCAAGATACAAGTGCATCTGCATCCTCTAGTGATTTCACGTTAAAGGCCATGTTGTTGTGGACCATGCACAACTTTCCAGGATACGGAGAGTGTTCAGGTACATATATATAACTCTATATTTGAAATTCAAGATATGAATCAATTGCATTTTATTAATTCACTTGTTTTTTCAGGTTTAACCACGTTAGGATATCATGCATGTCCTATTTGCGGTCCCTCTCTAGTTTCCTCTAGGCCGACACGTTTAAAGAAGGTTATCTACGACAATCATCATCGATTTCTTCCTATTGACCATCCCAAATATGTTCTCCCTACTAATGGAATGACTCCACAATCTCTAACCATTCGATATTGGAAGGAGAGATGGATTAATGCCGACAGCCACCCTCCATATGGCATGAGTCGGTAAGAAGTGCATTTCTCTCGATTGACTTTAAAGTATTTAGCATGATGAATTGTTTACATAATATATTGTTTGTTTGTTAGGTTCTCTATATTCTTTCGTCTTCTATACTGGACTCAACTCAAGATCAATCACCTGTTGGACCCCATGCACATATTCAAAAATGTTGTATCTACATTATGGGATCACTTGATAGGGGCTTGCGACTCAGTTAATGTAAGTGAGGATTTACGTAACATTTGTTGCATGAGACGAGCCTGGCCACGAATTGGACCCAGAGGAAAGATTGAGCTATCCCATGCACCTTGAATATTGTGAAAGAACGAGGAAAAAATAGTGAAGGAACAAATATATAGCTTTAGAACACCCACAAGATGTATGAGATGTCTCAAGGGAGCCTTCATAAAGAAAAAGAAAAGAGGTGTGGAGCAACTATCTGATTTGAAGTCCCACGATTGGCACAAAATATTCAAGTAAGGGTATCTCTAACCATGAATATAGTAATTAGTGGCGTAACTATGTGTAAACTTTGGGGTATGATGACTTTTTCCTCAACTAATCATTTGCATCTATGAATATTGTTTACATTCAGTTCATACTTCCTACTAGCATATCCCATTGTGCCTCCAAAGATGTACGTGATATCATTTACAAGATGGGAGAGCTTGTGAGGTGTGTATACATTGTATTTTTTCATTATATATCTTTGAATTTCTACACAAAAATAAACAATTCTCAAATACATCTTGACAGATACGTGAGCTCGAAGGAAATTGATCCAAACACATTGCAAGATGCTCGAGTATTATCTATTGAGGTGGTTTGTTTGGTGGAGGAAATTTTTCCTCGATCCATTTTGACTACTCAATTACATTTACTCGTACATTTGATTGATGAGATCGCACTTTGTGGGGCAGTTCATGTAAGGTGGATGTTTTTTCTTGAGTGCTTCATGAAAACCTTGAAAGATTTTGTGAGGCAAAAAGCATAGCCTGAGGGAAGCATGGCTGAGGGTTGGTTAGTGTAATCATCCCTTGTTTATATCTCTGAATATCTTGCTGAAGTGGATCCCTCTCAACCATGACTATGGAAAGATGATGAAGACTTGAGGATGACCTCTATAGTAACTCAAGGAAAAGGAATGAGAAAAGTGCTAACAAAAGAAGAACTTCGTAAGTTAAATAGTTTTTGTGTGCTCAACAGTGATGTTATGAGCAAATGGGTGACACTATATAATGAAGCAAGGGCATGAAGAAAAAGCGAAAGACAAGAATTTCACACTAGATATAGACGTAATGTCTCATTTTCAGATCATCTAAATGTGCTCCCACGTCATATTGACATAGATTGGTTACACGAGGAAATGGAGAGAATGGAAAAAGAGGAGGAAATTAATATATCTCAAGAAGAGTGGGAATATGCACGAGGTTGCTTATCAAAGGTGAGATATACTATCAATTAATTTTTTTCTATAAGTTTTATTTTATATAAATAATTGACATGTTTGATCTTTTATCTTTTACTACTAGTGCACATTATTCAATGCACTTTGGTGTGAGGGTAAACATATTCGAACTCAACGTATAGATGAAAAGAGAAATACCCGAGATTGTGGTGTCCTTGCTCACTTGAGGATGCCAATGGTACCATGGAAGGTTATTATGGCTTGATCCAAGATATTCTGAAGCTTGACTTCACACAATTCTTTATATATGTACTAGATGTGAAGTGGTTTAAAGAAGTGGTAACAAATGGTGAGCATTGCACAATCAGACATCATCCAAGTGGTTTTGTAATCATTGACTCTACAAAATTTCACCAAAACAAGAATGACACATTAGTACTACCTCAAGAATGCGAGCAGGTATATATGCAAAGGCTAAATTTTTTATATGTATACATGTGATACATATAGACAATATAATAAGTACTTAAGTTTTTTGCTTTTGTTTTTCAAATTCAGATTGTGTATCATCCAGTGGTAAACAATAATCGATGGTGGTATGTCATCCCTATATCTAATCGTTCAAAACCAATATATGGTAGTATTACCGACATGGAGATAGCATATGACAATCCAACAAATAATGATGATGTGCATGATGACACCATAATGGATGATATGCGTGATATAGTACAAGATGAACCTTGTGATGATGTTCAAGGAAACGCAAAAGAAGACAATAATGTGATTGTCGATGATATTGATGAAGTTATTGAGCAATATAGCAACACATCTGATAGTGGGATAGACTTATTTGTTTCGTTACCTCTTGGTAACATAGACCTAGAAGTAGATAGTTTAGCAAGGGCTGATCTCATTGAAGATGAGATAGATCATTCACTGTAACATACTTAATTTGCTTATTGATTCAATATATGTGTATTCCTAATTCTATGCTTTTTATCATGCGCACACATGCATACTCAAGAATCAATAGTCAATTTTAAAGCAAGCATTGAATTTTCCATAATAAAAAGGAAGCATCTTTTATCATCTTCAAGTACATAGAGAAATTACGAGATACATATTGCAATGCTTGCTACTAATTGTAAGGTTTCTGTCGCTTGCCGCTAATTACTTATATCAGGCTTGTCAATTGGAGTAACTGCCATTCATTAGAGAGCAATGAAAAAGAAATTATTAACTCTATTTTTTTAATTCAATGATTCAATGTGTATTCTTAATTCTATGGTTTTTATCATGCGCAAATGTGCATGCTCAAGAATCAATTTCAGGTGGTTAAATAATTATTAACTTTGGTTTTTCAATTATGTGAATTGCTAATTTTAGGTGGTTAACTAATTGTGCATCTGCTAGCGCGTCTATATTAGTGTCTATTTGCACGGATATATAGACGCAAAATTCGTGTTTATTTACACGCAGGTTTACACGCATTTATAGACGCTCCGATAGATGCGCCTGACTTTGCACGTCTAACGTGCGCATCTATGCCTCGTTTCTGTTGTAGTGGCCCTGATAGATGCGCAAAACAGAGGTATTAAAAAAAACCAGAGAGCATGTGCAAGCCACATGCTCTCTGGTTTTTTTCCCCCCATCAACATCAAATTGTATGCTTAGGGAAAACAGAGAAAGATTATTTCGAAGATTGGATACTGAAAACAAAACAATGTATGTAGCACACAAAATTTCATATATATAGATGAAACGTTTTTACATTATGAGTTCTAGTGCTTGTGACATCATGGTCGCAAGCACTAGCTGAAAGTAATACATATCAAAAATGAAAATTACAAGCCAAGGGGAGGCATGCATGCATGGGGCTCCTCTATATCTCCTCAGAAGAGGCATCATCATCGCTACCACCACCGCTGCCTGTGCCGCTGCCGTTGCCGCCACCGCTACTACTAGTCCCCCCTTCGCTATCCTCAACTGCATCAGGGTTCGCATACACAAAGTATTAAGGTATATAAATACCATTACAAACAATAAATTAGAGTTATCTATACTTTTCATGTAAAAATTAAAGCATACCTCTTCTGGTGGTGGAATCCTCATGACACGATTATATTGCTCCTCCGTGATGAGTCCCTCCTCGTAGAAATGCTACCAAGTGGACGCCCAGTTATGACCTCGATGGTAGCCTACCTCTCTAGGAGTAGGCATCCTACCAACGATATGATACTGCAAAACAATTTGAACATACAATGTATTAGAACACACTACATAATGAAGTGAAATAAATTACAAAATTTAATTTAAAAAAGAAATCAAATAATACTTACAAACTCAGTCTCCCATGACTCCCTGCCACCCAATCCATAATGCGACGGTCCCATGGTTGCCATCTGGATACGTCGCGCCTCTACATGCTAGCGACTTGTCATTTTCTCCGTTGCTCTCTTCTTGGCCTCTTTCCACTCCTTGCGGTGGCAAATGGGTGGTTGGCCATATCAAGGGCGCCCCTGCTCTTGTCTCTGCAATGACTCCTTGGCGCGTATCATAAGGTGAGACCTCTTGTTATGAAGCGCGTCTCTCACCTTTGACCGTCCCCAATCATCTGAGAATCGTGAATTCTCGGGATTAGGGTACCTTTGATGTATTGCCCGCAACACCTCTTGCCACAAACCATTTTTTTGGTGCTTGAAGGGAATCATGCAATCTTTGTATGTGGCATGCACGACACTCCTCAAGTAGGCTATCACTTCCCTCCCCTCAAAGTCATGCAAGATACCACCAACATCAGTGGTAGAGTAGTACATTTGTGGAGACTCACCTCTCTCATTTTCCGGTGAGGGTGATCGAGAGCCACCACCTAGGTAACCCCCACAAAGCCCTCCACCTCCTCGTCCTCCCGCACCACTCTCCCTCCTCCCTTGACGTGCACTACCCTCTACCTCACTCAATACACATGCTTCTGCAGATGCACATGCTTCGGCCGATCCATGTACCTCAGTTGATCCCTGTGTAGGCAAAGATGTAATAGGTGTCACAGACACCACACTGAAAACCTCCTCTGCAGTGGGAGGGCGACCAAGATAATTGGTCATGTCCCCCATGAATTGCTCCTTGTTGAATGGGGTGCTGGAGAATCCAGGATTCCACATCTACACAAGAAAAATCATATTACCCTGTGCAGATAAAACATATTACATACAGCGTCTATACCTGCATCTCTGTGCACGTCTACACTTGCATCTCTATGAGTGTTTGTCAGCGCGTTTGTCAGTGCATCTATTTCCGTGTCTATAGCTGCGTCTACACTGTCATCTGGACGCGTTGACAGACGTGCACAGTCGCACCATTTCTTCTCAAACTTGCTTAAAAAACAAAGCTAAAAAACCTCTGTAGATGACAAGATCCAGTATGTAAAGAGAGAGACAAACAAATGGAGAAAGCAAACAAGATTGAGAGAGAGAAGAAGAACTCACCTTCTTTGCTTGTTCCAACGGGTGGCGGCGGCTAGGTTGCAAGCTCCTTGTTCTCCTTCTCCCTTCCCTTGGTAAGTTGCTTCAATCTTGTTCTCTTCCTTGCTGTTTGGCTCTTGTTTGTTACTCTTTGGCTCTTCTTTCCTCCTGTCCTCTTTTTACTCTTATTTCCTTGCCTCATTGTCTTCATGAAGTGATAGATAGACATGAGTAGTGATGTCGAGATCGAACTGTAGAAAACGCGCAAAAAACGCAGGAAAGCACAGGTTTGAAAAGAAAGCCACAACTTTTTTTAAATTTTTTTATATACTTGCATGGCGCGTCAGTCAGCGCATGTATATGTGCAAATAATTCTTGTTACACGCGCTTACAGATGCGCAGGAACAATTTAAGGAATCAATGTATGCATTTAGGGAATCAATTGACCTATGTGGTGATATATATAACAAAGCTTGAGGATAAGAGATAACACATTGGCAAGTCAATTGGCACATATGTAGTGACTTACTAGACCATCCCACTAACAATTGCATGCAAGTATCAATAGGTGGATAAAGCACGAATGGTTTTTAGCTAGAGAAAGATAATGCAATGAAGGTGTACACGAAAGAGATAGACAAAGGCATATTATCCATCAATCAATCAAAGATATGTACATGAAGTGACTTGATATAGTAATTACAGTATCGTCATTTTTAGGATGCTCCATTGACTTCTACAAGTTCCTATAACCTTGAAGTAGAATATAGCCAACCACAGTGTCCATGGAAGGAAAACTTGGCCTCATCAAATTAACCAAGTTAATTTACTTATACATTTCATAGATAAGAGATTTGTAGTTGGCTTGTTGGTAATAGTCACCAACAAGTGGACACACTAGCTAAAGATGATGAAAAGAGGACATGTGCACATTGGTTACATGTGGTCCGGTCCACCTTATCTAAAATTATATGTGAGCTATAAGTGCACCTTGACATGATTGGAATAGCTTGCATATGCACAAGCCAACTGATTTACATCAATCTACTCATGCTATGAATTGGCATGCATGGCTAGGTTAAGTGCACAACGTTAAATGAGACATGTGAGTGTATTGATCAGTTCTCTCTCTCTCTCTCTATATATATATATATATATATATATATATTGCAAATGCACAAGTCAACCTTTGATTTATATATACATCCAATCATCATGCCCTATCCAATCACATTTGTATAGGGCATTATTGGATGTATGTAGGGCATGAAATCACATATATGTAATTAGCTTTGAATAATTGGATGTATATTTGTAATACTTAGAAAGAAGTAAAGTTGGTAATGTATATCATGTCCTATGCATGTATATGCCCTATACATGTATATCATGTCGTACATACATGTATATCATGTTCGTATGATCCTACACATGTATATCATGTCCTAGCATATGATCCAGGTGTAATTATGTCGTATATACATCCAATCATACCCTATTCAAAAAAATACTAGCTGTTAAGAGGTTTGGTCATATTCAGGGACTTTATGAGAAATGAAAAATATGTGCATGTATTTTTGCAGCTATAAGCGTGTTTATCAGTGCGGATATATAGACGCGTTTTTTATACTAGTGTGAATAGACGCCCTAATACACGTGCTTATAAACGCGCCCGCTTTTTCGTGTGTACAGTGCGCGTCTATAGGGCCTTTCTCTTGTAGTGATGTGGCCAAGCCGATATAAATATCACGGCATGATTTATGCCCGTACATGCCTAGCGAATAGTGTTGGCAGACCTTTTCCATATGCAAGTTAATTCCTTTACAATTAGAAAAGGGGCCCACCACCCTAGGGCCAACCTAATGCTTGTACAATGACAAGGAAAGCTTAAGGGCCATGTTGGGGCTAAGTTTATGTAAGAATATTTGTTATGAGGCAACATTATTCAATAATATTTTTATCAAGGAAAGATACTTTAGTTAGCATTAGCATGAGTTTGGAATGGCTTGTATTCTCTCTTTATCTTATAGAGATTAATCATTATCTAGTCTGAATGGTCCTTAAGCGAGTACAAAATGATCATGCCTTGATCTTTAGCTAAGCTAGCATAAAGGTAGGTACATGCTAGAAGGCCAAATGGATACCATGCATAATTATAGATCAGATTTTTAGTATTTATAAAAACAATTGCATGCACCTATAATATCAAAGTGGCAATATACATATCTAATGGCTCACATCTATAAATGTCTATATCTTCTTAACATTTAGCATCTTCTTTGATTGATCAAATTGATCAAGAGGGGATACATGAATGACCATGATCAATAAGTTCAGTGAAATACATTGACGTAACCCCTGCCTATATATTTCCCATTTGAAAATACATATTCTCTTCATTTCAATTTCTTTTCAACTTTGAAAATGCTATTTCATTCATTCTTGTATTCTTAGTCTTAGATATCAATCAAGGAAAATTGTATTTTATTACTCGATTGCCTATACAATTGTATCTATTCTTCAATGGATAGGAACAAAAAGAAATACCAAGGGGTTGACAACATAAATGAGGAGTTGTAGTTTGTTATATAGAGCCTATTTTCTCTATCAAAGCCATGAATCAAGGTCTAGAAGGTGGAAATAAGAGTACATAAAATGGGGAAGGTGGTTCTTATATTGCACCCAATGTTCATGATCATATGACTGACACAAATGTTTCTCAAGTGTCTAATGATAATGTGTAGCTTTCATATTATGTTAGGAATATGAATATGGGAATTCTTCAACTTAATCAAACCAAGGAGTCAAAATTTGATCAAATGATAGTAGCAATTAATAAAAGTCACAAATTACAAATACTTAGCCCACCAATGGCCCTATTTCTATGAAATGGTCAAATCAGCCTATGCTCTTTATATTTGAGATTGGAGGGCCTTCAAAGGTTTAGAGATACAAATTAGGAAATACTCATACATTCAAGGTTTAGTATGAAGGGTAGATTGCAATTCTTTCCATAGAACCAATATCATCATGGAGATCTTTATCCCCTCCCTAGAGAAGAAGAAGTAGATTGGTATGATCCATTTTATAAATCATTTTACCCTTAGTCCACTAATGTACGCCATAGCATGGAAACACATAATTAGGCCATCGTTCATGAAGATAGAACTTTTCATGGTTATCATTCTTATGTGTAGCTTTCTTTGGGGTAGCATTCCAATGGACACCACTCTTATCATGGGCCAAAAAAAATCATATGGAAAACCTCATTATATTGACATCAACCTTACTATGACAAAGAGGATAAAAATAAGACCAATATTACTAACCTCAAGGGAGATAATCCTTCACCTATTGATTTGGAGGAGTGGATTAGCAATTTGGAGATGTACATATCCTTTATCCAGGGATGAACGAAGCCAAGATTTGTTTTGCAGTCCTATACCTAGAAGAGTATGTACACACTTGGTGAAGGCATATCGAAAAGTGATCATAGATTTCCAACTTGGAATACATTTAAGACAACAAAATGGCTCCATAGACGCGCTTGTAGACGCAATATTTGAACTGTGTTTAAAAATGTCAGCCGCGTTTATTACCGCGTCTAAAATTTCGCGTCTACAAGTGTGCTTATAGTGAAAACTACACGTGCATATAAATGCGCCTATTAATGTGCTCCATAAATATATAATCATATTTATAAAAAAATAGATATATTCATATTCTGCATCTATACAAGCGTGTAACTGCGTGTCTAAAAAGGTGTGTACTCTGTAATTTTTTAATGATAATAGACTCACATTTTTCTTGGAATTTAGTTGCGTGGATAGATATGCAAATAGAGGTGTGAAAAAAAAACCAGAGAGCATGTGGCTTTGCAAGCCACATGCTCTTTGGTTTTTTTCCCCCATCAACATCAAATTGTATTCTTAGGGAAAACACAAAAAGATTATTATATTGAAAGCAAAAGAATGTGGAGAGCCAAAGTCCATATATTGATAATAACACATTATGAGCGTACTGTGTTGAAACATTTGTACATATTTCAAAGATTTTTGTACTAAAAACAAAACAATGTATGTAGAACAATAAATTTCATATATATAGATGAAACATTTTTACATGACGAGTTCTAGTGCTTGTGACGTCAAGCATGGTCATGGTGACAAGCACTAGCTGAAAGAAATACATATTAAAAATTAAAACTACAAGCCAAGCGGAGGTATGCATGCATGGGGCTCCTCTACATCTCCTCAGAAGAGGCAGCATCATCGCTACCACCACTGCTACTGGTGTCGGTGCCGGCGCCGCCACCGCTACTACTAGTTCCCCCTTCGCTATCCTCAACTGCATTAGGGTTCACCTACACAAAGGATTAAGGTATATAAATACCATTACAAACAATAAATTAGAGTTACATATACTTTTCATGTAAAAAATAAAACATACATCTTTTGGTTGTGGAATCCTCATAGCACGATTATATTGCTTCTCCGTGATTAGTCTCTCCTCATAGAAATGCTACCAAGTGGACGCCCGGTTATGACCTCAATGGTAGCCTACCTCTATAGGAGTAGGCATCCTACCAACAATATGATACTACAAAACAATTTTAACATACAAGGTATTAGAACACACTACATAATGAATTGAAACAAATTACAAAATTTAAATTTTAAAAAAAATCAAATAATACTTACAAACTCAGCCTCCTATGACTCCCTACCATCCGATCCATAATACGACGATCCCATGGTTGCCATCTCGATATGTCGCGCCTCTGCATGCTGGCGACTTGTCCTTTTCTCTGCTGCTCTCTTCTTGGCCTCTTTCCACTCCCTGCGGTGGCAATTGGGTGGTTGGCCATATCCAGGGCGCCCCTACTCTTGTCTCCGTAGTGACTCCTTGGCGCGCGTCTCTCACCTTTGACCATCCCCAATCATCTGAGAATCATGAATTCTCGAGATTAGGGTATCTTCTATGTATTGCCCGCAACACCTCTTGCGACAAATCATTTTTTTGGTGCTTGAAGGGAATCATACAATCTTTGTACGTGGCATGCACAACACTTCTCAAGTAGGCTATGACTTCCCTCCCCTTAGGGTTATGCAAGATACCACCAACATCTGTGACAGAGTAGTACATTTGTGGAGGCTCACCTCTCTCATTTCCTGGTGAGGGTGATCAAGAGCCACCTCCTAGGCAACCCCCACAAAGCCCTCGACCTCCTCGTCCTCCTGCACGACTCTCCCTCCTTCCTCAACAGGCACTATCCTCTACCTCACTCGATGCATGTGCTTCTGCAGATACACGTGCTTCGGCCGATCCATGTACTTCAACTAATCCTATGCATCAGCTGATCTATGTGTATACATAGTACGTGGAGTACCTATTAGTAGAGGTGTACCAAGGTTTGATGTTTGTGCGGCAGTGCTAGGCAAAGATGTGATAGGTATCCCAAACATGACACTAAAAATCTCCTCTGCAGTGGGAGGGCGACCAAGATAACTGGCCATCTCCCCCATGAATTGCTCCTTGTTTGGAAAACCTCCAAAGAAAACTACTAATACCTCTAGAAAACTCCGCTAAGGTGTTGTTCATGCGTTCCAACTCAGGATCAGTGCTGGAAGATCCAGGATTCCACATCTACACAAGCAAAAATCCATTACTACCCTATGCAAATAAAACATATTACACGTTACATCTATACCTGCCTCTATACCTGCATCTGTCAATACGTCTATAAATGCGTTTACATTGTCATCTAGACGCGCTGATAGATGGGCAAAGTCGAACCATATTTTGCAAACTGTTATAAAAAATGCGCAAAAAACCTCCATAGATGACAGTTTAAAGCATGTAAAGAGAGAGAGAGAGAGAAACAGAAAAAGAGAAAGTAAACAAGATTGAGAGAGAGAAGAAGAACTCACATTCTTTGCTTGTTCTGACAGGTGGCAGCTAGGTTGCAAGCTCCTTGTCCTCCTTCTCCCTTCCCTAATTGGTAGGTTGCTTGATTCTTCTTCTCTTCCTTGCTGTTTGGCTCTTGTTCTTTACTCTTTGGCTCTTCCTTTCTCCTATCATCTTCTTACTTTTATTTCCTTCTCTCATTGTCTGCATAAAGTGATAGATAGACATGATTAGTGATGTCGAGCTCAAACTATAGAAAACACGCAAAAAACGCAGTAAAGCACTTGTTTGAAAAGAAAGCCACAACATTTTTTTAAAAAAAATATTTACATGGCGCGTCTGTAAGCGCATGTAATTGCACATCCATATGCGCAGATAAAACATATTACACGTGCTAATAGACGCACAATTACAATTAAACTAATTAAATGCTATCTTATAGTTGTTTTTGGATCAACATGACTTTCCTAGTCTTTCAATATCAAAATTTTTGTCTCCATGTTTTAAGTATCAAAATATTTAGGGAATATGACATATATACCAAATGAAATCATATATGTTTTTATGATTCATGTGTAATTATGTCGTCATCTTCTACTAGTATGGGACATGCTGAGTCAACAAACAGTACATCCTCCAGTGAGGATGAGACGCAATGTCTTCACAATCGAGACGCTTGGCTACGACCGAAAATCAAATGTATGTGTGATCGTTGTCGATAATGTTTTTTTCGAGTACGTAGAATCACAATGTCACACCTCAGCATGTACGAAGAGTGGGACCAAGAAAAAGACCCAGTAATATTTACTGCTTTATTTGCATAAATATTATTGGTCTATGTTGCATCTTCACAATTAAACAAAACCTCCTTTAATTTATTGAGCAGGATGCGGCACCACATTCTCAAATGGTCCCTCCAGGGCGTCGAGAGGCTGCGAAGCATCGATGCGAGGAGGCAAAGTTGTCAAGAAGAGTAGAGACTGATGACGATGATAGCAGCCCTCTTCAAATGCCCCATCAAGTTTTGAAGGAAGAGATTTTGGACAACATGGTACACGATTTATTTTCCCATGAGATTCGGGGGGAGGGTGCCACTAAAGAGATAGATGACCGGCTACACATAGCGTCGAAAACTCCATTGTACGAAGGTTGCACATAATCCGTTCTACGTACATCTCTCGAAATATTGAACTTACAAACCATTTATGGATGGAGTAATGCTAGCTTGAATGCATTATTAACGTATGTATCATTTGATATTAATTCATAAATACTTCTAAACAATATTCACGGTTTGTTAACTCTGTTTGCACAATATATGCAAGTTATTGTCACAAATGCTTCTAAATGGAAATAAATTACCAACTACAAGGGAGCAAGCAAGGCGTTTCTTGACATCTCTTGGAGGTCTCAATTACGTTAAAATCCATGCATGTGTCAATTATTGCATCTTGTTTCATGGGGATCATGCATCTACACGATAGTGTCCTATTTGTGGTGAACCAAGATACACTACAAGGATTTGAGCTGGTAGTGACAGCAATTAGCGACGACGGGTAGCGGCGTCGCTATTTGCATTGTTATTGGCGTTGCTATTTGCAAAAGCAACACAAATAGCGACGCTCACAGGGAAAAAAGCGGGCCAAAACCGAGCGCAGCTTTATTTTGCATTTGCATGTTTTGTGTTTTGAGAGCGAGAGCGAGGGAGACAGTGACCGTCGTGAGAGAAGGAGAGGAAGAAGACTTGCCGCCACCGCCGTCGCCGCCGCCGCCGCCGTTGTTCATGAAGGAGAGGAGGAGCCTTCATCGCAAAGAGGAGCCGCCCCACACTCACCATATCTCATCGGTGAGTCTCCCTCTCTCTTTATTTTACTTGTTTAAGGTTTAAATCACTTTCTCTTTTGCTTGTTTAGGAGAGGAAATGAGAGAGAAAGAGAGCGAGAGGGAGAGAGAGGGAGAGAAAGAGAAAGAGAAAGATAGGTAGAGGGAGAGGGAGAGGGAGGGAGAGTGCATTCTCTCTCTCCCTCTCACTTTTGCTTGTTTAAGGTTTAAATCACTTTCTTTTTTTCTTGTTTAGAAGAGGAAATGAGAGAGAAAGATAGATAGAGAGGGAGAGGGAGATAAAGAGAAAGAGAAAGAGAGAGAGAGGGAGAGGGAGAGGGAGAGGGAGGGGGAGGAAATGAGAGAGGGAGAGAAAGAGAAAGAGAGGGAGGGAGAGTGCATTCTCTCTCTCCCTCTCCCTTTTGCTTGTTTAATGTTTAAATCACTTTCTTTTTTGCTTGTTTAGGAGAGGAAATGAGAGAGAAAGAGAGAAAGAGAGGGAGAGGGAGAGAGAGGGAGAGAAAGAGAAAGAGAGGGAGAGGGAGAGGGAGAGGGAGGGGGAGGAAATGAGAGAGGGAGAGAAAGAGAAAGAGAGGGAGAGGGAGAGGGAGAGGGAGGGAGAGTACATTCTCTCTCTCCCTCTCCCTTTTGCTTATTAAAGGTTTAAATCACTTTCTTTTTTGCTTGTTTAGGAGAGGAAATGAGAGAGAAAGAGAGAAAGAGAGGGAGAGAGAGAGAAAGAGAGAAAGAGGGAGAGGGAGAGGGAGAGGGAGAGGGAGGAAATGAGAGAGGGAGAGGGAGAGGGAGAGGGAGGGAGAGTGCATTCTCTCTCTCCCTCTCCCTTTTGCTTTTGGAGAGTGTTAAGATATATTATGAGAGGGAGAGGAAATATAAGAGAAAGAGAGGGAGAGGGAGAGAGAGGGAGAGAAAGAGAAAGATAACATATATTGGAATGATAGCATATCCATGATTATGGTAATGATATCCACTTTGCTTTTTTTATGGGTACCATTACATTGACTCCTTAAGAGGGCTAAAAATTAGTCATACACTTTATAAAGTCTAATTAGGAGATTTAAGATGCACGATAATAGACTTATCGATAATGGTATGCAATGTGCTTTGGCATGGGCCACGTACATTGGTGACTCTTTAAGATGGCTTAAAATTGGTCATATCCTTCATAATGTCCAAGTAGGGGATCTAATTGTGATATGCATAATTCATTGTTTTTGTATTAACTTTATAGGCATAACAAATTAGAAATCATGCCAATAGTCAACGGAAGGACTAAAAGAAAATGATACCCTAGCTAATGGTCATTATGGTACTTCATCAAAATGAACCCAAAAGTATTGTTACAGAATAAGAATCCCTTAAATTGAGCATAGGATATTTTCTTCAAATGTTATGACTATGAGTAGAATTGATTGAAACAAATTTTATTACTATAGTTGATAAATTTCATAGATGGCATTAATTTTAATACGCGATCCTAGGACAAAAAAACCACATTTCTAAGATGCTTTTTGTTGAGACAGATTTATTATTAGACTAATAGATCCTCAATGATGCTCATAAATGGATTACTTATACTCAAAGCCCTCTAGTGCAGTTGTATAAGTAATCCTAGTAGAGCCCCTCTAAGATACTCAAAGTACATAATCTAGAGACCGTAGCTAGGTATATAAGGTATAATGGTTGTACAAGAAGACACCTCAATAATTGACTTATCACCATTAAATCCCAAAGAAGAATCGTGTTCCATCCCCTTCAACTCTATATTCACCTCGTGAAGAACTTCATTAATCATAGCATCCTTGTCACCAATCTTTTTGTTGCAATGATGAAGTAACATATTCATCACTTTTCCTTTTAGCATCTAAGCCATTATCCAATCTTTCAGTCAAGTCCAAACATTTAGTCTTCGACTCATGAACCAATGCTTTTTCTTTTTACAATAACGAATAATTATCTACCGGGACAAACAAATCCTTGAGCATGGTATATGACCGAGATATAACATCAATAAATCTCTCAACTACTATGTACAATGCATTCTTTACATTAATCAGTAAAGCATTTCTTCTATCTTGAAGTTTAGATTTCAACACCATGGATGCATCAATATCAACCTCAATGTTTTACAAAATTTGCTTCTCAAGCTCTTGCAGAGGCTAAAACCTCTCAAGCAAGAGCATATGGTCAACTTGCAACTTGACATACATCTCCATAAAGCTATCCATTTGAGCCTCATTTGCTGTAATGTAGATAAGATGGAAAACGAAGAAGGTCTTATTGTTCAAGATCGCAAGGCGTATCTTAATCAGCGTGTCCCATGTCCTTGCTCTCAATGCAAGTTGGAAATCAGACAAAAACACTGATTGTCTATAGAACACGTACGACGATTTGGCGAGTTTCAATGTGAGATCATTGATCAGGCGATTACGAATTTTCAGCAAACGGTAATTTGATGTTAATATTAATCATGCATTATACTCGCAAGCTAATTGAAAACCATACACAATCCAGGGGGGTGATGTCTCGTCCCAAGAGGGAGTGCACCCTTTGCGACCAATTAGAAGAGTTCATGGATGTGCGATGGATGGATTGCAAGAGCCAATCCACCACTTGCAAGGCCAATCTATACCGTCAATGCCAGAGGAGACAGACAACCTTCCAGACCTACCTACAATCTTGGAGCCTGAGATGGAGGCAATGATCAATGCATTGATTCCCATGGATGTTGAGACATCTAATCCGCTTAGAGAGGAAGCATCCATACCATTATATGATGGGTGCCGAGTATCTCGGTTGAAGACATTGCTTGCACTCTTAAGACATTGCGATACGAGTGTGACTGAGTTATTTAGGTACCTTGTACATAGGCTTCACTGATTATTATTTTTTGATACTATTATTACAAACATTTGTGCTTTTTCAAGGTGTTTTATGATTTTTTTCAGGTTATTGAAATATCATATATTACCACCTGCAAATACCATACCTGAGTCTCGTGATGATGCACGACATGTTTTACGGAAGCTTGGCATGGACTACAATAACATCCATGCATGTATCAATGATTGCATACTGTTTCGAGATGAATACGAGACTATGGAGACATGTCCAAAGTGTGGTGCTCACAGGTATCGACAGGACTTGCAAGGGCAAACCATCCCTCAAAAAGTTCTCAGAAACTTTCCGCTCATCCCCCACATAAACCACATGTTTCATACGTCCAGCATGGCAAGCTTGACAACGTGGCATGTGCAGAATAGGTCCACGGATGGAGTTCAACGAATATCAGCGGATTCGCGTGCATGGAGCCACATTGACTCTACCTTCCCAGGCTCTGTGCGAGAGCCAAGGAATCTTCACCTCAGTCTCGCAATGGATGGTGTGAATGCATTCGGTCTTCACTCAACTTCTTACAGTGTGTGGCCTATAGTGCTTGTCAACTATACTATCCCTCCATGGCTTTCTACGAAGAAAGGACATCTCATCCTTAGCTTGCTCATCCCAGGCCGCTACAAAGTAAAAAATATCGACGTGTATCTTCGTCCATTAGTCGATGAGCTTAAGATTTCGTGGGAGGAGGGGGTCACTGTGCAAGATATGAACAAGCGCGATGGTCGGCGGTCATCCAACATTCGATGCATTCTCATGTGGACGATGCATGACTTTCCAGGATTGGAAGAGTGCTCAGGTGAGCAGACCTCTGTTCTCGCTAGTAATATCTATATTTTATCTCATTCAATTGTATTCACTAGGTCGTGGCTCGCCTTACAAGTCTTGGTTACCTTAGGTTATCATGCATGTCCATTGTGTGGGCCACAGTTAGACTCCCGAAGGTCATGAACCATGAAGAAGATGGTATATTGAGGACACACCACTTTCTTGCTGGAGGATCATGAACTCAGGGAAGGTTTCCTTGGATGACCTCCAACACGTATGAACGCCGCAAGCTGGTACGAGCTGAAAATGGTAAACCCGAAATCACATCCAAATGGAATGCGATGGTTCTCAGTTTTCTATGAGTTGCCATATTGGACCCACTTACAGGTCAACCACTTGTTGAATCCCATGCATATTTTCAAGAATGTAGGCAGCTTGCTATGGACCACATCACAGGAAAGAGAGACACTATAGGGGCACGAATGGATTTGAAGGAGGTAGGTAAGATGGAGGCGCTTTGGCCGCAGTCGAGTGCTGATGGTCACGTGCAACTTCCTCGCGCTCCTTGGGTTTTGTCCACTAAAGAATAACGCATTGTGAAGCAAGTAATCAAGTCTATCCGCACTCCAACGGATATGATGCGTTCTCTGAGGTTCGCATTTTCTAAAGATGACCAATTGTCGGGGCTAAATTCCCATGATTGGCATAAGATATGTCAGGTTTGTGCTACAAATGGATTGTAATTAGCGTGGGCGTTTTGCAATTTGAAAAGTGGCCATTATTCATAATGCTTTCTCATTTGTGGCAGTTTGTCATACCGATCGCGATTGCAGGATGCCTTACTCCAGAAACTCACGGGGCCATTTACAAGTTGTCGACTTTGGTCCAATAGATCTCATAGAAAGAGATTAAGAAGTCCTCTATTGAATCCACGAGGTGCGGAGTAGTGGAGATGGTCTATCTCTTTAAGAAATACCTGCCCACTAGCATGCTTACGATACAAGTCCACCTTCTTGTGCATCTTGTGGATGAAGTGGAGATTGTTGCACCTGTCCATACGCGATGGATGTTCTTCCTGGAGTGCTTCATGAAAACCCTGAAAGGCTTTGTGCGACAACAAGATTGGCCAGAAGGTAGCATGGCCGAAGGTTGGTTGGTGTCACAGGCGTTAGTGCATATCTCACAATGGCTACCAACGGTGGAACCAGACAATGAAATGCTATGGACGCTGAAGGACGATGATAGACTGACTGGAGATGTGGTGGTTGGAAATGGGGTAGAAAAAATAATGGATGCCTCAATGGAAGAGAAGGTGAATCGCTTTTGTATGTCGCATCATGCCTCCATGGAGACGTGGCTCGCGAAGTACCAGATTGCAAGGCAAGATCGAGAGGAAGCGCGAGCTGAATTCCGATGTAGTACGCATCATCCACCGATTCGATATCCCGAAGGCATGGAGGAGATGCCACGGTTTATGTCAACAAGATGGTTGCATGGAGCCTTGACCGCAGCATCCAGCGAAGGGACAGAGGTCTCAATGGAGGAGTGGGAATTCTTGAGGGGATGTAGTCCAAAGGTGATGAGGGGTTTAGAATCCGTCATATCTAAATTTTACATGCGACATCTAATTTGAGTGTTTCAACGTATAGTACAAAATATATAATGCAGTGTGGTCGCGCGGACGGCATTTTCGCATGGAGCGTATTGACAAAATGCAAAGTATTATTACGGTGGATTACTGTAGCTTCTCCATGATACTATTCGATGTGCAGTGATTCAAAGTGGTACTTGGAGGAGTTGGAGCAACAGTTTGACGAGGTCCATCGGGATTTCTCGAAATAGATTTCGAAAAAGAATGGACGGATTTACGCGACACCTTTGTGTTGCTGGCCCATTGTGAACAAGTGCATGGATTCATTTGCTTGCTAATTGTAATACGACATGGTTTATGTCACAATGGTTTGAACTCGCTTTGTACGTGTTTGTGAATAGGGAATCTTCTATCCAAACCCCCGACAACCTCGATGGTGGTATGTTATACCTTCAACTCCCTGAAGTGCGAGAGTATATGATCAAAGCGATGTTCCGAGCATAGATGAAGATAATATGCAAATAGAGGGGTTGATATTACAAGGGGTGGAGGCCGTCGAAAGCTTGGAGCCTACATTGGCTAACAATGATGGAAATACAGGAGTCCAAGAATTTTTTGAGAACGAGGCGGACTCATTCTTTTATGGTGACATGTCTATTGACCTTCTAGTGTATGCGGAGTTGTGTCAGGAGATTAACATGGGACCATAGGATACTTCATTCTTGGAGCATCCACTTACTCAATTCGTTGTTTAGATCTCTTATAAAGGTACATAAGATATGCATTTTAAGAGGGATTTTTTAAAAATGATTTATATAACTGTGCTTTGTATAATTTAAATTGATTATTCTAACACAATTTTTTATCTGTGCAGGTGACATTTTCAGGATGAGTCGAGGGATGATTGATGAGGAGTTGCAGGACATCTTCGCATGCATGTCTCTAGACTAGCTCGCGAGATTCAGAGAGATGGAAGACCAGGAGCTATCTCATTCTTCGTCAAGGCGCTCTGCTAGATTTGCTTCAGCACGATCGAATGCTTCAGCTTCGAGCAGACAATCTCGACGCTCACGACTTGGGCCAGAGGGAGGGACTGCATCAGGATCAGGGGGATGGTGCAGTGGAGACACGGATGTGGTGTCTCCGTCTCGTCGTTCAGCTGGAGTTGCATCACCTCCAGGATTTGTAACACGTGTGGGGACGTCTACTCCAGTTACTCCGGCTTTTGCACAGCCATCAGCAGGTGGCATCCCTTTTGGTGCCACCCCTTTGGGTGCCACTCCGAGAGAGGTTACCCCCGTGGGTACACCGGATGTAGAGGGGTCTCTAGGATATGCCCAGGAGCATGGACAGAGATGGGAGAGGACCCATCTTAGGCAGACTCCTAGGGGTTATGGATATCTGGTCGATAGTAGGTCAGGAGCCATCATCATGAATGATGCGGGGAGGAGGGTGATGGCTCGCATGAGAGAGTTGTGCCAACAAGTTTTTCAGCACAACGTCCTGGATCATTGGAAGAACATACCAGAGGGGAACAAGGACTGCATAGTAGCATCCTTGCACGAGGAGTTTCCGGTGCCAGCCGTAGTAGATAGATTCTCTACAGGATGGATGATGGATTGCATGCGTGCATACATGTCACATAGACGATCCAACGCACACAAGGCAATCAAGAGTGGGGCTGCAAAGCCCGAGTGGTTAGATGTAGACGACTAGCGCCGACTGAGGGAGGAGGCTACAGATTCTCCAGGACGTTGGAGTCAACAGCGCGAGGCGGCGAGGGTACGACTTGAGGTCGAAGTGGTCCATCATCTTGGGAGTGGCGGCCACAGGACATATTTGGAGGACTTTGTAAGTTTCTCTTTTGTTTTGCTTGTTCGTTTTTTTGAAATATTCTTTGTACTGGCAAATCCTCGCCCTTGGATCCTTGGAGCTCACACACCTTTATTTTTTAGTCGCCTAATCTATATAGACATTTTCTATGTATTAGTGATATCCTCTCATGATTGTACCAATCGCTTTTTATTCTATCATGTATTTATTTCATGTATCAGTTTTATGATTTCAGTATACATTCTTTTTGTTTGCAAGTGCTTTGTATACAGAAGTGCAGGCCACAAAAAAAATATATCTCTATTATCGTCACTATTGGCGTCACAAATTTACTGCTCGCGTCGCTATTGCCGTTGCTATGCATGTCGCAAATTTACTGGTTGCATCGCTATTGGCATCACTATATGCGTCGCTATGTGCGTCGCAAATGGCGTCGCTATTTGTGTCGCATTGGCGACGCTAATAGCGATGCCAATAGCGACGTTTCTATGGCATCGTCAATAACAATGCTTTTTGCGACGACGGGGGCAAATTTTATTTTTTGTATTTTCATCGCTTTAAACGTCGGTATAAGGTCTATATCTTGTAGTGATACAACGAGGAGATAAAATCAATGGATGTGCCTCGTAAGGTTTTGCGATATTTTCCTATTATTCCATGTATTCAAATTATGTTTAAGTATGAATCTATTGCAAGACTCATGTCATGGCATGTTAGTCACCATTCAAGTGATGGAAAGTGAAAATTTTCTTTAGACACACTAGCTTGGTAACACGTAGACAATTTGTAGCCTACTTTCAAAGAAGAGCCCAGAAATTTGAGATTTGGTCTAGGATTAGATGGAATAAATCCATTTGATATCAAAAGCACCTCATATAGTGTATGGTTAGTGGTATTGGTGAACTATAATATCCTTCCGTCCATGGCAATAAAAAAAGGACATGTAATGTTGTCCCTTTTGATTCTTAGAAAACACAAAGTTAAAAACATGGACGTTTACTTAGAGCCTTTGATCAAGGAGCTAGAAATGCTATGGAGATATATTGAGGTACAAGATGTGAGTGCATCATTGTCCTCTAGAGATTTCACTTTAAAGGGCACATTGTTGTGGACCATGCATGACTTTTCAGGCTATGGAGAGTGTTCAGGTAGTTGCGTACTCTATTTTATTCATTCTTACCCTTAATCAAATATATGTCATCATTAACCCACTTTTTTTTACAAGTTTAACTACATCAAGATATCATGCATGTCCAATTTGCGGTCCCTCTCAAGTTTCTTCTAAACCGACACACTTGAAGAAGGTTATCTATGACAATCATCATCGTTTTCTTCCTATTGACCACCCCAAATATGCACCCCCCACTAATGGAAGAACTCCACAATCTCTAACCATTCAAGATTGGAAGGACACTTGGACACATGTCAATGATCATCCTCCACTCGGCATTAGTCGGTAACTAGTTTACTTCTTTTGTTTATCTTTAAAGTACACTCCATTATGAGAATGAGAAATAATATATTGTTTGTGCCTTAGATTCTCTATATTTTTTTGTCTCCCATATTGGACTAAACTCAAGATCAACCCCATACATATATTCAAGAATATTGCCTCTACATTATGGGATCACTTAATCGGGGCTCGTGATTCTATCAATGTAAGGGAGTATTTACGTAGCATTGGACGTATGAGATGAGCTTGGCCACGCATCGGGCTCAAAGGAAAGATCGAGTTACCGCGTGCACCTTAGATGTTATCGAAGACCGAAGAAAAGATGGTGAAGCAACATATATGTAGCTTTCGAACTCCCACAGGATATATGAGATGCCTCAAGGGAGCCTTCATAAAGAAAAAGAAAAGAGGTGTGGAGCAACTATTCGGTTTGAAGTCTCACGATTGGCACAAAATGATTCAGGTAAGGATTTTCATAGCCATAAATATATTAATTAGTGGAGTAACTGTGTAGACTAATTAACAATGTATAAATATTTACATACAGTTCATCCTTCCTACTAGCATATCCCATTGTGTTTCGAAATATGTGCATGATATCATTTACAAGATGGGTGAGCTTGCGAGGTATGTATACATTATACTTATTTTTTAGTTTACATATTACGTACATCACGTAGTAAACCCGCTTGAATTTATGGACAAAAGTAATCATCATTCTCAATTTCATGTTGGTAGATTTGTGAGTTTGAAGGAAATTGATCCAAATATATTGCAAGAGGCTCAAGTATTGTCCATTGAGGTGGTTTGTTTGGTGGAGGAAACTTATGCTCGCTCCATTTTGACTACTCAAGTACACTTACTCGTACATCCGATTGATGAGATTGCAATTTGTGGGTTAGTTCATGCAAGGTGGATGTTTTTTCTAGAGCACTTTATGAAAACCCTAAAAGATTTTGTAAGGCAAAATGCACGGCCCGAGGGAAGCATGGCTGAGGGTTGGTTAGTGAAATCATCCCTTGTACAAATCTCTGAATATCTTACTAAAGTGGACCCCTCTTTACCATGACTATGGAAAGATGATGAAGATTTGAGGATGACCTCTATAATATCTCAAGGAAAAGGAAGGAGCAAAGTGCTGATGAAAGAGGAACTTTGTAAGTTAAATGTATTTTGTGTGCTTAACAACGAAGTAATGAGCAAATGGGTGACACTATATAAAGAAGCAAGGGCAAGAAGAGTAAGCAAAAGGCAAGCATTTCATGCTAGACATGGACGTAATGTCCCATATCCAGAACATTTAAGTGTGCTTCCAATTCATATTGATATAGATTGGCTACATGAAGAAATGGAGAAGATGGAAAAAGAGGAGGCGATGGATATATCGCAAGAGGAGTGGGAATACGCACGAGGTTTCTTATCAAAGGTGAGACATACTTATAATTAAATTATATTTAGTTATATATGATATAATAATTTCACATGTTTCATCTTTAACTAATTCATTAATATAATCTCAACAATATACTACTAGTGCACATTGTTTAATGCTATTTGGTGTAAAGGCAAACATTTTCGAACTCAATGTATAGATGATAAGAGGAATACCCAGGATTGTGGTATCCTTGCAAACTTCCAGGATACCAATGGCACCATGGAAAGTTATTGTGGCTTGATCCAAGATATTTTGAAGCTTGACTTTAGACAATTTTTAATATATGTACTAGATGTGAAGTGGTTTAAAGAAGTAGTAACAACGGGTGAGCATTGCACAATTAGACATCATCCAAGTGGTTTTGTAGTGATTGACTCTACAAAATTTCACCAAGGTAAGAATGACACATTCATACTACCTCAACAATGTGAGTAGGTATATTAGAAGCTATTTATTTTCATATATATTACTTCTTGATACATTCTCAAAATACAATAAATATCTAAGTTGCTTACTTTTTAAAAAATAAATGTAGGTTGTGTATCACCCAATGGTAAACAATAACTGATGGTGACACGGCATCCCCATATCTAATCGTTCAAAACCAATATATGGCAATGTTACCAACATAGAGATAGTTGATGACAATCTAAGAATCAATGATGATGCACATGATGATGCCATGATCAATGATATACATGATGCAGTGCAAGATGATCCCCGCGAGGATGTTCAAGGAAGCGCAGAAGAGGATAACAATATGGTTGCACATGATGATAAAGAAATTGAGCATAGCAATACATCTAACAGTGGGATAGACTTATTTATTTCATTGCCTATTGGTAACATTGACCTAGAGGTAGATAGTCTAGCAAGGGCTGATCTCATTGAAGATGAGATTGATCATTCATTGTAGCATATAATTAGCTTTGAATGATTGGATGTATATTTGTAATACTCAGAAATAAGTAAAGTTGGTAATGTATTCTAAAAAATACCAGCTCTTAAGATGTTTGGTCATATTTATGAACTTTATGAGAAATGAAAAATATGTGCATTTATTTTCACATCTATAAGCGCGTTTAAAAACGTGGGTATATAAACGCGTTATTCACTTCTATATACTAGCGCCAATAGACGCGTTGATAAACGCGCTGATAAACATGCCCACTATTTTGTGTGTACAGTGCACATCTATAGGGCCTTTCTCTTATAGTGAGCTAGAGACTGCTTCAATCTCTTTCGAAATCATCTATGTATATTGAGGGATCTTTGACTTAGCCAAATTGAACAAATGTATTTTTTCTACTGATTTGGTGCTCTTATAAAGGGCATAAGCCATGTAGCCCACCATCATTCATGAGGCCATCTAGTTGGTTGAGAGGTGCAACCAAAAGTATAAGAGAGAAATGGCAAATTCACAGCCCGAAACAAGGCGTGTTATTTAAGAATACTAGTTCATTGAAATAGAAAATTACTTTAGCGAGCATGGATATATGCATGATAGAAGGCCTACTTCTTCACTTAACAAAAAAACTACTTATACTACCATCTATGAATTAAAACAAGGCACCAATTCAAGTTCCAATGCTAAAATAAAGAGTGATTGTAGATGAGTTGATGACATGGGTAATGACATGGAAAGAGTTTCACCTTGTACTACTCAAAGCAAATACTAGTGACAAGCTATGGGACACACATTCCAAAGATCTATATTAGAAATGCAATGAAAAGTGGATATCACACCATAAAGATAAGTGCAAAGAAAAGAGCACCACTGGACAAGTTGAATAAGAAAACCAATGCATCAAGGAATCTATGTCAAGATGTAAGAGGTTTAGCTAGTGAACCAATGGATTAGGGAATCTACATCAAGATGTTACAAGTCTAGCTAATGAATACATATACTAGCCTATGGAAGGATATTATGAGAAGCATTATGGTGCTATGGATTTATTTCCATTTGACCTAAATGATTGGAAGTGTACCGATGAGGGGATCCTTAATGCATACTATGACCTAATTGATGGATTCCCATTTGATTTGGGTGGTGGTTGAATTTCACTACAACAACACTCACCACATGTGTGAGGTACCTCCTCCATTAGGTGCTATGGATTTACTTCCAGTTGACCCAAATGATTGGAAGTGTGCCGATGAGGGGATTCTTAATGCATACTATGACCTAATTGACAGATTCCCATTTGATTTGGATGGTGGTTGAATTTCACTACAACAACACTCACCACATGTGTGAGGTACCTCCTCAATTAGGTGTTTGGAGGAGTGCTCTAGTAATTGACCAAAATTTGTGTCCTTGCACAACGTAACCGAATCTCCTTGTAGGAAATATAGAACTTAGTTGAACATAGAAATCCCAATTTTACTACATATAACACTATATTGGGGAGTTTGGGAAATTTTATATACTTTGGGAATTTATAGAATGGTCAATATTTAGTCACATGATCAAATTGTTACCTGCTTTCTTGAAGGTGAAACTTTTTCTAGATACTATATAGATGATAGTACCAAGTTCCATCTTCAAAAAAGGGATTAAAATTTAGCCACATGGTCAAATATTTATTTCTAATTTGAGAGTGAAACTTGGAAGATTCCTAAATTCTCTAATATTATGTTACAGGGGAAGTGTGAACATGTTACCCTTATCAATCTAGCACCCACCTAAGAAAGATCACTTTGTGATCAATTAGAGGTGAGACTAGGGTTAACACTACAGTTGGCTCAAAGAAAGTGATCAGAGACGAGGGAGAGTGTAACTTGATCACCTTACCCATAAGATAAAATCTCAACTTTGTCCCTCTAAAATTGTGAGAGACCTAGAACTAGTCCTACTGACATTTGAGGGGTCATGATTTAATTAGCTCTAACTAATGCTGGATGGTTACTCGACTTATAATATCCACCTAGCCATAGACATTTGATTGTCAGGATTGAATCCCCCTACTTTCCTTTATTGGTTTCCTTTATTTTTATAATTAGTAGAGCACACTACAATGCTTTTTGGACACATAAAAGCAGTCTCCTTTTATTATTATGTTAAATAAACTCAATCTGTAGTAGATAATAAACCATTCAAAAATAAAATGCTTTATTTCATAATAATAATAATAATCAAAATCAAAATCTTTACTCGATAGAGTGATACAAAGCCATCTTTTCGAAGAAAGATACCATCCAATAGGACCTTCTAATTCCATAGAATTGGGCTACATTTGATTATACTCCATTTGTGGTCAACATGGAATTTATTGGCTTAGAGCCCCTCCAAGCTTCCTTGATCTTGAAGAGCCATCTTACATAATAATGATACTTATCACTTAGCCCTTTGATCTCTTAGGTTCTTGTGTGATTAACAAAAAAAATACACTTATCTCTCTCAAGAGCATAGGACCAACACTTTGCTACATATGAGTTTTTTCACAATCCGCAAACTGTTAAGGAGAATTGGACTTGGGATTCGAATGTTGTGAACCACCATATTTCTTAACATGTCTGGCTATTACAAGTACAAAACCATAAGATATGTATCTCATCATTCTAAAATCCAAAATTAGATATAACCACAGAAACATTGTTTATAATACACTTCTTAATATGGGATGCATAGAGCCTATCCCTTCATTTATCATATTTATTTTCTTAAAATAAAATCATGATGCTAGTATGTTTTTGTATTTTCTAATGGTAAATTTAAGTAATTCTAACCATACACAATTTATGAAGCAAAAGATTCGTGAGTCATCCTACATGCTTTTTTAATGTCTTGAGCTTCTTTCTTTAATTCCAATGAAATGCATATACGTAACTATATTAGCTAATGAAATAATTCATAGAATTATTAGAGTTAAAATTTAAAGATTTAGAAATAACTTATTTTTTCATTCAAAAAACTTGATTATCCTTTATGGGCCAACTATCGTTGTTACGGGGTATGACTACAACTTCGTGTTGTTGTGGGATGACTGGTTGTATGGGTTGGATGGGTTTGGAGACAAGTTCAAGGTGTGCTTTAGCTTCAACTTGAGCTTCAACACCACCAAACACTTTATCATGCATGGGAGTTTGCGCAACATCTTTATATCTCTTGGGATCCGCGGAATAATAGAGACATCAAAATCTGATAGCACTTTGTGGAAAAGCGAGGGAAAAGCTGGGAGGATTTGGACAAGGCTTCTATGTGATTGTAGAAGGGAGAGAGGAAGAGAGCAACTTCATCACACTTAGTAGAGGGGGAGGAGTGTCTACAAGAGTTGTAGTGATGACCGATGTATAGACCTTGGCACTTTGGCATTCACATAATTGGCAACAAGCTATGAAGGCCTCATTGGTGCCTCTTGCTATGCACAAGAAGGAACCACTCGTAGGAAAAACTTCCTAAGGGGTCACCCATCTCGACATTGTTGTCACTCAAGTGCACTTGACTACCAAGTGACTATCTACGAGGCTAGTTCTCATTGTTTTTTAAAGCTACAAACATAGCTTTAATAAGCTTGACTTGGGAGGTTTTATCAAGTATTTCCATGTATGAATTGGTATATAACACCTTATTAATAATAACAATTATCCTCACTATTGAAACATAGTGAGTACTAGTTTAAAATGTGTGGCCTTTATCGTATTTGAACATTATGATTTAATTTTTCTAAGAACACATGTGTTTAATGATGTGGAGGCATGTGAATGTGAAAACTCTTCATAATAAAATTTTCAACATAACATAACTTGTTTTTGAAGTGGATATCTGTGCACATTGCTTTATTTTAATAGAATATGCACACACAATGTTTATTTAGGTGAATTAAGTAATGGGAACATTACAATATGAATATTGGTATGTTTGCATTTGAAAATCCATATGGTTGTATTGAAGTGCACTTAGCCATTTTCATGAAGACATGATGCTTTCTTAACAATGTGGTTATATGTATTCTTTGAACAAGACAACTTGTTGTATTAAAATTTTATAACAAATTACCTTAACTTTATAAAAAATGGGACTTTATATCATGGATGGGTGACTTATGATATCTTCTTCATATGTTTGCCTCATTTATATCAAAAAGAGTTCTTTATCAAAATTTATGTGCATTCTTCCAAGATAGCTATGTTCTTGGACTTCACTTATAGTTTTGGGTCTTTGCTTAAGCCTACTTTCATTGGCGGCTTTCTTTTCATTATTTTAGAGAGTATTAGCAATCAAAACACCTACATGAAATGAGCTTCTTTCTAGCATGAGCTATTGTTGTACTTTGTACTTTATTTTGAGTTTTGAGGACAAAACTTTATTGGTCTAGGATGGCTTGTAATGTAGCAAATTCTAGGCATGCTAGTTATACTAAACCTAGAGTATTAGGGTTTAGTATAAAATGTGGATAGTTAGCATTATGGAACATCTTTGGAGCTTTAGCATATAATTGTACTCTCATACTTTAAGGATCTAACTTGGACCTCCCACCTAGTATGAGGGTGGTCTTTCATGTCCATCTACAATGATGGTGAGTTCTCGTGCATGAGTATGGCCTCATGAAGAGCCATTAGATTTGTCTAGTATTTGCTTTAATATAAGCAATGTTTTCTTTGTGCCATGAATATTATATCAATATATGCAATGGATATGGTTTCTTGGTCGGATTATTTGTATTTTACCATGAGTATTAAGCTCAATGTTCAATTAGAAGATAACTTCACTTAACCTATCAAAGATACAACATGGATTGAAGAATCCATCCACAAGAAAGATTACCTTGAGTCAGCGTCGCTATTGTCGTCGCTATCAGCACACAGTAACTATTTTGTATGGCTCTCATACAGCACACAGTGCTATATGTGGCAGCACACAGTGCTATATACGACAAGAAAGCTTGCTGCCCTGCCACATATAGCACTGTGTGCTGTATGAGAGCCATACAAAATAGTTACTGCACTGCTTCATACAAAGCGTTTGCAAACAAAAAGAATGTATACTGAAATTATAAAACTGATGGATGAAATAAATACATGATATCGCATAAAATGCGATTGGTACAATCATAAAACAATATCACTAATACATAGAAAATGTCTACATAGATCGGGCGACTAAAAACTAAAGGTATGTGAGCTCTAAGGATCCAAGGGCGAGCTACAAATCGTCGTCCCCCGAAAGCTCTTCCCGCTGTAAAGGAGCATCAAACGGATTCTGCAGAAAAAGAAACAACATATCAATCCACCATACAATAATGCATTCAAATATCTCATGGTAACTACGGACAAGAAAGATGAGTGACTTACTGGGCCGCCGCGTCTATACAATCGGTCGATCAATGATCTAAGACCGTGCCTCTCTGCATATCGAGTCTCAAGGCCTTGCGGATCGCGATTTGTAATGGAGTGCTGCAAAGAAAACAAAATGCTAACTGTTAGAAACATGATTGTCAGTACAAAGAATATCTCAAAAAAACAAATAAGCAAAACAAAAGAGAATCTTACAAAGTCCTCCAAATATTTCCTATGGCCGCCACTCCCAAGATGATGTACCGATCCGGCCTCGATTCGTGCCCTTGCCGCCTCCCGCTGTTGACTCCAACGTCCTGGCGAATTTGTAGCCTCCTCCCTCAGTCGGTGCCAGTCGTCTGCATCTAACCACTCGGGCTTTGGAGCCCCACTCTTGATTGCCTTGCGTGCATCGGATCGTCTATGTGACATGTATGCACGCATGCAATCCATCATCCAGCCCGTAGAGAATCTATCCATTGCGGCTCGCATCGGGAACTCCTCGTGCAAGGATGCTACTATGTACTCCTTGCTCCCCTCCGGTATGTTCCTCCAATGATCCAGGACGTTGTGCCGAAAAACTTGTTGGCACAACTCCCTCATGCGAGCCATCACCCTCCTCCCCTCATCATTCATGATGATGGCTCCTGACCTGCCATCCACTAGGTATCCATAATCCCTAGGAGTGTGCCTTGTATGGGCCCTCTCCCATCTCCGTCCATGCTCCTGGGCATATCCAGGAGACCCCTGAACATCCGGTGTACTGACGGGGGTACCCTCTCCCGGAGTGCCACACAAAGGGGTGCCACCAGAGGGTGTGCCACCAAAAGGAGTGCCACCAGAGGGGGTGCCACCAAAAGGCGTGACATCTGCCGACGGCTGCGCAAAAGCCGAAGTAACTGGAGTGGATGTCCCCACAAGTGTGACAAATCCTGGAGGTGACCGAGCTCCAGCTGAACGACGAGACGGAGACACCGCGTCCGTGTCTCCACAGTAGCACCCCCCTGATCCTCCTGCAGTTGCAGTCCCTCCCTCTGGCCCAAGTCGCGAGCGTCGAGATTCGTCTGCTCGAAGCTGAAGCATCTGATCGCGCCGATGCTGATCTAGCAAAGCGCCCTGACGAAGAACGAGACAGCTCCTGATCTGCTATCTCTCTGAATCTCGCGAGCTGATCTGGAGACATACGTGCCATCATCTCCTGAAACTCCGCATCGCTCATCCCTCGACTCATCCTGAAAATGTTGATACCTGCACAGATAAAAAATAATGTTAGAATAATCAATTTAAACTATACAAAGCACATTAATAAAATCATTTTTGAAAAATCCCTCTTAAAATGCATATCTTATCTACCTTTATGGAAGATCTAAACAATGAATTGAGTAATACAATTCTCCAAGAATGAAGTATTCTATGGTCCCATGTTAATCTCCTGACACAACTCTGCATACACTGGAAGGTCGATAGACATGTCACCACAAAATAACGAGTCTGTCTCGTTCTCAAAAAATTCTACGACTTCTGTATTTCCATCATTGTTAGCCGATGCGGGCTCCAAGCTTGCGGTGGCCTCCACCCCTTGTAATTTCGATCCCTCTATTTGCATATTTTCTTCATCTATGCCTGGAACATCGCTTTGATCGTATACTCTCGCACCTCGAGGAGTTGAAGGTATAACATACCACCATCGAGGTTGTCGGGGATTTGGATAGAAGATTACCTGTTCACAAACACTTACAAACCGTCTTCAAACCATTGTGACATAAACCATGTCATATTACAATTAGCAAGCAAATGCCTAGTTGCACCTGTTCAGAATGGGCCGGCAACACAAAGGTGTCGCGCAAATCCATCCATTTTTTTCGGAATCTATTTCGAGAAATCCAGATGGACCTTGTCGAACTGTTGCGCCAGCTCCTCCAAGTACCACTTTGAACCACTACACGTTGAATATTATCATAGAGAAGCTACGGTAATCCACCGTAATAATACTTTGCAAATTTCCAAAATACTCCATCTCATCCACAACCCTGTTCGGATCCGTTGCTCATCGCCGGCTCTCTTGCTCAAACCTTGCCATGACACCACAGTCCATTGTGGAGCGCATTTTGTCAATACGCTCCACCCGAAAATGCCGTCCGCGCGACCACGCTGCACTATATATTTTGTACTACACATTGAAACACTCAAATTAGATGTAGCAAGTAAATTTAGATACGACACATTCTAAACCCCTCATTACCTTTGGACTACATCCCCTCGAGAACTCCCACTCCTCCATAGAGACCTCTGTCCCTTCGCTGGATGCTGCGGTCGAGGCTCCATGCAACCATCGTGTTGACATAAACCACGGCATCTCCTCCATGCCTTCGAGATATCGAATCGGTCGGTGACGCGTACTGCGTCGGAATTCAGCTCGCGCTTCCTCTTGATCTTGCCTTGCAATCTGGCACTTGGCGAGCCACCTCTCCATGGAGGCATGGTGCAACATACAAAAGCGATTCACCTTCTCTTCCATTGAGGCATCCATTCTTTTTTCTACCCCATTTCCAACCACCACATCTCCAGTCAGCCTGTCATCGTCCTTCAGCATCCATAGCATTTCATTGTCTGGTTCCACCGTTGGTAGCCATTGTGAGATATGCACTAACGCCTCTAAAAGATTCCACATGTTTTTGGAGAGTACATTCATATCAAAGGGTCTATGCTCTATGAAAAGAAAAAAAGAAAATTGATTTTTGAATGTAACAATGCATTTAACAATATATGGGTTGATATGAGAAGAGTGTAGATTCCAATGGTCCACTTATACAAACTCATCATAGAAGAATGCCACCATGTTTTAAAGTTTGTCTTGAAATTGGATAAATAATAGATTAAAAAATGACAAAAGATGAATAGAATTAGCATCTGCATCATGAACAACATATTGGACTGTAGCAAGGGTCAAGCACTAGTGTCTAAGTTCAAATCCGAGATGGAGATTTGGTAGATTGGTGTGGCTTAGGTACCAATTGAGAATCATTAAACATTGAAATGGTTGTTCACTCATATATGTATTCTAAATATTATTAAACATTGAAATGGTTGTTCACTCATATATGTATTCATGGGGGTAAAGAGGAGATGTCTTGGTTGATGGATCTATGGGAGGCTCAAAAGCCATATGATTTCTGGAAAACCATACAAGAAAATAGGTGAACATGACTCGCGAGTGTTGGAGAGAGTTGTGTGGGATCACAAAAAATGTTGCAAGCACACCACAACTTGCACTTATAGGAATGGAGATTTGGAGACACCTTGATATATTTGTAAAACTCCTTAGGCAATAAAAGACAACGTACACATATCCACAAGAGTTCAAAAGTTCAATTACAAATCTTATTCAAGCAATAAAGGAGGCATGGGAGGCAAGGATATGATGTCTTATTTGATAGATTTGAGAATATTTAATGTGAGTTTTCTTTGGTAGATTTTTCAATGGTGTAAAATGATTGTTATTCTCTTGTATTGTAGCACATCCTTCATATTAGTGGACATTCCTTTGTGGAGGATCATGGCCTCCTAGAAACTTATAGTGGCCAAGGCATAAAGAAATCTCATGATCAAGCATATACATGTCTTTTTTGGAGCACAAGTCACGGAGGAGGAATTACAAAAAGAAATGCTCTTAAGGAGCTATTCAATTGGTTTTTTAGATGACAACTTCAAAGAATGAACACAAAAGATGACGATGAAACTTGAGAATTAATATTATTTTATAAGATAGAAAAGTACAAAGATAGCTTTCAAGAGCTTTCACATCCTTTTCCTTCTTAGGGACCTTTCCTCTATAACACATGAATTTTCTTCTCTTGTAGCTAGCAATGGAATTTATATCTATTTGATTTGTTGCCAAACCATAAGATAAGAGCACGAAGAAGTATCCTACTCTAGAAGCGTAGCTAGGACTATAACCAAAGATCCTAATTGCCATTGTCTTCTCTAAAAACATCACCTTATGGGCATTATACTGTAACCCAAAGAAACCAAGTAGAATTGTAAAAGCCTTTATAAAAAATATAGTCCATGTTGCTTCCTCTAAGAAAGTGCTATGGAATACTAAGAAAACATGAGGATCAATCATAGCTAAGTAATGCCCAAGTGCAACGTCTTTCAATGAGCTACCACCAACTCTCAAGCCTCTACCATGTCCCAAAAAGTTATCAGAATCTATAATCTCCAATTGCAAAAAAGACAAATACCAAATGAAAGTCAAACTCAAACTTATCAATGTATTTTACAAAACTAGAGATAATACTATCACTTGGTTTTCATCATGCTCAAGTTTATAAGTTGAATTCCATCGATTAATTGACGATGATGTCTCATTGGTGTCTTTCAACTCCTTGATATACTTCAATTTTTCTCTTCCAAAATTGGAAATTCCAAGTCGATTGTGAAGAAGATCAAATTCCTCATTAGTAATCCCCAACTCTTTCTCAGCATCTCTTGCTTTGTTGAAATAAAGAGAAAGGACATTCCTTGCATCAATAAACTTGTCAAATGCAATTTATGTATCTAGTTTAAGTAACTCTTCATTGGATTCATTCTTGATATCAACTATGCCATTTATAGCATTGAAAGCCTCTCCAATGACTGCTAAATAATAATTCTCTCTGAGATTAAAGAGCCTTTAGATGTTTGACAATAGTATGTATTGGTTTTCCTTGATGGAAAAAGTTGGTAGAGAAGGAATAATATAGCAAGAAGGGGAGTTAGACACTTTCTACATTTGTATGTCTTTCTTCAATAATGGTCTTAGCTTTGAATTGATAAACATGTGGATCGTTAGAAATAGATGCTTTGTGCTAAGGGTCCATATGTTCCTCTATATTCTTCTCATTCGCTAGCTCATCCAACGGGAAAAAGGTAGAGGACTTTGCTACCTCCAATTGTTATTCATTATTCTTTATAGGATATTTAACAAAAGTCTACACAATAAATGCAATAGAATTTGACATCAACTTGCATTTCCTAGAATGAGTAGAAAAAAACACATAGGTTGCATAAATCCCATCAAGAGAATGAGTTCCACATTTCCTTGTGAATGGGGACTTCTTTATAGCTGAGGTTCCAATAGGTATATAAACATATTCCTTTGTATCCTTTTCAACCATAGGCAATGCTAGACATTGAAACTCAGCCTCCACATAAAAGCTTTTCCAAAACTTCAACACATGATCAAGATCCCAACTAGGGTTGAAAATATCATTTATAATTGCATATGAGACAACTCCATGTCATTTTGAATAAAGAAATTCCAAGACTCTTTTTGAGGGAGTAACCTCTATGATTTGAGAGAGATACTAGGAACCCTCAAAGGTCCCTTACCTTTGCCTAGAGCTTTATTAAGCATTCCCATACTTGCTACTGAGTATGGAGAAGAAGCAAAAGGAATTTCATGAGCCAAAGATGTTGGAGCACTAACTGAACCCTTGACCTTGTAGACAAACTTCTTCTTTTCCTCTTTTGTGTTTGCAAATTTAGGGAATCCTAAAATCTTTTGGAATATGATTCATTGAGTCAAAGTGAAGATACGACATGAATAGAAAAATCCACACTAGCAAGCAAGAAGTTGTCCCTTTCTTCGTATCTTGAGAGTAAGAGAAAGGGTGATAAGATGATATGGCATGAGAATAGCCGTGAAATGAAGATCTAGGTAGAGGCATTATTGCACCACAAAAGGGTGAAAGTAGGAAAGAAAAGCCAAAGAGTGAGACCCAAGAAGGATAAACAAGATGCAAACTTGGAAAAAAACTGTATGATAGAGTCTCCCATGCCTTTTTATACATGACCTAGCTAACTCGACATGGAGCGGGTGAAGGTAGATATATGACACATGCATGGCGTACATGTGGCAAACACATGGTGGATGCATAGTACATGGGCTAGCACACATGGCAAGAAGATGGCTTGTCCTATGTCTAACATGTATCCGATACATGGATGATATGGATTCGACACACGCCAGGAAGATGGCCTACGTCTAACATGTATCCAACACATGGATGACATGTATCCTACACTAATGCACAAATCAGATGTTGTATGTGTATGTAGCGAGTACCAAAAGATCTCCAAGAACAAATAACTCTACTTTAAGCTCAAAATTCAAGAGAATAGACTTGCACGACATGAGGCAAAAAGATCAATTTGGTACAATCTCCCCCTGCCTTGTGTGAGTGCTCCACAAAGCATGTATTTAATAATTTATTCATCTCCAAGCTCAAAAATAGCCCAATTTTACAATTAGCATGCTTTAGCTTTTGTGTTTACTTTTGTCCAAATAAAGAATAAAGCGGTGGGGTGACCCAAGAGTCGAGCAGTGCCCAAATACAATCTCCAATAATGAATATTTAAATCATGCATCCATGCACATACAAAATAATAATTATATGTCAAGTGCTTCAATAAATAAGCACGCCAAAATAAATATTAGTGCCACGCCTAAGACACGCGTCCATAAAAAATGATAATTTCTTCTAAATAATTTGAATACATGCTATCGCCCAGTGCTTCCCAATGCCACCGCTGCCTGCTCTACACATCAACTAAAGCATTCACAATTGTTAGAAAATAATAAAATTAAACTGACAAAAGTGAATACCTAACAGTCTTCAACCAAAAAATAAATAAATAGGTTGAAACTCTATCATCCTAACCTTAATTTAATACGAGTGCACACTCAAAATTCCTAAGCGTCCATTAATTTAAATATGTATTTTGCGGAATCATCCGCTATGGAATCACCCACTTGCACATTAAATTAAGGTGACACTCGAAAAGGATAGGCATCCGTGTCAACTTTTCGCACAAGGAACCCACCTTGTGTACGAGCCCTAGAAAATAAATATAATTTTATCGAATCCACTGCAAAACCTCACGGAATCAAGTGTGGTCTCACGGAATCTACCGTGGAATATGCCTCATGGCATCAGACCCCCGGGGTGGGATAGAAATTGTCCTCAATTGCTATTAGCTCAATGTGGAGTGAGGAGTGAGGGGTAAGTACTTAGGTTATGAGCGTGCATCCATTGGGCCTCTTCAACAGGATGATTTTTAAACTTTACCAAATATCTTGAATATCTATGGCTAGTTCTAGTGGTCATATAATCAATGTCTAAAATGGTTTCGGGTTCAAGGATTTCAGTTTCTTCTTCTAACAAAGGAGGACTTTCATATACAGGATGGACAGGTAATTGGCCTTTGAAAGGTCGTAACAAACTAATATGAAAAGTATTGTGGATTTGCTAGTATTGGGATAGTTCTAATTTAAAGACATTGTCATTGATTTTGTAAATGATTTTGAAAGGTCCATAAAATCTAGGAGCTAACTTTACAATAGGGTGTTTCTCTACACTTTGTAATCTTCTCTTTTCAATGTGTAACCAAACATAATCATCAATTGTGAAATTCATAGCTTTTCTTTTCTTATTAGCTTGTTTTGTATATGATTGCTAGGCTTTCTCAATCATGTCTTTGACTTCAACAAAAATAGTAGCATGCATATTGGCAATATCATCAGCAGCTCTAACTTTATTTGACAATGAAGTAATAGGTGTAGGCAATCTATATCCATAAATGATTTCAAAAGGTGCTTTCTATGTAGCTGTATGTGGGGTATTATTGTATGGAAACCAAAGTAAATGCAAGTGTGTATCCCATGTTTGTGGTTTTGAAATTGTGTATGCACGTAAAAGATCCAAGATTGTACTATTTGTAGCTTCTGTTTATCCATTTATTTCAGGATGAAATACAAATGAAAAATCAATCTTTTTTCCTAAATTAGCAAACAAAATAGTCCAAAAATTATTACAGAATCTAAAATCATGATAAAAAATAATAAATTTTGGCAAACCATGGTTAGTGAAAACAGTTTTTAAAAAATTTTGAGTAGCTTGAGATGCAGTTAATGTTTTCTTGTATGGAATGAAATATACTTGTTTGTTAAACCAATCTACAATAGTCCAAATCATATAGTGATAGGCTTGGGTGATAGGAAAACCGATAATAAAATCCATTGAAATATATTTCCATGGTCGTTCTAGAATTGGTAAAGGCATCAACAAACCATATTGCTTACCATGGTGTCGCTTAACTCTTTGACAAATTAAACATTCAGATACAAAGTTAGAAATATAAGATTCTATCTGTGGCCAGTAAACATCTTCAACCAATGTACGTAAAGTAGAAATAATACCTCTATGTCCTTGATATGAGGGATAATGAATTTCATGTAATACAAATGATCTAGATGGAACACTTACACATAACATTTTCTCATAAAACATAAATCCATCAGCACATAAGACAATGAATCAACTGGAATCCAATTATTTACAATTAAGTTATTCCAATCAGCTTGAAAACTAGGGTCTTAATCATAGGTATCTTTCATAGAAATAAGGGAATCAAAAGATATCATAGAGATATTATGAAAAATTGGTATTCTACTCAAGGCATCAGCAATAACATTTTCTTTACCGGGTTGTATTTGATAAGTGGATGAAAATTTTGAATAAAAGAAGCCCATTTAATATGACGGTTAGAAATTTGTGGCTGACTAAAGAGATGTTTGATACTTTGTTGGTCAGTTTTAATCATGAATTCAGATCCCATTAAATAGTGTTTCTATTGTTGTAAATCTTGTACTATTGCTAGCAATTCCATATCGTAGGTAGGATACTTAAGTTTAGAGGGTTTAAGTTTGCAGCTAGAGTAGGCTATGGGATGTGAATATAAGGACAACTCCTATTCCAGATCCACTAGTGTAAGTGACTACTAGGAAGAATGGTCTGTTAAAGTCAAGGAGTTGCAATACAGGAGCATGTGTTAAGGCATGTTTCAGTAAATCAAAAGACTTTTGCTGATTTTCAAACCAATGATACACAATACATTTCTTTAATAAATTTTTCCAATGTAATGCAAAAAACGAAAAAATTCCCACAATTTTTTTGTAAAAGCTAGCAAGACCTAAGAAAGAAAGTAATTCATGCACAATTTTAGGTATCGGCCAATTCAAAATTGCTTCTATCTTTTTAGGATCAACTTTAATACCTTCAAATGAAACAATATGTCCTAAGTAGTCAATGTGGATTTGGAAAAATTCACTCTTTTCAGGGTTAGCATAGAATTGATTCTCTTTCAATAATTTAAAAACCAAGGATAAATGTTGACAATGTTCCTTCTCATTTTTACTGAAAACCAATGTGTCATCAAAGAATACAATGACACAATGCTGATGCTTCAAAAATATCACTACAAGATATAGGACTTATACCAACATTAAAAGCGACAAAAATGTAAAGTAAGAAATTTGCCCCCGTCATCACAAAAAGCGTCGTTATTGGCAAGGCCATAGAACAGTCCGTATTAGTGTCGTTATCAGCATCGCTCTTTGCATCGGTATCAGCGTCGCTGATACCGACACAAATAACGATGCTGATATAATGACGCTTTGCGATGCTAATAACGACACCAATAAAGACACATGCATGTAAATTTGTGACGCTAATAGCGACGATAACAAGAGAAAAAGAATTTGTGGTAGGGTAGAAAGCTGCCCTGCCACATGTAGCACTATGTGCTTTATTTGGGCCATACAAAATAGTTTCTGCACTGTGTACCATACTCGTATAAATAAAGACAAAGTGTACTTAAATCATAATACTGATACATGAAATAAATACATGATCACATAATAAAAGCGATTAGTACAATCATGGCAAGATATCACTACTACATAGAAAATGCCTACATAGATCAGGTAACAAAAAAAAGGGTATGTGAGCTCTAGGGATCCAAGAGCGAGCTATCCATCCTCGCCATCCGAAAGCTCATCATGCCGCAAAGGAGTATCGAATGGACTCTACAAAAAAATAAACAACTACACATCAGTCCACCATACAATAATGCATTCTAATAATACATGGCAACTATATAGATAATAAAGATGATTTACAGGGCCACCGCGTCTATAGAATTGGTCGATCAATGCAGTGAGACCGTGCCTCTCTACATATCGAGTCTTAAGGCCGGTCGGATGGCAATTTGTAATGGAGTGCTGGAAAGGAAACAAAATACTAACAGTTAGAAATATGATTGTCAGTACAAATGATATTTTAAAAAAATAAGCAAGCAAAACAAAATAAAAACTTACAAAGTTCTCCAGATATGTCATGTGGTCGCCACAAGATGATGGACCACTCCGGTCTCTAGTGGTGCCCTCACTGCCTCGCGCTGCTCACTCCAATGTCCCTGGAGAATCTGTAGCCTCCTCCCTCAGTCAACGCTAGTCATCGGCGTCTATCCACTCGGGCTTTGCAACCCCACTCTTAAGTGCCTTGTGTGCATTCGATCGTCTGTGTGACATATATACATGCATGCACTCCATTATCCAGCTTGTAGAAAACCTATCTACTGTGGTTGGAACCGGAAACTCCTCATGAAAGGATGCTACTATGTAGTCCTTTCTCCCCTCCAGTATGTTTTTCCAATGATCCAAGACGTTGTGCCGAAAAACTTGTTGGCACAACTCTCTCATGTGAGCCATCACCCTCCTCCCCTCATCATTCATGATGATGGCTCCTGACGTATCATTTATAAGATAGGCATACCCCTCTAGGGTATGCCTAAGATGGGTCCTCTTCCACCTGCGACCATGCTCCTGGGCATATCTAAGAGACCCCTATACATATGGTATTCCGACTGGGGTAGTATATATCAGTGTAGCATCCATAAGGGTGCCAAATACTGTGGACGACTAAGTAAAATCCAAAGTAACTGGAGTAGACAGCCCCACAAGTGTGGCAAATCCTAGAGGTGACGCAACTCCAGCAAAATGATGAGATAGAGATATCGCGTCCGTGCGTCCACAACGACCACTTGAGCCACACTCTCTGGAATTGCCACGAGAGCGAGGAGTAGTACCTGTATCTCAAGCCGACTGTGGACTCACTACCTCTGTATCTCTGTAGCATCCCCCTAACCTTGAAGCACTCCCTCCCTCTGGCCCAAGTCTGGAGCGTTGACCTCATCTGCTCGAAGCTGAAGCATCTGATCGCACCGAAGTAGATCTAATAAAGCGGCCTGACGATGTTCAAGACACCTCCTGGTCCGCCATGTCTCTAAATCTCACCATCTGATCTCGAGACATGCGCATGAAGATATCCTGCAACTCCTCACCCTTCATCCCTCGACTCATCCTGATGATCTAAGTATCCACAAAGGTTACCTACATAGACAAAAAATGATGTTAGCATAATCAATTTAAAGCATACAAAGAACGATAATATAAATTTTTTAAAAATGATCTTACTTAAAATGCATATCTTATGTATCCTTATAAGCGATTAGTCAACGAATTGAGTAAGTGGATGCTCCAAGTATGAAGTATCCTATGGTCCCATGTCAATCTCCTGACACAACTCGGCATAAACTGGAAGGTTGATAGACATGTCACCATAAAAGGATGAGTCCACCTCGTTCTCAAAGAATTCTTGGACTCCTATATTTCCATCATTGTTACCCGATGCTACCCCTTGGAAGATGCTCATTTACGGTGAGTATGAGTTGAATGATCGTCCTTACGGACAAGCTCGGCCAGCTCAACCTTGTCGCCATTACTGAGACTACATAGCAACCCTGTCGTGGCCCCCTCGACATACTTTAACAAGAACTTGAGAGATCCTGTTGCAGTGGTCTTGGGAGGCAAGGCAATGGCGAGGAATGTAGACTTGCTGCCACAGACCTTGACTTGAACGAACTGGCTAGCTTTCGTATGGCTGCTGCGGAGCTTGAGGATGAGCACCTCGTGGAAGTGCTTCTTAGGCTAAAGCAATTGTTAAGGTGAGGGTGACACATGTGATAGTATAGAAGAATATTCCCATGGGCTGCATGCCAACCGTTGACTTCCTCCTATCAGTTTCTCTTCGTCTCTCTCATCGTCTGCCACTTCGTCATCGATTGAAGCTTCTTCTTTGCCCCCCCCTCTCTTCACCTTCCTTGTCTGCTTTTATACCCTATGCCACCACCTTGAAATCTTGTGTAACATTTCCAAATCTAAAACACGCATTGTTCATATGAATCTCCTCTTGGAGGCCAAAAAGGTTAGGATAATAGCAAAATTTTTTAATATTCCCCTTATCCCCCTAGTGAACTATCGTGCTGGAGGGGAGGGGAATAGCAGGTATGATCAAGCTCCTTGATGGAGCTTGCAAGGGGGAAGATCCCATGCGAAATGACGCATGGGGGAGGGAGGATTCCCTCCCCTCACCTATTTAATCTGTGTGACAGAGCTACAGAGGGGAGAGAGGCTAAGGTGGTAAATGGAAGGGTGGAGGCTACCGTAGAACAAGAGGAAGACACTGTCGACTCCGCCCTGAGTGGAGAGGAGGGTTGAGACGCTGCTGCTACCATGAGAGGGAGAGGACGAGCGGAGACGCTATCGCTGTCGTGAAGGAGAGAGAATTTGTGGAGTCTCTGCTGGTCGCCGCCGAGGAGATTAGGAAGAGGAGGGCCGTGAGGTTGTGGACATTGCCAACCACTATGCTGCCATGGAGAAGAAGAAGAGTCTTGAAGTCGTCTGTCAGTTCGCCATCTACCACAGGTTGCCACGTGGGGCTTCCACCTTAATTCAGAAGCTTAGCAGCTTCTAAAATCTCCTAAGAAGCCCCCCCTCATATGGAATCCTTAAAGCCCCTATTTCCCCCCCATACAAAAATTCCTTCCTAAGCCCCTTTCATACCCTTTCCTCCCACCCTCTCAAAATTCCCTCCTAAGGGCTCTTTAAGCACCTCTCCCCCCCCCCCCCCCCACAAAAGGATTCCCTATATCCTAAAGGGTCTTCTACAACCTTTCCCCCCCCCTTTTCTGTGGGTCTTCAAAAGACCTTCAAAAGTGGTTTGATAAATCCCCCTCCCTGGGTTTTAAAACCCTTCTCGTGGGTTTTCCCCACCCCCGCAATCCAAAGACCCTTAATCCTTTCTTGTGGCCCTTCCCCAAAAGCCCCTATCATCGTTCTTATACTCCCTGGCCTCCAAGATTTTTCTGCCCATTTCCGTGCGAATTCCACCTAATTCCCTTCCTGTAAGGTTTCCCACAAGTCCTCAAAGCCTTCTTGTGGATTTTTCCTCCCCTAGCCAGTTTTAAGATCTTTTAAAGCCAACTCACAAAGGGAGTTTGCGTACGAAGGAGACGGACAAGATCATAACTCTATATCCAAGGCAAAAAAACTGAATTCGTAATGGCTCCTAAGAAAGCACAAGACGCAGCCGCAGGAAGAATGTCTCCTAACATCCACGTGGACATCTCACCACAAGTCTAGGTTTTTCTTCCTAATTGTTATTTTACGTTGTTATAATTCAATCGTGCTTGGATGATTTTTGGAGATAAGGATGCATTTTTTGTCTTAAATACTTTGGTTAATTTTGAAAGAATTAGCTCACGACGGAAGAGTTCCGCCATTAGTAATTCCAATAAAACGAATAAAATAAAGTGAGTAGAAGATTGACATGCATTTCTAAGAAGTAGTTTTTGTGCATTGCAGTGAATTGAAATTAGATTAATGTCCATATTTACAAAACGGAATTATGAAAGTACACTCTGATTAAGCATAAAATGAATAAACCACATATTGCATTATTGAATATCTTTTTTTGAAATGATTCCTAAAGAAAGCTATTAGCAATTGTGGAAAATTACTAGGACTACATGAAGAAGATTTAACTAGGCAAGTGGTCTAAAAACTTAATTTAACGGAAGGGTGTGTAAGTTCTATATACGAAAAATTCATTCGGAAATGAAAGTAGTAAAAGTGTGCATGTTTTAGCATGAATCTTGTTCGCATGTCATAGGATGATTAATTGGAATTAGGCTATAACCTAACCTATGCTTGATCTTAAACCGAAAAGTTAGGGTTTGAAAATCAACTTACGCATAAACAATGAGTCATGTGGTTATGGAAATGTAGCGTAATTATCTTCAAGAATAGACACGTTAAATTGGCACAAACCTAAACAACTAGAGCCACGAAGTACTTGTTTAGAAAGGGTTAATTCAATACAACATATCGCAAAGAGCTAGGGTTAGCACGGTGAAGACATTTACCTAGTCGCACATATTGCCAAAACTGAAACTCCTATACCCTAAATACTTGCCCACATTCACGGAATGTAGGGACAACAGGACATACTTGCGAGAAAAGATCTAGGATTTTTTTTTTCTAGGAATCTCTCGCTAAAAAGATGAAACACAGAACCCTAGGACCGGCACTGTCGGCCTAATGCAAACAGGAACAAATTGTTATATCTAATCATGACACCGTGATTAGAAGACACCGTTGATGGATATAATAGTCCCATAGTTGATGTGACACTTGTGCAACAAGTTGCAGAGTCGCATGATCTTGTGATTGGATCACAAGGGAATGGCCAATTCCTCGGAATGAGGTTGGCAGATTCTTATGCAAGTTATCTTGCAAGAGGATGAAAAATCATCCTAATATAGTATCTTTCTTGGGTAAAGATAATGACTTGGAAGCAAAAGACCAACCAATAAATTGGAATAACATATGAACTTAAGGTATTGATTGAGTCGGGTTAATAGGGTATGCCCTGACCCAAGATATAGGCATCTTGCCAAGTCAAAATTAATCCCAGATCGAGTGCTGGATGCATTCAAAAAGAAGGATTCATCCTTAGAAGTTGGCTAACAATAACAACCAATGGAAATGATTGTGCTTGTTATAGATTTAAGAGTATTGTTTTACTTTGTTTGCTCAAAGAATTAAAGGATAAATGGATATCTAATGCTTCAAGTTGAAGGTGTGAAGGGAGAGGCAGCTTCAATTACCCCCGATTGCCTGCCTGACCCTAACCAAGGGGGTTGTTAACCACGCCGAGAAGGTGGACCGAACCTGCCATGGGAGGTCTCTCCGTTGAGCGCTACTTGGAGTAGGAGGATGCTTGCATGCCAAGGGGGGCTCTGGCCGTAAATCCCTCGCCGTCTGGTCCCTGCACAAGAGGCCAACGTGACTCGGGATGGGATCTCCAAGCCCACATGCGAGTCTAAGTGCGGAATCTTGATTAGTGATCCCTGTGGATTGCTGGATAGCCTTCGGGCGGATTGTGGATAAGCCTACGGGTTGGAACTTTATGTATTTCAAAGATAAATATGATAACCTGTTAAAAAGGAACTTGTTTGACATTGCTTTTCTATGTCAAGTGCTATGATTACGTCAAGGAACTAGTACCTAACAAGCTAATTGATACATGTCCAACTAAATGTGTTAAGTACTTAAATAACTAAAACAACCTGAGGAAAGTGCGGAGGATGTGGCCATAGGTCCGTCCTACGGATGGGTAGTCCTAGTTGGCTAGGAACTTTTCTCAATCATGATGGGCAGCAAGAAGATCGTTTAAAGGATATGAACAGAAAAAAAGGGTGCTGACCTAGAGTTTAGATTATAAATGATCCCGATTTACGCTGTTTTAGGAGAATAGAATGGGATTATGCCTTATGGTAGAGAGGTTGAGCTTCGCATCCCTCTCGTTTCCCATTCTCCTTGAACCAAGTGCAGTGTGAATCCGCTTCGGATCTGGTGTTTTTGCGTAAAGTAGTTCGCTTGGGTTTGACGCTAGTTGCCGTTAGGAAATGGCCAATAGGGAAAACCCTAATTCATGTCAGTCCTAAGTGGGAACAGTTGGAATACTTCTACTACGTGGCAGACGCAGAGAGTCCTAGATCGCAAACCCTGCAACATTCCATGGGAGTGCCGAGCGAAGCTTTCTAGACATCCTTTTAAATGGACCGGTAAGATGTGTCCTGAAGATAACAGGTGGACACGTTATAGTTGGTATTAGAGCAAACCAACGAAGGATTTACTTTTATGAAATCTTAATAAGATAAAATAAAGTAAATGTGGCTGTCCAAACATTTCCTTACTTTCAATGTTGTCTTGCAGAACTATGAAGCATGGAACAGGTTCTTGGTATTTCGAGTCATATTTATGATTGCGATGCATTCCCTGGATTACCGACAAAGGGTTGAGATGATGAACATCCTAGAGTGTATCTATAATCCATCACCTTTGTACATGGAATGAAGATAGATGGGCACCTCAGGAATCTACTATATAACTACCCACCAATTTGCATACCTACAAACCAACCTAAAGAGGATCAAGTGGTTGGAAGACCTGAAAGTCGTAAAGCTATTCATTTTTGTGGAGGCTCACTTAAACTCAACTTTACATATTTGAGGTCGGAGGGTTGAGTTGAACTTATATGTATATGAGAAAGTGACTTGTGTAATCCCTGCTACAAGATCAAAGTATTGGGGCGCCATGAGAAGAATGGGTTCCAAAGGAAAGGATACCCTGATTTTCCAATGACTTACCGATTCTTGAAGATCCATGACCCGAAAACATACTATTATACAATTCCTGTAGATAAATGTAATACAACATTATTCTCCCCAAACTAAATGTAAACAGTCTGCTTATACATCCCAAGACATGATGTATTTCCAAAGGGCTATGCCCACATAAATACAATAAGACTTCTTTTTATTAAATGTCTCTTTGTGCATGAGAATTGATAAGTGGTTAGATTACTTGGTAGCTGAAGTGGAAACAAAATATAAATCACAGTGTTTAACGAGTAATAACGTTAAAAAATCTTTGCCCAGGCACAACCCTAGGTACAGAGTCCCAGTTTTCCTTCTACATCAAGTACTGTTGTAATCCAGGAGAAGAAGCTTCTTCTCAAGCAGATTAAGCCGCCCGAATTTGATGAGAGAGGCATGTCCGTCCAAGCAGATGCTGAAATTTGGATTGAATCCATGGAGGATTACTTTGAAGCAGTCGGTACTGCTCCCGCCAATCAAGCTATGCTCGCCAAGCTGAAGCTCACCTGCAAAGCTAGGCTTTGGTGAAAGTAATGGTGCAGAGATCAAGGGATTGCGGAAGGATCTGTTACCTGGGAGAAGCTAAAGAAAGCCATGCAGGAAAGATACTTACCACCTGCATATCGCACGCAGAAAATGAATGAGTTCTACGAGCTAAAACAGTTGGGACTCACTCTTGACGCATACTACTCTAAATTCGTCTCACTTCTAAAGTATGCGCCATAGATGGACATGACACAGTAGGTGTCAAAATTTTGTGCCGGCTTAAATCCGCCAGTGAATACCCCTCTCAAATCAATGCGCCTATCAGATCTTCAGGATGCACTCATTCGAGCTACCCCTATAATTCAAGAGGTGCAGTCTAGACCAAGAGGTAACAAAACTTGGTCTTATAATGACCCGAACAGAGGAACATTGAGGCCTCAAATGAAGAGAGTTCAAGGTCAAAATCAGGGACAAAGAAAGAAAGCAAGGACTAATAATGTCAACAAATTTGTTCCTACTCAAAGCAATGGCTGAAATCTTCATTGTTTCCACTGCAACGAGTCCAATCATTTCAAGAAGCAATGTCCCAAGCTTGGAGGAGGACATCACCAAGCACCTTTCCAAGGAACGGGCCGTGGACAGGGAGCTGCTACCCAAGGAAGAGGAAGAACCGCCTGCATTACCAATATGCAAAGGTGCAAAGAAGAAGAAGAATATCGGACCATGGAAGTAGAGTTTGAAAGGGTGATAGTCCATGCTGCTCTTTACAAGAAAGGGCCGAATTGCCAGTTCTCGGTGATTTAGACCTTGATTGATTGTGGCAGTACACATTCCTTTATCTCACCAATTTGTGCAAAAATATTAGGAATAGCCACAGTAGAAGCACCTATCTTGCTTGTCGAATTGGCAAATGGACATGAGGTTACTTGTACCAAGCAAACTGCTAAGGTGGAATTCTTTCTAGGAGGAAAGACGACTTCGGTGAAATTCAGAGTCGTGAATTTAGGCATCCATGAGTGTCTACTTGGAATGGATTGACTTAAACCCAATGACACCCACATTCATTGTGGAAAGGGACAAGTTTCCTGTCAAAACTCTGAAAGGGAATTAATCACAACTCAAGGAGAGGCTGGAAATCCGAAAATTCAATTGGCCAAGGCATCTCAGATTATAAAGGGAGTCAGAAAATGACTGCTTGTCTACTTAATTAAGCTCAAAAAGTTAGATCAGAAGCTGGAGTCTAATGAAGGACCTTCATAGATAAAGGAATATGCGGATGTATTTCCTGAAGAGTTGACAGAACTCTCGCCTCAAAGAGAAGTGGATCATGAGACTAAGCTAGTACCAGGAGCTGCGCCAATTGCAAAGAGACCTTATAGGATGTCTATACCGAAAGCAATTGAGCTAAAGGAATAACTCAAACAACTGCTAGATCAAGGCTACATCCGTCCTAGCAGTTCATCATGGGGAGCTCCAATACCGTTCCAGAAAAAGAAAGATGGAACACTTCGACTATGTATTGATTAAAGAGGGTTGAATCAATCAACTGTAAAAAATAAGTATCCTATTCCTAGAATAGATGAGCTTCTTGATCGTCTTCAGGGTGCAAAGATCTTCTCCAAGATTGATCTCAGGTCAGGTTACTATCAGATAAGGATCAAGGAAGAAGATATCCCCAAGACGGCCTTCAACATAAGATATGGGCACTTTGAGTTCCTAGTTATGTCATTCAGGCTTACGAATGCACCTACCACCTTCAACAGGTTAATGTAGGATATTTTTAGGCCATATCTTGATGACTTCGTGCTCGTCTTCTTCGACAACACTTTAGTCTATTCTAAACAAGAAGAAGATCATGAGACCCAACTTCGAATTGTCCTTGAGACAATGAGGGCACATAAGTTATATGCTAAGATGAAGAAGTGTGCATTCTTCAAACGTCAGATTGAATATCTAGGATTCATCATATCAACAAAAGGAATCTCAATGGACCCACAGAGATGTGCTAGAATGGCCAATACCAACAGCTTTCAAAGAAATACGCAGCTGTCTTGGATTGATAGGATGGTATAGAGTCTTCATAAAAAACTATGCTTTGATTGCAGCACCTGACGGAATTACTGAAGAAGCAAACATCCATTGCATGGTCAACTCCCGAACAAACCAGCTTTGATAGACTGAACCAAAGTTTGGTATCAGCACCTATCCTAAAACTTTGAGACCTCAATAAAGAGTTCGATGTAGTAACTGATGCTAGCACACTTGTCTTGGGATGTGTGCTCATGCAAGAAGGTCACCCGGTAGCTTACTCTTCAAGGAAACTGAAGAGTCATGAGAAGAATTATGCTACCCATGATCTAGAATTGTTAGCTATCATCCATGCTCTAAATCTTTGGAGACACTACCTGTTGGGTAACAAGTTTACTCTAGTGATCATAAGAGTCTCAAGTGGATCTTTACCGAGAACGAACTCAACATGAGGCAACGTCGGTGGATTAAAGTGCTGGAGGAGTATGACTTTGAAATCAAGTACCAACCTGGAAAGGAGAATGTAGTTGCCGATACACTCAGTCGCAAGGCATTCCTTAATTCTCTAATCTTTCAAAACTCATCAATAGCTAGATCTCTAGCTACAAAGGTATCCATGCCAAACAACCCAATACTTGAGTTGGCTTGAGAGGAAGCATGCCATGATCCAGCCTATCAAATGATGCTAAGGGAGATCTCTATCAAGAATCAGGACCAAAAACTGCAGGCTAAGTATTGTGAATTCTCTATCAATAGTAGACTTGTCTACTATAGAACAAGCCTGTGTATACCGGCACGTCAGTCACTTAAGCAAAAGATATTGTAGGAAGCTCATGATTCCCTGTTCTCAGGACATCTTGGCTATGCCAAGACTCTCAATGCAGTTAGGAAGAGCTACCATTGGGAGAGGCTTAAAAGTGACGTTCTCAAATATATCACGGAGTGTTTGACTTGTCAACGTATCAAAGCCGAACATGTCAAGATGCCAAGCAAATTGCAACCACTTGACATTCCCCAAATGAAATGGGAGTTCATCAGTATGGATTTTGTTGCTGGCCTACCCCAAGTTCAGGGGGGATACAACTCCATCATGGTTGTGATTGACATGCTTACTAAGATTGCACACCTTACTCTAGTAAAGACAAACTATAAAGCCTCAGACATTGCAAGGTTGTTTATCAAGGAGATATTCAAGCTACATGGGCTACCAAGAAGAATCGTTAGTGATCGTGATTCTCTCTTCACATCACACTTATGTAGAGCCATCTTTGAAGCCAATAGGACTCAACTCTGTTTTAGCACAGCTTACCATCCCTAAACTAATGGCCAAACGGAGCGAGTAAATCAAATCATTGAGGATATGCTTTGGGCATACTGCTATTGAGAACCAAAAAGGTGGATTCAATACTTTCCCTTGGTTGAATTTTCCTACAATGCTTCTTACCAACAAAGCATTCACATGACCCCTTTTCAAGCATTGTATGGTCATGACTGTCGAAGTCCCCTAAACTTCTCAGATCCAACCTTGAGGGTTGAAGCTTCAAGGCAGATGTTGGGAGAGATGGATGACCAACTAAAGTCAATAAAACAAGACATCCAAGCTGCCAAGGATAGACAGAAGGAATACGCGGATTTAAAGCGTCAAGATAGAGTCTTCGAAGAAAGAGACATGGTCTTCATTTGCGTACGCCCAAAGAAGAGTTCCCTATCCTTAGGAGATTGCAAGAAGCTAAGTCGAAGGCATTGTGGATCCTACAAGATCCTCAAGTTCCTAGGACGGAATGCTTATAGATTGCAACTCCCTGAGAACCTAAAGGTTCATAATGTATTCCATATCAGCCTATTGAAGAAGTATGTATCTAATCCTAACCATGTACTCGATGACCAACAAGTTGTAATGCCTAGTCCAGGAGTCCTTGAACTAAGGCCTGACATGATCTTAGATGTTAAGGAGAGACAACTGAGATCTAGAAACTTGAGAGAATGCCTCGTCTAGTGGAAAGATTTTCCCAAGGAGGATTCCACTTGGATAGATGAAAGCACTCTCAACCACCAATATCCTTAGTTTATCTCGAGATGAGGACATCTCGATTCCTCCAAGGGGGGGAGAATGTAACATTTTCGAATCTAAAACATGTATTGTTCATATGAATCTCCTCTTGGAGGCCAAAAAGGTTAGGATAATAGCAAATGTTTTTAATATTCCCCTTATCCCCCCAGCCGATCGTCATGGTGGAGGGGAGGGGAATAGCAAGTATGATTAAGCTCCTTGATGGAGCTTGCAGGGGGGAAGATCCCATGCAAAATGACGCGTGGGGGAGGGAGGATTCCCTCCCCTCACCTATTTAATCTGTGGCAGAGCTACAGAGGGGAGAGAGAGGCTAAGGTGGTAAATGAAAGGGTGGAGCCTGCCGTAGAACAAGAGGAAGACACCATCAACTTCGCCGTGAGTGGAGAGGAGGGTGGAGACGCTGACGCTGCCGTGAGAGGGAGAGGACGAGTGGAGACACTGTCTCTGTCGTGAAGGAGAGAGAATCTGCCGACGAGTCTTTGTTGGTCACCGCCGAGGAGGTCAGGAAGAGGAGGGCCATGAGGCTACCGAAATTGCCACCGTATTGCCGTGGAGAAGAAGAAGAGTCGTGAAGCCATCTATCAGTTTGCCATCTGCCGCAAGTTGCCACGTGGGGCTTCCACGTTAATTTACTAATCATTTAGTGGATAGAGCATCTCTTTGGTGGACCGTGGTTCGTAAGAGCATAGATTGTCCTACTACCTAGGAGAGTTTCAAGAAGAAGTGTATGAAGAATTTCCTTCCTCCACAATTCCATGAAAAAGCCATAAAGCAATGGGACCTTCTTCAGAAAAGAGATCGTGAGCCTATTCCTCAATACACCAAATGTTTCTGGAATGCATTACTCCAATTACGCATGCTTGAAGACGTACCTGAAGTGACATACAAGTGCAAGTATATGTCTGGATTACTTGGGCATTACTACACTGAAGTCAATATGTTCAAGCCTACAACTCTTGAAGATGCAATTTCTTTAGCTCATGACACTGAAGACAAGCTTCGAGGAAGAGACAAGCGTCCACAGCAATTTCAAGTCAATGGTAACTATGGATCTAAGCAATTCAACTCAAATTTTAGAAGATTTAATCAATGTCTTTTTCCTTCATCATCTTTTGGTAAAACTTGGGCAAAACCACCCGCTTTACCATCCAATATCAATCAAAACCCTAAGCCAATTTCACAGCCAAATCCTAATATTCCTAGACTTTCTTCCATTGCAAACAATGTATCTAAAGCCAAACCTATAGTGTGTTACAAATGCCACCAACCTGGACATCTAGCAAGCCAATTGCCAATCGAAGAAACCACCTGTCCATATCAACTATCTTGGAGCAATGGAAGATAAAGAACATGAAGAAATGCCTGATTTCATGTAAGATGAAGATGACATTACAACTCCTTTGGATACTTTACCAGGTATGTCAACTCCACATTCTTTATTGACAATGAAATGTTTAGTGCATGGAAAAGAAAATATTATTTTGCATGATGATGGTAGTACTCCTGATTTTATTTCTACAAAGTTAGTGAAAGAATTGAAATTACAAACTGTTCCTATGCATTATTGCATTAAAGCAGCATTCTTAGGCACAAGGTATAATGGAACACAAAAGGTGCATGATTTAGAAATTCAAATTGGTGAATACACTGAAAGAAGGAATTTTCTAGTTGTACCATTATAGTCCAGTGATATTATTTTAGGTATGCCTTGGCGTCATCAGCATAACCCTGATATAGATTATTCCACACATTCAATTAATATTCATTTTCAAGGAAAACATATTACATTGTATGGTATGCATGCATCTAATGCTTTTCCACTGCTTTCTCATACTCAAGCTAAACGTGCATTATGCAAAAGTAGTAAATCTTATCTAATTTGGGTGAATGAACTGCAAGTTAAAGAAAAACATATACACCCTAGGCATAAAGATTTTCTTGTACAATTTAAAGACTGTTTTGTAGAAGATCTACCACCTGGTTTACCTCCTTCACATCCAGAAGACCACAAAATAGATTTAATTCCTGGTACACAACCACCTTGTAGAACACCATATAGGCATAACCAGATAGAGAGAAAAGAAATTCAAAATCAAGTTGAGGAATTACTAAATAGAGGATTGAATAGACCTAGTAGTTCTCCATTTGGTGCACCTGTTTTGTTGGTAAATAAGAAGAATAATACTTATCGTATGTGCATTGACTATGGTGCTTTAAATAAGATCACTGTAAAGAATAGATATCCAATTCCTAGAGTCGATGACCTTATGGATAAACTGCAAGGTTCTGCCATATTTAATAAAATAGACCTTAAATTTGGTTATCATCGGGTGAGATTAGATAAGTCTGACATATTCAAGACTGCATTTAGAACACAATTTGGTCATTATGAATTTTTAGTGATGGCTTTCGGATTGACTAATGCACCTGGTACATTTAGTAGAATGATGAACCATATATTTTTGAAATATCAGCATTGTGTTATTGTATTCTTTGATGCTATCTTGGTGTTTAGTCAAAAGGAGAAAGAACATTATGAACATTTGTCCTTGGTTTTCACGTTGTTGAAAGATAATCAATTGTATGCTAATCCGAAAAAGAGTGAGTTCTTTAAAACAGAAATTGAATATTTAGGTCATATTGTATCATCAGATGGTATTAAAGTTGACCCTAAGAAGATAGACCCAATATTGAACTGGCCTATACCTAAAAATGTGCATGAGTTACGATCCTTTCTAGGTCTTGCTAGTTTTTATAGAAAATTTGTGCGAAATTTTTCATTACTTGCTTTGCCATTGACTAAACTTTTAAAGAAAGGTATTGTTTATCATTGATCTGATAATCAACAGAAATCCTTTGACTTATTGAAACATGCATTAACCCATGCTCCTGTATTACAACTACCTGATTTTAATAGACCATTCTTTTTAGTATACTGATGCTAGCGGATGTGGAATAGGAGCCGTACTTATGCAAGATAATCATCCCATAGCCTATTCTAGTTGTAAACTGAAACCCTCGGAACTTAAATATTCCACATATGATAAATAATTATTAGCTGTGGTACAAGCTTTAAGACAATGGAAACACTACTTAATGGGTTCTGAGTTTATGATTAAGACTGATCAACAAAGTATTAGACATTTACTTAGCCAACCCCAAATATCTGACTGACATATTAAATGGGCAGCCTTTATTCAGAGTTTTCATCCGATTATCCAATATCAACCAAGTAAAGAAAATGTAGTGGCTGATGCATTAAGTAGAAGACCCACCATTCATAATATTTATGTTATATCATTTGATTCTCTAACTCCTATGAAAGGTACTTATCATCAGGACATTACTTTTCATGCTAATTGGAATAAATTAGTTGGAAACAACTGGATTCCTATTGGTTCACTATCTTATAATGATGGATTCATGTTTTATGAAAAGAGATTATATGTTACACTTCCATTCAGATCTTTTGTTTTGACTAAGATTCATTGTCCTCCATACCAAGGTCATAGATGTATCATATCTACTTTACGTACATTGACTGAAGATTTTTATTGGCCACATATGGACACTGATGTATCTAACTTTGTTTCTGAATGTTTGATTTTTCAAAGAGTTAAGAGACATCATGGTAAACAGTATGGATTACTTATGCCGTTATCTATTCCATCAAGACCATGGGAACATATTTCTATGGATTTTATTACTGGTTTACCTAATACTAAAGCTAACCATGACATGATTTGGACTGTAGTAGATAGGTTTAGTAAATAAGCATATTTCATTCCATGTAAGAAAACTTTAACAGCATCTCAGGTAGCACAATTGTTTTTGAAAACTATTTTCACTAATCATGGATTACCAAAAGTTATTATTTCTGATCGTGATTCTAGATTTTGTAATAACTTTTGGATTACTTTATTTGCTAACCTAGGAACAAAATTTGATTTTTCATTTGCATTTCATCCTGAAACTAATGGACAAACAGAAGCCACTAATAGTACTATTCTAGATCTTTTACGTGCTTACACTATTTCTAAACCACATACATGGGACACACATTTGCATTTACTGTAGTTTGCATATAACAATACACCACACACATCTACAAAGAAAGCACCGTTTGAAGTGATTTATGGTCATAGATTGTCTACACCTGTTGCATCTTTATCAAATAGAATTCAAACTACTGATGATATTGCTACTATGCACGCTACTATTTTTTATGAGGTTAAAGACATGATTGCCAAAGCCCAGCAATCATATACCAAACAAGCCAATAAGAAAAGACAAGCAATGAATTTCAAAGTTGATGACTATGTTTGGTTGAGAATAGAAAAACGTAGATTAAAAAGTGTAGATAAACACCCAGTTGTGAAATTAGCCCCTAGATTCTATGGACCATTTAAGATCATTCACAAAATTAATGACAATGCATTCAAGTTAGAATTACCACCTCACTAGAAAATTCACAACACATTTCACATTAGTTTATTACGACCCTTTAGAGGCCAATTACATGTACACCCTGTTTATGAAAACCCACCTTTGTTAGATGAAGAGACTAAAATACTTGAACCTGAAGCTATCATAGATACTGACTTTATGACCACTAGAACTGGCCGAAGATATTCTAGATATCTAGACAAATTTAAGAACCATCCTGTAGAGGAAGGCCAATGGATGCACGCTAGAGACTTAAATGCTTTCCTCACTCTGGTAGCTCCACATTGAGCTAATAGCAATTGAGGTCAATTGCTATCCCACCCCGGGGGTATGATGCCAGGAGGCATATTTCACGGTGGATTCCGTGCCACGATGGATTCCGTGAGGTTTTATGGTGGATTGCGTAAACTTTGTTGACCGGGGCTCATACACAAAGTGGATTCTTTGTGCGAGAAGTTGATGGGAATGCCTATCCTTTTCGGGTGTTTCATTAATTTAGTGTGTACATGGGTGATTCCATAGCGGTTGATTTCGCAAAATGCATATTAAATTAATAAACGTTTATGAGTTTAGAGTGCGCACTTGTAATAAATTAAGGTTAGGATTGATTTCTAACCAGTTGATTTATTTATGTAGCTGAAGACTGCTAGATATTCACTTTTGTTGATTTAATTGTATTATTTTACTAACGATTCTGAATGCTTCAGTTGATGTGTAGAGATAGCAGAAGTGGCAGAGGAAAGCATTGGAGGATAGCGAGTATTCGAATTATCACTTATATTTTGATGGGCGCATACCTTAGGCATGGCGCCTATTTTTTTTGTGCCTATTTATTGAGGCGTTGGATATTTATTTATTATTTTGTATGCACATGGGTGCACGATTATGATATTTGTATTTGGACATTGTACTGGGTACGCTTGACTCTTTGGGCGCCCACCCATTAGCTTTATTTTTATTTTGTGCTAAAGTAAACTCAAAAGCCAAAAGCGTGCTATTTTGTAATTTAGGCTATTATTTGATCTTGAAGATGATTAATACATAAAATACATGCTTTGTGGAGTGCTCACACAAGGCATGGGGGGAGATTGCACCCAATTGGTCTCTTGTTCATGTTGTGCATGCTTTTTACCTTGAGTTTTGTGCAAAAACTAGAGTTCTTTTGTTCTTGGGGACCTTCCGGCATTCACTACACAAGCATAGGGCATCCGATCTACGCAGCAATTATTGAATATCTTTTTTTGAAATGATTCCTAAAGAAAGTTATTAGCAATCGTGGGAAATCGCTAGGACTACATGAAGAAGATTTAACTAGGCAAGTGGTCTTAAAACTTAATTTAACGAAAGGGTGTGTAAGTTCTGCATACGACAAATTCATTCGGAAATGAAAGTAGTAAAAGGCAATTTGTTTTAGCATGAATCTTGTTCACATGTTATAGGATGATTAATTGGAATTAGGCTATAACTTAACCTATGCTTGATCTTAAACGAAAAAGTTAGGGTTTGAAAATCAACTTACATATAGACAATGAGTCATGTGGTTATGGAAATGATAGCGTAATTATCTTCAAGAATAGACATGTTAAATTGGCATAAACCTAAACACCTAAAACCGCGAAGTACTCGTTTAGAAAGGGTTAATTCAATACAATGTATCCCAAAGAGCTGACTAGGGTTAGCACGGTGAAGACATTTACCAAGTTGCACATATTGCCAAAACTGAAACTCCTATACCCTAAACACTTGCCCACATTCATGGAATATAGGGACAGTAGGACATACTTGCGAGAAAAGATCTAGAGTTTTTTTTTCTAGGAATCTCTCGCTAAGAATATGAAACACGGAACCTTAGGACCGACAATGTCGGCCTAATGCAAACAAGAACGTTGTCGTATTGCTGCGCATTCGAGGTGTGAAAACCACCCAAAAGTTGTGTGTGGGATTTGATACTTTGTACATATTTAATTGTTGTGTTTATACTTTTGTTCTACGTTGAAGAGGGTTTGGAGTAAGAGGAATTAATCAATAATGCTCTGGTTGACATGTATGTCAAATGTGGAAGTTTAAATGAAGCGTATAAAGTCTTCAAGGGCTTGCTGGAAAGGAATTAAGTGTCATGGAATGCTTTAATGATAGGATATATTTAAAATGGGTTCAGTCTCACTGCCTTGGATCTCTTTAGGGACATGCAACAGGAGGGTGTGGTTCCAACTAGAGCTACTTTTCTATGCACCTTGAAAGCTTGTGGTAGCATAGGAGCCTTGCACTCAGGCCAATCTTTACATTGTGAGATATCAAAAATGGGATTTGAAAGAGAATTGATTGTGGAAAATTCTCTGATAAATATGTATAGCAAATGTGGTTCCTTGGTAGAGGCTCACAGGGTGTTCGATAAGTAGCCGCTTCGAGATACAGTTTCATGGGAGGCTTTGGTTGCAGCACATGCTGAATACGGGCTTAGTGAGGAAGTCTTGATTTGTTTCAAGCGGATACAGCTGAAAGGTATGTTTGTGGATACTAGCACATTCATTCTCTACTTAAAAGCTTGTGGCATAGAAGGAGATTTAGAAACAAGGCATAGCATGCATTCTGAGATAACTAGGAGAGGACTTGAGAAAGAGCTATACATGGGGAGTGCACTGATTAATATGTATGTGAAATGTGCTGTGGAGTTGAAAGAGGCACATGCTTCAAGGTCCATGGAAGGAAGATGGTGCACCAAAAGTTACTTTACAGATTGATGATGAGGATGTTAATGGAGAAGCAATGGCTATCTCTTTGGCTTACCTTTATAGACACCATCCCAAGTTGAATGATGGAAAAGCATTTCGCATGTTGGCTGCTGCTTCTTTTCTTGATTTGCAGGACTTGTGCGCCATTTGTACTGAGTTCATCATTTCTGAAATAGGGACAAACAATTTTCTGTCATATTAGGCTTTTGCTGAAAGCCAAGATTATGGGATCTATGGAGAACGTGTCAGGAAGGCTTGTTGGGGCAAGTCACTTGAAGTTTCTGTAACATTCCCAATTACCAAGTACGCGTTCTTCGCATGAACCTCTACTTAATAGGAGGTCATTAATTGAATAAAGGCAATTTTTTTAAATTAATTATCCCTCTCTCCTCCAGCCAACTGTCGTGCTGGAGCTCCAACCGACTGTCGTGCTGGAGGAGAAGGGAATAGCAAGAGCTATTAAGCTCCTTTTTGCTGGAGCTCGTAGGGGGGCCGAGGGCATGCGTGATGCCACGAGAGTGGGGGGGGAATCCCCCTCCCCTCACCTATAAAAGCCCTGTGCCATGGGCATAAGGGAGAGGGGGTAAGGCTGCCGTGGAGAGCCGCGCCATTCTGCTGGCCGTGAGAGAGGGTGAAGATGAACAGAAAGGAGGGAGTACGGGCCGCCATCGTCATGAGTAGAGGGAGCATGAAGAGGTAGTTGTGAGGAGGAGGAAGTACAGGCCGCCTGGGGCTCGTGAATCTATAGCTTGGGCTCATGGCACCTCCACCTCTTCCCTCTGTGACCACGTCAATCTGCTCACGCCCTCCAGAAGCTTCTTGGAAGCTTCTTGGAAGCTTCTAAGGGGGCTCTCCAAGCACCCCTTCCCATGGAAATTCCCACCCAAGTTCATATTGCCCCCGGGTTTCTTTAAAACCCCTTTTTCATTGCATCTTTACACAAGGGGTTTTACCCTCGGGAATTGATCCTTCCCCTTGCATCCCCCAATATTCATTTACCCAGTCGTAAACCCTTTTCATGGATTCACTTAAAGCCACACTAGCAGGTTTTAAACCCCTTTTTCCTCCCCGGGTTCCAAAGCCCCTTTCCCGTGGGCTTTTCCTTTTTCCCTTTCAAGTGGGTTTAATAACCCTTTTCCCCCTGGGATTTAACCCTTCTCAAGCAGTCTTTTACACCCCCTTTTCCCCCTTTTTTTTTCAAATCCACTAAGTCCATTTAGAACCCCCTTTTCCGTGGGGTTCCATCCAAGCCCCTCTAAAAGTCCAAGTCTCACAAGTCCAACCTTTTAAAGATCCGAAGTTCCGCAAAGGCATCTCCTGCATATGAGGGAGAAAGGTAAAGATCTTGAGGCTGCGTACCAAGGTGAGTAAATTCACCAAATCGTCTAAAGACAAAGGCAACTTGGAAGTTCGAAATTATGCCCACAATGGCCAAGAGGTTGCAAGTCGGGCCTACATGGGAGGTTCTTCTCCTAACATTCATGTGGATATCTCCCTGAGCCTACAAGTCTAGGTATTTACTATTTTTTTGATTCGTCCCAAAAGTAAGGCATTATGCACGATAAATTCATGGACTAGGAAGCACCTACACATGTCAAATTCACCTAGCCTAGTTAGATGCAATTGAAAATAGATGGACTATTGAAATAATTAGCTCATGGCATGAAGTGGTCATTGGTATTTCCAACATGATGAACAAAATAACGTAAACTATCTATGCATCTCACGACCTTATTAGTAGTTTCCCTTGCGTGCATGTCAAAGTGACGGCCTAGAGCACCTATTGCCTATCATTATAAGGTTGAGATTATTAAAGTGCACCTTTGACTAGGCATGGGAAGATTAATTGCACGTCGCATTTTTAGACAAATCTTCATTGAATGATTCATTAGGGAAAGTCCTTAACCCCGTAGGAAATAGAAGAGCACGGAAATGATTCTAGGAATTTGCGTGTGGCATGTGATTGTAAAATAGAATAGGTCAACTCTAGTTTTTTTTTGCATGAATTTCACTACGTTGTAGTCAGGAAGGGAGTGCATGTTGCACATTTGTCATATGAAAAATTTCATTCATCAAGAGTTGTATTTAGGGAAAGGCTGCATGGTTTATTGAAGCAAGAAATCTTAAAAGCTTAGAAAAAGAATTGTGGGCATGATTCTTGAATGCAAGTCCTAGTAGGATCAATGGAAGTTATGCCACAATTTAACATGCGTTTTGATCTTAACAAGAAAAGTTAGGGTTATTGCGAATTTAGGGGTACGTAGAAGCAATGAATCACTCGTTTAGGTGAATTGTGAGATGTTACAACTAGCTTTCTCATTTAAGATCAAGTTAACATCTCTAGGGATGGTTCGTCCTTGTCGCAAGACAAGTAGATCGAATTATCTAAATCGCCTAACCCGCAAGGGATTCACATAGGATGGCTCAACCGATACGATAAATAACCCAAGTGCTAACTAGGGTATAGCACGTTAAGGACTTGACCTAGTTTCACGCACTTGTTACCAAGACGAACCCTTGAACCAAAGGTCCTACCCACATTCACGGAATGTAGGGACAATTGGACACTCAAGCATAAAACGATCTAAGGTTTCTACCCTAAGGATCACTCGTTCAAATGATGAAACTCGGATTGAGTTGGAATTCCTAGGACCGAACGTTGTCGGCTTAGTGTAATTAGGAATGGGTTGGGTAAGAAGACACCCTAAACCCTGCTTCTCGTCTGGAGATAATTCCGTGACCAGAAAACGCCGTTCAATGGGTGAAATGATCCCATGGAATAGATGCGACACTTGTGCAATAAGTTGCAACGTCGCATAGACTTGTGGTTTGTTCACAAGAGAGTTTTGCAATTTCTTGAAATGAGGTTGGCAAGTTCTTGCGCAAGTTTAACTTGCAAGAGGATGAGTAGTCATCCTGTTACATCACCTTTCTTGGGGAAAAATTGCCAAGTAAAGGAAAGTTAGGTATTTTCTTGGAAGCAAATGATCAATCAATAAATTGGAGTGACATGGTCGCCAGGATTTACTGTTAATAAAACCTAAGGTATTGGTTAAGTTGGGTTAATAGGGTATGGCCCTAACCGAAGGACAAAAGGGTGAACAAACAAAACCTTGGGGATCTTGCCAAGTCGCAATTGATCCCGGATCGAATGCTGGATGCATTCGGAGAGAAGGATTCACTCCTTAACAGTTGGCCAAATAAACAACCATTGGAATTGATTGTGCTTGTAATAGTTTAGAAAGCACTGTTTGCATTGTTTGCTCAAAGAACTAAAGGATGAAATGATATCTAATGCTTCAGGTTGAAAGCCTGAAGGGAGTGGCAGCTTCAGTTACCCCCGACTCCCTGCCTGACCCTAACCAAGGGGGTTGTTGACCGCGCCGGGAACGTGGACCGAACTCGCCGTGAGAGGTCTCTCCGTTGAGCTCTACTTGGAGTAGGAGGACGCTTGGGTGCCAGGGGGGCTCTGACCGTAAATTCCTCGCTTTTCGGGTCCTGCACAAGAGGCTAACGTGACTTGGGATTAGATCTCGAGGCCCGCATACTAGTCTACGGGCAGAAGCTTGGAATAGTGATCCCTATTGGTGGATTACTGGATAGCCTTTGGGCAGATTATGGACAAGCCTACGGGCGGAACTCCTTGTATTTCAAAGATAAAATGATGAAATGATAATAAAGAATTTGTCTGATATTGTTTTTCTATATCACGTGATAAGATTACGTGAAGGAACAAGTGCTTAACATGATTAATTAAAGAAGCTGATTGTTATATGTCAAATTAATGTGTTATATAATTACATAACTAAAACAAAGCGAGGGAAGTGCGGAGGATGGACCATGGGTCCGTCCTACGGTTGGGTGGTCCCGGTTAGCCAGGAACTTTTCTCAAAAATCTCGAAGAACAGCGGGAGGATCATTGAAAGCAATGACCTAGAGTTGTCTTACCCGATTTACGCTATTTTAGGGGAACGGAATGGGACTATGCCTTATGGTAGAGAGGTTGAGCCTTCCATCCCTCTCCTTTTCCATTCTCCTTGAACCAAGTGCAGCATGAATCCGCTTCGGACCTGACGTTTCTGCGTAAAGTAGTTTGTTCGGGTCTGACGCTAGTTACTGTTAGCTAATGACCAATCATGAAAACCCTAATTCCAGTCTATCCTAAGTGGGAACGGCCAGGATACTTCCGCTACGTGGCAGACGCGGAAAGACCTAGATCGCAAAACCCGTAACATTCCATGGGAGTGCCGAGCGGAGTTTTCTAGACATCCTTTCCGAGGGACTGCTAAGACGCGTCCTGGATGATACTAGTGGACACGTTACAGTTTCTTGCAAATACTTTGTATATTCTGGCTTTGAAGGCTATTTTTGAGGGAAAGCTTTTTCGGAGGTGCAGGGAAAATTCTGCAATTCGGGGAAGGGAAGCTTTTCTGATGGGAGAAAAGCTAATTTGGGGGCGAGAGTGCAGGGCAGATAGGAATGCGTAATACATACACACATACTTTTTTTTTTTGCTTCGGGGTTCGTTAGCAATTCTGCTTTTGGTGATTTGGCCCAGTGAAGCTTTAGTACCTCAATCTATGGCACTTATCTTCAAGGTCAAGTATCAGGACACTCTTTGTAGGATCAAATTATTGGTGGATGTAGCTACAGAAGAGTGCCGAGATCAATGTGCAAAGAAAAAGCTGCTGTAAATGGGGGAAAAGAACACTATTTTTGGGGACATTGTGATCGCAGGAAGAAGAGGAAGTCGTCAACTGGAAGGAAAAAGCTCAGTGTTCAGAGGACGAGGAGGAAGACAATTGTCGTTTCTGCCGAGTAGTGCAAGTTGATATGCTGCCACCACCTTCATGGCTGCAAGCCTTCTTCTGCAGAGGAGATGACAAAGATGGTGATGCAGGAGAATCCCACAGCAGCACAGAGGACCACCAATCTAGTGAACGCCTCCAATTTGACACGGGGTGTAGCAAGGAAGATGAATCTAGTGAATGCTCTCAATTAGATACGAAATGCAAAGTAGAAACTGGGGATGAATCAAGAGGCAAACAGGAAAAGGATGTATCTCAGAGGCCACGACGTAAAGGGGAGAGCTGGTAACTCTATTGGTAACAGAAAACAAGGTCAAAAAGAAGAACAACGGTGCGTATGCGACCTGATAATTCCAGGGGAATGCCATATTGGATGAGGGAAAAGCTCCGTTGGTGAAATGGTTCAGAGGGCTCTGCGAACTAGGAATTTGGGGAAGTCCTTTTGGCTACCTTGAGTCTTACGTTGGCACATCAATTTCAATTTCATTATGCTATGCATGGTTAGCTTTGACTTGGATTATCATTGAACTAGCATATCTAAACTATCAACAGTCAATCGGGAGAAGCATAGCAAAATCTGTGGGTTTTGCAACTCTGAAGTTTCGTGCTATTTAACCAGCTCTTCTTTTCTGCTACTTATCATAGGAGGCTGCTCTGGAAGTGTATATTATGGAAGCAGTGGACAAAAATTTGTGGTCAAGTTGTTATAGAGCAAATATCAACGTCTGTAGAGTGAATTTCAGATCATGGGTTCTACATGTCAATAATTTATAGGGAATCATCCCCTCATCTTTTGTGAATCTCCCAAACCTCCTCAAACTGGACTTGCGAAATAATAATCTCGTGGGAAGTTTTCTTAATAATAGCTATGCTTTGTATCCAATCTCTTTCCCCTTCTTATTATCCTGGAACATAAACTGAATTCACAGTCAAATGCAATTCTAACCTTGCATGTTTTGCCAGAACATACATGTTCACCCAAGTATACATCTGGAAGTCCATGGCTGCTCGAGAGATGAATAAAGATCTTTAACTTCAATTAAAACAAGCTCCCTTGGAAAGTCTTTCCTTACACAAATATCACTTATCTACCTATATGACATGCTGAAGCCTAAGCAGAATTTATTGATTGAGTTCTGGAATTGTTGTATGGCTATTAAAAGTATATGACTCAGAGTTGAATGCTAGAACCAGTTTGATGATGAGTTTAATCTCTGACATTGGATTATTCATTTGATTGATCTTCCATCTTGACATATATCAAGGTCTTCTGAAGACGCAACTTTGCTTTTATAAACCCTTCGACATCTTTGGTGAACCCGACATGAAAGCATCGTAGAAATTTCAGGATGGGAGATACTTCAACCTCTATTTCAGCCTCTTCTATGATTCCAACTGCGTCCTCTACTTCAGCTCCATCAATGACTGCTACGTCAAGTACTTCAACAGAGGATCTAAAGCAAATTTTGCAGAATATGTCCATGTATATGCAGCTCCAAAATCAACAGACACAATTGTATATGCAGCGGCAGCAACAATTGCATCAACAACAGTTGTCTCAGCAAAGGCAACTCTATTCGGAGCAGGAGAATGCAAATAGCACGACTAAGGTGATTGAAGCAGTTGAGAATGAGAAGAAGCTATTTGATGGCCGTAATGTTTTAGCATATTTGAAGACATATGAGATCAAGATGGGGTTTTTTGGAGTTCCAGCTAGACTTATGAGTAAGTACTTCCTTCGTCTTATCACACCCGCTTTGAGGGAAAAAGTGACTGATCTTTTTATTCAAAATACACATTGGCAAGATTTTAAGAAGGCCCTGAAAGAAGAATATTTCCTTGAGGACTTTGATATGGCTACTCGGCGGTCATTTCCAAAGTGGGTCTACATGCCAAACAAAGGTCTTGCTGCTTCAGAGTTGATTCGGGAATTTGAAGAGAGGTATAGTCAGCTTGATGCCATTGAACAAAGAGCATTGGATGTTGAAAAAGTTGAGCTTTTCTTGCAAGCTGCAGATCCTGCTCTTCAGGAAGAATTGGGAGAGCCTCTTGAGGATCGCACGAAGCCTATGGGACTTAAAACGGATTGGCAGGATGCCCAGGATGCAGTCTCGACTTTGACCAAGAGGAGGATATGGAAGACCCGCCTACAGAATGGTTCTATGACACTGACACCATCATCTGCTCCTATGCCTACTTCTATTCCTGTTATTTCTTCTCCTCCTCAGCCAGTTTCTTGGCCTATGCCAGTGCCTACTGTTTCTACTCCTCCTATTCCTCCTGTTCCACGACCGATGCCTGCACCTTCTGCTCCAAAACCATCCGCTTCATCGATGCCTACCTCTCTTGATGACATAATCAAAGGCATAATGGATTTGACACTGGAGTCAGATAAAGCGGAGTTGGTGGGAAAATTGAAAGAGCGGTTTGCTTCGACTGCACCTACTACTTCTTCTAGTGCTCCTACTGCACGTAGGAGTGCTCCTAGTGCACCTAGGAGAGATCGGAGATGTATTTGGTGCGATAGTACAGACCATCAGCATTGCAGGGATTAATTTGGTATATTGGGGACAAGATGGTAAGATTTGGTTGACTGAGACAAGAGCTCCACTTGCTACCAACTTTGGTAAAGGTGGAATGAAGAAGTTAGTGGATGACATGGCTGCGCGTTCTTCTTATGTGATAGCTAGAGGTGATGCTTCTACATATGGAGTCCAGATTGAGAAGGGATCAGAGACTCAGTCAGCACTATGGACTTATGCTATGGAGACTGCAAATAAGGGAAAAATTTAGTAAACTGTTTTGACTAGTGCAGGCTCTAGCATCAGATCAGAGACAGGTTGGGATTCGCCTGTTGATAGGTACTCTATTTATGCTTATTTGGCTAAGTCTCAGGGAGCAGATGTACTTGCTGAGGAGAAGCGTAAGAGGGATGAAGAAAATACAAGTGTAGCTAAAAAAACTAGAGGGGGTGAGTTTGTTACTCCACCTACTGTAGGACCATCTTTGAGACCAGGGCCAGATCGATAGATGGAAGATGCTCAAAAGAGAGAAAAGAGGCAAGAGCCTAGAGAGAGAAAGCAGCGAGGGTTTAGATTGATGTCTGATATTGAGACATCTATAAACATGAAGAAAATCTTTAATGACAAGATACTTGGCAGTGAGGTGACTTTCACTATTTTTGAGGTTTTGGGCATCTTGAAAAGAGAGTTTCAAGATCAGTTTCAAGAGGTTATGAAGAGAAAAAGACATGCATTGCCTACCACTAATACACTGGGAGTTTTGATTGGGGAGTTGGATGAGGATGAGGATGAGGTTATGGTTGAGAATGCTTCTGTTTTTCCACAGGTAGAGAAGAGGGTTCAGCCTATGCATTATGCTGAAACTGATGAGCCTGTCGTGATACCGTGTAGTCACTTTTCGTGGAGTCATTGGGCTAGGGCAACTATAGAGACGATGGTAAAGATTGGAGAGAAACAGGTGCCTTATGTTGCTTTGTTGGATCATGGTTCAGAGATTAATCTCATAGTTCGTGGAGTTTATGAGAGTAACAGATGGCCTATGGATGTAGAGCATGGGTGGCATATGAGAGCCGCCAATAACACTGCAGGTGATTTGTATGCTGCCTATCCCAGTGTCAGGGTTTCTATTGGTGATGTAGAGGAGGATTTCCATTTCCTTGTGCAGGATTCATGCTCTTATCCCATAATTCTTGGACAGCCATTCATCACAGAGATGCGCATGGAAACAAAGATAATGGATGATGGTTCTGCTTATGCACGGATTCGCAGTAAAGATGGCATGAGAGTAGTTCAGTTTATGACTCTGTGTGTGAACCATGTTAGAAACAGAGATACTCTTAGAGATGCACCTTTGCCCACTATGAGGGATTCGAGTTTTCATTAGGTACTGCCGTTTCGCGAGACGACGGTGGTACAAAGCAGAGGAGATTGGAGTTCTCGCCTCCTGGCAGTAGTGTTTTCTCCTCCGGTTTTGTTGGGATTTCAACAAACAGTTCGATGAGCTATCAGAAGATTTCTAGGTTGCCTAGAGCTGCCAGGCAGTACATATGTAGGAAGGAGAAAATTTTGAAAAATGCAGGAATTTTGGAGGATGATGAGCACATAGATGGGATGTATGACAGTATGATTTGTGCAGATACAATGGAAGAGATGGAAGATATGCTGAAAACTGATATGCAGAGTTGTCACAGTAATGTATTAGTGCAATCCCTAGACATGTTTCATGAAATTGCAGATTTTGTGTCACAGATTGAGTCAGAGGCTGAGGTAGCTCAACAAAAAGTGTTGAGTGCTGAAGAAATTCAGCAAACAGAGTTTCCAGCTGGATATGATCAGCTTACAGAGACACAAAGGGATTGAAAACTTTCAGCCAACAGAGTTTACTACTGAAATATTTCAGCATCCAGAGTTTAGGGCTGTTTCTATGCAGTCCATAGAGCAGAGGGCTGAGGATATTCAACCATTGGAGTGCAGAATTGCTGATTTACAGCAAGATTTGAGTAATGCAGAAAAGCATAATGAAGCCAAGTTTGACACGAAATACAAAACTGTGGATAAGAAGGTGAAGCCGGTAGTTGTACCGCTTCCACCTGACAGTGATTAGCAAAATAGAGAGGGCTGCTAAACAGCCAATTTTGAGGAATCAGGAGCATATTGGTCATAAATTTTCAGCAGAGACTCTTGCTGAATTGAAAATTGGAAATTGTGATTTCTTGCTACCCATAGAGAAGCAATGCTTTCAGGAGATGCTTGAGCGACATGGAAAGGGATTTACTTTTTTTCCGCATGAGATTGGATGTGTGAATCCAGATATTGTTGCTCTTATGGTGATTTTTACTATTCCTCATATTCCATGGAATCTCCGACCTATTCCGGTGCCTAAAGCACATCTGCCAAAGCTGATTGATTTATTGAATGAGAAAATGAGGATGGAAATTCTTGAGCCATCATCTGCACCATACTCAAACAGGTGGTTTACGATTCCAAAGAAGAATGGTACTCTTCGATTTATACAGGACATGTAGCCAGTGAACAGAGTTACTATCAGGAATGTTGGTATAGGTCCAGTTGTTCATGAGTTTGCAGAAGCATTTGCTGGACGTGCCATCTATTCTTTAGGTGATTTGTATTCAGGATATGATAAGTTTCAGCTGGCTTTGGAAAGCAGGGACATAACCACCATGAGAACTCCTATTGGGCTTGTCAGGATGTGTACCTTGCCTCAAGATGCCACTAATTCTGTTGCGCATATGATGAATGCCATGCATAAGGTCCTTCATGATTATATACCTTAGCTTACTATGTCTTTCTTGGATGATGTGCCCATTAAGGGGTGTGCAAAAGAAAAGAAAAATGAGAGTCTAAATGAGCAGGGTTGCAAATACTTTGTGGCTGATCATATTTCAGCTTGTGAGAAGATTTTGGTTAGATTAGAAGAAGTAAACGTGACACTTTCAGGGCAAAAATCTGTTTTTGGAGTGAATGAGGTTGTCATTGTTGGACATATGTGTGGGTATTATGGCAGGAAACCCTCACCTGATAAGGTGGATGCTATAGGCAAGATTGCGGAGTATTGTTCTACCACTTTAGAGGTACATAGATTCATTGGAGCTTGTGTGTTTTATATGATTTGGATACCTCATTTTGCACACATAGTAGATTGTTTATATCAGCTGCTTCGAAAGGGGCAGAAATTCTATTGGGATGAGAGCCACACTAGAGCCATGCGAAAATTGAAGAAGTTATTGCAGAATGCTCCTACTCTCAGGAAAGCGGATTATAATTGTGGAAAGCCTATTGTATTGACAGTTGACACTAGTCCAATTGGCATAGGTTGGGCTGTGGGTCAAGATGATGCAGATGGAAATAGGTATGCTATTCGGTTTGGGGCGAAAGACCTAAACGAGAGACAGAGGAGATATCCGCAAATCAAGAGGGAGTTATTGGGGATTGTTACGGCTCTCAAATGTAACAAGGAATACTTTATTGGAGCTTCAGTTGTGGTAGAGACAGATTGCTTGCCATTGATTGGTATGATTACGAGTTGTTCTACTCCAGATATAGCCATGTTGAGATGGATTGCATACATCAAGTCATTAAATCCGGAATTTAAACACATAGCAGGGAAGGATAATCCAGTGGCAGATATGTTGTCTAGAGCCAGATATGATGATGAGGAGACTCTACTTGCAGAAGAGGATGATGCATAAATTTCAGCCATTATGGTTGATCATGTTTGCCATGTCTATGATATTGTGGCTTTCATAGAAGAACTCTATGTTGGAGATTGCAGATTGGCAAGTACCTTAGTACACTAAGCAAAAGAGATGAATGGACAGATGAAGAGTTCAAGAAGATCAGAAGGAAAGCCTATGGTTATTTTCTCAAGGATGGATTTCTTTGGAAGCATCCGAAGAAAAGAGATGGATTACCTTTGCGGGTTGTCTGCGATAGAGAGACACAGTTACAGGTGATGAGGGAGTTTCATGAGAGTCCTTGGGCTGGTCATAGAGGAGTGTGGGCTACTTATGAGAAAATCAAGGAGAAATATTGGTGGAAAGGCATGTATAGAGATGTTTCTCACTTTGTTGAGACTTGCAGAGACTGCCAGATGTATTCGGTAGTGCGTCATCGAGATGAGCTTCATCTGACCTATCCGCTATGCATTCATTATAAGTGGGTAGTTGATTTGGTTACTATGCCTATGGGTCTATGGCAGATGAGATACATTGTTTTGGCTAGAGAGGATCTTACCAATCATGTTGAGGGTAGATCTTTGAGAACGAAGACCACTAGTGCAGTGTGTAAGTTCTTGTTGGAAGAAATTTTTTGTAGGTATGGCTGTGTGGGTAAGATCACTGCAGATCGCAGTGAATTGGATGCTGATGAAGCTAGGGAGTTTTTCTCTCAGCTAGGAATCAAGTTGGCTCTAACTACAGCATATAATCCAAAGGGAAATGGGAAGAGTGAACGAGGGCATCCGCCAATAGTGAAAGCATTAGCCAAAGCATGCAGAGGACGGATTGGAGAATGGCCGAGACTTCTACCATTTGCTTTGTGGGCTGATCGTACGACTCACAGTGTTACCACAGGATATATGCCTGCAGAGTTGATGTATGGTCAGAAACCTGTTATGCCAACTGAGACTTGTGCTTTGACTTGGTCAATTTTACCTTGGCAGGAGGATTTAACGAGAGAGGAGCTCTTAGCTCTTTGGATTCGGCAGTTGGAGAGAAGACGAGAGGATATTCAGCTAGCTATTGACAGGTTGAAGGTTGCTAGACTAAGAAATAAGGACAGGTTTGATAGCAGGCATCGCTTGCGGCCTAGAGCAATAGAAGAGGGAGATTGGGTATTAGTCTTTGATAGCAGTCTTGAATATCAGCATACTGCACTTCGGAAGATGGTGAAAAGACGGTTTGGGCCGTACATAGTCAGACATGTTTTTGATAATGCAACATATGAGTTGACAGAATTGGATGGGACAGTGCTTAGAGTGCCTATTGCTGGAAAAAGAATTAAGATTTTCAAGAAAAGAGATGATGAAGATTATGCGTTGGAAGAATTTGCAATAGAAGAGCAACGAGAAGAAACTGCAATGGAAGAGACAGATGATATGACAGATAATCTTGTTGATATACCCGAAATGCATAATGAAGAGATTGATCTGTTTGTGGATCTTGATGATAACGATCATGGGTAGTTGGCCCATCCGGAGGATGCGCAGGATTAGAGGGAGTAGATGTCCTATTGCTGCGCATAATGAAGAGATTGCATAATGAAGAGATTGATATGTTTGTGGATCTTGATGATAACGATCATGGGTAGTTGGCCCATCCGGAGGATGCGCAAGATTAGAGGGGGTGGATGTCCTATTGCTGCGCATTCAAGGTGTGAAAACCACCCAAAAGTTGTGTGTGGGATTTGATACTTTGTACATATTTAATTGTTGTGTTTATACTTTTGTTCTACGTGGAAGAGGGTTTGGAGTAAGAGGAATTAATCAATAATGCTCTGGTTGACATGTATGTCAAATGTGGAAGTTTAAACGAAGCGTATAAAGTCTTCAAGGGCTTGTTGGAAAAGAATTAAGTGTCATGGAATGCTTTAATGACAGGATATATTTAAAATGGGTTCAGTCTCACTACCTTGGATCTCTTTAGGGACATGCAACAGGAGGGTGTGGTTCCAACTAGAGCTACTTTTCTATGTACCTTGAAAGCTTGTGGTAGCATAGGAGCCTTGCACTCAGGCCAAACTTTACATTGTGAGATATCAAAAATGGGATTTGAAAGAGAATTGATTGTGGGAAATTCTCTGATAAATATGTATAGCAAATGTGGTTCCTTGGCAGAGGCTCACAGGGTGTTTGGTAAGCAGCCGCTTCGAGATACAATTTCATGGGAGGCTTTGGTTGCAGCACATGTTGAATACGGGCTTAGTGAGGAAGTCTTGATTTGTTTCAAGCGGATACAGCTAAAAGGTGTGTTTGTGGATACCAGCACATTCATTCTCTGCTTAAAAGCTTGTGGCACAGAAGGAGATTTAGAAACAGGGCATAGCATGCATTCTGAGATACCTGGGAGAGGACTTGAGAAAGAGCTATACATGGGGAGTGCACTGGTTGATATGTATGTGAAATGTGCTATGGAGTTGAAAGAGGCACATGCTTCAAGGTCCATGGAAGGAAGCTGGTGCGCCAAAAGTTACTTTAGAGATTGATGATGAGGATGTTAATGGAGAAGCAATGGCTATCTCTTTGGCTTACCTTTATGGACACCATCCCAAGTTGAATGATGGAAATGCATTTCGTGTGTTGGCTGCTGCTTCTTTTCTTGATTTGCAGGACTTGTGTGCCATTTGTACTGAGTTCATCATTTCTGAAATAGGGACAAACAATTTTCTGTCATATTAGGCTTTTGCTGAAAGCCAAGATTATGGGATCTATGGAGAACGTGTCAGGAAGGCTTGTTGGGGCAAGCCACTTGAATTTTCCTGCAAATACTTTGTATATTCTGGCTTTGAAGGCTATTTTGGAGGGAAAGCTTTTTCGGAGGCGCAGGGAAAATTCTGCAATTCGGGGAAGGGAAGCTTTTCTGATGGGAGAAAAGCTAATTTGGGGGCGAGAGTGCGGGGCGGACAAGAACGCGTGATACATACACACAGACTTTTTTTTCTACTTCGAGGTTCGTTAGCAATTCTGTTTTTGGTGATTTGGCCAGCGAAGCTTCAGTACCTCAATCTATGGCGCTTATCTTTAAGGTCAAGTATTAGGACACTCTCCGCATGATCAAATTATTGGTGGATGTAGCTACAGAAGAGTGCCGAGATCAATGTGCAAAGAAAAAGCTGTTGTAAATAGGGGAAAAGAACACTATTTTTAGGGACATTGTGATCGCAGGAAGAAGAGGAAGTCGTCAACTGGAAGGAAAACGCTCAGTGTTCAGAGGACGAGGAGGAAGACAACTGTCGTTTCCGCGGAGTAGTGCAAGTTGATATGCTGCCAGCACCTTCATGGCTGTAAGCCTTCTTCTGCAGAGGAGACGACAAAGATGGTGATGCGGGAGAACCCCACAGCAGCACAGAGGACTACCAATCTAGTGAACGCCTCCAATTTGACACGGGGTGCAGCAAGAAAGATGAATCTAGTGAATGCTCTCAATCAGATACGAAATGCAAAGTAGAAACTGGGGATGAATCAAGAGGCAAACAGGAAAAGGATGTATCTCAGAGGCCACGACGTAAAGGGGAGAGCTAGTAACTCTGTGGTAACAGAAGACAAGGTCAAAAAGAAGAACAACGGTGCGTATGCGACCTGATAATTCCAGGGGAATGCCATATTGTATGAGGGAAAAGCTCCGTTGGTGAAATGGTTCAGAGGGCTCTGCGAACTGGGAATTTGGGGAAGTCCTTTTGGGTACCTTGAGTCTTTTGTTGGCACATCAATTTCAATTTCGTTATGCTACGCATGGTTAGCTTTGACTTGGATTATCATTGGACTAGCATATCTAAACCATCAACAGTCAATCGGGAGAAGCATAGCAAAATCTGTGGGTTTTTGTAATATTCCATGTTTTTTTAAAAATAAAAAAAATGAATGGGATTTATGGAAATTTTTTTATTCCCCCCTTATCCCTCCAGCCGACTGACGAGCTGTAGGGGGAGGGAAATAGAAGGAGCTAAGCTCCTTGGTGGAGCCTTATGGAGGGAGGGGGACCATGCGTGATGACATGCCGGGAGGAAAGATCCCCCTCCCCTCCACTATTTAAACAAGGAGGGGCGCCGCTGTAGAAAAAGGAGGGCTAAGCCGTGAGAGAAGAGGCCGAAGGAGACAACCGTGCCGGAGGAGAGTGCCGCCATATCACCAAGCTGAGAGAGGGGGACGGCTAGGCGCTGCTGTGAGAGCTTGAAGTGAGGACCATATCCTGTCGCCGCTATGGTCGAGTGAAAAGGGGGGAGTAAAGATTGCTGTCGTGGGCCAAGAATTGCCGTCTCTGACTGCCGTGGGCCAGGAATCGCCGCCTCCTGGTCCGTAGTGATGCCACTTGGGAGTTATTTTCCCCCCACGCAGAGAAGCTCCAGAGAGCTTCTAGAAGCTTCTAAGGGGGCTTCATAAGCCCCCTTTCCCCCCCAAAAAGAAGTTTGACCCTAAAGGTCCTATTTCCCCTCCCCCGTGTTTTAAAATTTCTTTTAACCCCCCTTCCTTTGTGCTCTTGAAACCCCCCCTCCCTCGAAATTTTCCCTAAGGGTCCTTAGGCCCTTACCTATAGTCTTTAAAGCTACTTTTTCCCCCCATGTTTTAAACCCCTAGGCCCCTTTTTCCACCCCCTCAAAAGCTTTTTCCCTATAGTGTTTTTCTTTGTTGTAAGTTCTCCCTTACAGGGCCTTATTTCCCTCCCCCGTATCTCAAATCCCCCCTAAGGGCTCCCCCTTAGCCCTTTCCTTTCCCCATGCAAAATACCCTTGGGGCTTTGTTTTTTGTTTTCCCCCACTTGTAAAAGGAAAGAGAGTGTTGAGGGTCTTTTTAACACCTCCCCTTCCCACTCAAAAACCCTCGTAAGGGATTTCACACTTTTTATTTTATTCCTTGTTTGTGCAAGTTTTACAAGGCCATTAAGCCCCTCCTATGGCTTTAATGGGTCTTATCCGCAAAAGATTGTGAATCACCCCCTTCCGAATTCCCTACTTCAAGGAGGAAGCCTTCTAAAACTACTTTCAACGGATGGTGCAAGTTATTGCAAAAGGGAGCCAAGGTGGAATTTCAAAAGGAATTATAAAGCTACTTCCACGACGGAAAGACTACAACTACGATGCCACCTAAGAAAGTCCAAGGTGTAGCTGCGGGAGGGTCATCTCCCAGTATCCATGTGGATATCTCACCCCAAAACCAGGTTTTTTTTTTCTCTCTTGGCTTTAATTCGGTTTTAAGTCGATCATGCAAAGGAAAAATATTAAGGATAGGATATAATTGTTCGAGTTATTTGTAACGAAGGAATTTAGCTTAAGAATGACGATGTATAGAACTTAGCTTTCTTCAAATTGCATCAAGCATTATAAAATTACAAGCAAGATTAACCATTTACTATAGTAATATATTCCTAAGGTGTAGGAATTATATCTTGCACCATTAGTCTTATTCCTTTCGTAACGAATCATGGTAAATGGCTAAATTCATGAAAGGTTTCTTTCGATGCTTAAATTACTAGGGAGTTATCTTTGCTAGTTGCACATCTTAGCAAGGAAATTGTTGTTATTTGGTATGAGTTCATCTTTAAAGAAAACGGAAGTTAAATGTTAGGAATTAACAAGTATAAAAATTAGATATACGAACTCATTTGGAAAGAAAATGTAATGGGGGATTGCTGGATGACACTGTATTAACACTTTTCCTTGCTATTTGAGGAGTTGGGACTAATAAAGTGTGTATACGCCAATTTCACAGCTAGGCCTTTTTGTTCCAAGGAGTATCGTCACTCTTTGTATCACCTTGGCATTTTGCTATATGCCAAATTAAACTGTATTGATTGGGAAAGTAAATTGTCACAAGGATAGTAAAACCATGACAAGACGATTAATATTACCTTCCAAAAGATAACTGAACCAATCTAAACATAGAAACATTCATACCATAAACACTTGACTACTTTCCTTACCGTAGGGACAATAAATTCATAAAGATAAGAAACTAGGGTTTGTCCCTAAGGTTCTTAAATGAAGAAACCCTAGGCCTGACATACGTCAGCTTAAAGAATCTAAATATATTATTCCATCGCAGGACTTGCGCAACATGTATGAAATCATTTAGTCTTGTGATTGATTCACAAGGAGAAAAGGGAAAAACCCTCATCAAGGACGGCAGATCCTTACGCAAGTTATCTTGCAAAAAGATGTATTTTTGGATATCCTTCTAAATAAGGAAAGTTGTAAACCGGGGACTAGCATATCTTAAGCACTTTAGGGTTAACCAGGTTGGGTATGCCCTAACACAAGAATGTAAAAGGATCTTGCCAATTTTCAAGACACCTTGGGAACGAGTGCTGATACACTCAAAAAGGAAAGAACACTTCCTTAGCGGTTTGCCATACAACTGGGTTGATTAATGGAAATGTTTGTGCTTGCTAGAGATTTTAGGGCTCTGTTTGAATTATGAATTACAAATTAAAAGAATACCTATACTTCAGGTTAAAAGGCCTGAAGGGAGAGGCAGCTTTAGTTACCCCTGACTGCCTGCCTGACCCTAACCAAGGGGGTTGTTGACCGCGTCGGGAATGTGGACCGAACCCACCACGAGATGTCTTTCCGTTGAGTTCTACTTGGAGCAGGAGGACACTTGGGTGCCAGGGGGGGCTCTGACCGTAAATCCCTCGCGTTCCGGGTCCTGCACAAGAGGCTAACGTGACTCGGGATTGGATCTCGAGGCCCGCATACTAGTTGACGGGCGGAAGCTTGGAATAGTGATCCTTGGAGATTACTGGATAGCCTTCGGGCAGATTATGGACAAGCCTACGGGCGGAAATCTTTGTATTTCAAAGATAAAATGATGAAATATTAAAAGAACTTGCTTGATGTTGTTTTTCTATGTCATGTGATAAGATTACGTGAAGGAACCAGTGCTTAACAAGGTTAATTAAAGAAGCTGATTGTTATATGTCAAATTAATGTGTTAGATAATTACATAACTAAAACAAACTGAGGAAAGTGTGGAGGATAGGCCATGGGTCTGTCCTATGGTTGGGTGGTCCCGGTTAGCCAGGAACTTTTTTCAAAAATCTCGAAGAACAGCGGAATGATCATCATCATCAAAACGAATAACGAGAACGATGACCTAAAGTTACGTCTTATCCAATTTACGCTGTTTTAGGAGAACGGAATGGAACTATGCCTTATGGCAGAGAGGTTGAGCTTTACATCCCTCTCGTTTCCCATTCTCCTTGAACCAAGTGCAGCGTGAATCTGCTTCGGACCTGGCGTTTCTGCGTAAAGTAGTTCGCTCGGGTCTGACGCTAGTTGCTGTTAGCGGATGACCCATCAGGAAAACCCTAATTTCGGTCGATCCTAAGTGGGAATGGCCAGGATACTTCCGCTACGTGGCAGACGCGGAAAGACCTAGATCGCAAAACCCGTAACATTCCATGGGAGTGCAGGGCGGAGCTTTCTAGACATCTTTTCCGATGGACTGCTAAGGCGTGTCTTGGATGATACTAGGGGACACGTTACAATTGGTATTAGAGCCGACCAACAACGGAATTGTTTTTATGAGATCTCAATAAAATGAAGTAAATAAATTGTTGTTGTCCAAACATTTCCTCATCTTCAATGCTGTCTTGCAGAACTATGAAGCGTGGAACAAGTTTTTGGTGTTTCGGGTCATGTTTATGACTGCAATGCATTCTCCGCTTTATAGACAAAGAATTGGGATGATGAACATCCTGGAGCAGATTTATAATCCATCACCTTTATACATAGAACGAAGATGGATGGGGTCTTCAGGAATCTACTATATAGCCGCCCACCGGTTTGCTTATCTACAGACCAACCTAAAGAGGATCAAGTGGTTGGAAGACTTGAAAGTCGTGAAGCTGTTCATTTTTGTGGAAGCTCACTTAAATTCGACTTTACATATTCAAGGTTGGAGGGTTGAAATGAACTCATATGTATATGAGGAAGTAACCCGTGTAATCCCAGCCGACAGGATTAAAGTGTTGGGCTGCCATGAGAAGTATGGATTCCAACGAAAAGGGTATCTTGAACTTCCAATGAATTATCGATTCCTAAAGATCCATGACCCAAAAACCCTACTATTACACAGTTCCTGTAGACAAATGCAATACAACGTTGTTCTCCCCAAACTGAATGTAATGATTGGATTATCATCATACGAGACGTTGTATAAGGCTATGCCCATGTGAATACAAATAAAGACTTCTTTTATCAATATCTGGATGTGCATAAGAGTTGTTAAAAAGTTAAGTAGCTTCATTATTTATGAGATAGCTGAACTAAAGATAAGCTAACGTCAATTATCATATAATAACGTTAAGAAAACTTTTATCTAGGCACAACCCCAGGTACAGGTTTCAAATTCGCCCCCTACATCAAGTACTGCTGTGACCCAGGAGAAGAAGTTCCTCCTCAAACAAATAAAGCCACCCGAGTTTGACGGGAGAGGCAGATTCGTCCAGTCTGATGCTGAAATTTGGATTGAATCTATGGAGGATTACTTTGAAGCAGCTGGTACTGCACCTACCAATCAGGCCATGCTCGCCAAGTTAAAACTCACCGGCGAAGCCAGACTTTGGTGGAAACAATGGTGCAAGGATCAAGGGACTTCAGAGGGGTCCGTTACTTGGGAGAAGTTAAAGAAAGTCGTGCAGGGGAGATATTTGCCACCTGCATATCGTACACAGAAAATGAATGAGCTCTACGAGCTAAAATAGCTAAGACTCACCCTTGACGCATACTACTCTAAATTTGTCTCACTCTTAAAGTATGTGCCACAGATGGACACGACACAGCAAGTGTCCAAATTTTATGCGGGCTTAAATCCACCCGTAAATACCCGTCTCGAATCTATGCGTCCATCAGATCTTCAAGATGCACTCATTCGATCGGCGCCTATAATTCAAGAGGTGCAAGCTAGACCAAGGGGTAATAAAACTTGGTTCTATAGTGACCTGAACAGAGGAGCATTCAGACCTCAAGTGAAGAGAGTTCAAGGTCACAATCAAGGACAAAGGAAGAAAGCAAGGACAAATAACGTCAACAAATTTGTTTCTACTCAAAGTAATGGCCCAAACCTCCGTTGTTTCCACTGCAACGAACCCAGTCACTTCAAGAGGCAATGCCCCAAGCTCAGTGGAGGACATCGTCAAACGCCTTTCCAAGGTGCAGGCCGCGGTCAAGGAGCCGTTACCCATGGAAGAGGAAGAACTGCCTGCATTGCCAATAGGCAAAGATGCGAAGAAGAAGATGAGGAAGATCCGAATATGGAAGCAGAATTCGAAAGAGCGACAGTCCATGCCGCTTTACACAAGAAAGGGCCGAATCACCAGTTCTCGGTGATTCAGACACCGTCGGACTATGAAGATAAAGGTTTCAAAACCTTGATTGATTGTGGCAGTACACATTCCTTTATCTCACCAGCATGTGCAAAAAGATTAGGAATAGCCATAGTAGAAGCACCTACCCCGCTTGTGGAATTGGCAAACGGTCGTGAGGTAACTTGTACCAGGCAAACTGCTAAGGTGGAATTCTTTCTAGGAGGAAAGAAAACCTCAGTCAAATTCAGAGTCATGAATTAAGGTATCCATGAATGTCTACTCGGGATGGATTGGCTTAAGCCTAATGACACCCACATTCATTGTGGAAAGGGTTAAGTTTCCTTTCGAAACTCTGAAAGGGAATTTGTCACAACTCAAGGTGAGGCAGGAGTGCCAAGAATCCAATTGGCCAAAGTATCTCAGATCATAAAAGGAGTCAAAAAAGGATTACCCGTTTACCTGATCAAACTCAAAAAGTTAGATCAAAAGCAAGAGTCTCATGAAGGACCTTCTTGGCTAAAGGAATACGCTGACATATTCCCTGAGGAATTGATTGAACTTCCGCCTCCAAGAGAAGTAAATCATGAGATTAGGCTAGTGCATGGAGTTGCACCAATTGCAAAGAGACCTTATAGAATGTCCATACCAGAAGCAATTGAGTTGAAGGAACAGCTCAAGCAACTTTTAGATCAGAGGGTTACATCCGACCTAGCAACTCACCGTGGGGAGCTCCAGTACTATTTCAAAAAAAGAAAGATGGGACACTTCGACTATGTATTGATTACCGAGAGTTGAATCAATCAACAGTCAAGAACAAGTATCCTATTCCTAGAATTGATGAGCTTCTCGATCACCTTCAAGGTGCAAAGATCTTCTCCAAGATTGATCTCAGGTCAGGTTATTATCAGAAAATGATCAAGGAAGAAGATATTCAAAAAACGGCCTTCAATACAAGATATGGGCACTTTGAGTTCCTGGTTATGTCATTCAAGCTCACAAACGCACCTGCCACCTTCAATAGATTAATGCAAGATATCTTTATACCATATCTTGATGATTTCGTGCTTGTCTTCTTCGATGACACTTTAGTCTATTCCAAACAAGAAGAAGATCATGAACCTCAACTTCGGATTGTCCTTGAGACAATGAGGTCTCATAATCTGTATGCAAAAATGAAGAAGTGTGCATTCTTCAAGCGCCAGATTGAATATCTAGGATTCATAGTATCATCAGAGGGAATATCAGTAGACCCAGCCAAAGTCAAAGATGTGCTTGAATGGCCAATACCAGTATCCGTCAAAGAAATATGTAGCTTTCTTGGATTGACAGGATGGTATAGGGTCTTTATAAAAAACTATGCTTTGATTGCAGCACCCCTTACAGATCTACTAAAGAAGCAGACTTCCATTACATGGTCAACTTCCGAACAAAATAGCTTCAACAAACTAAAGCAAAGTTTGGTATCAGCACCTATTCTAAAACTTCGTGACCTCAATAAGGAGTTTGAGGTAGTAACTAATGCTACCATTCTTGCCTTGGGATGTGTACTTATGTAGGAAGGTCATCCAGTAGCATACTCTTTAAGGAAATTGAAGAGTCATGAAAAGAATTATGCCACGCATGATCTGGAATTACTAGCTATCATCCGTGCTCTAAAGCTTTGGAGACACTACCTGTTGGGTAACAACTTTACTCTAGTAACCGATCATAAGAGTCTCAAATGGATTTTTACCCAGAACGAGCTCAACATGAGGCAACGCTGGTGGATTGAAGTATTGGAGGAATATGATTTTGAAATCAAGTACCGACCAGGGAAAGAGAATGTAGTTGCTGATGCACTCAGTCGCAAGGCATTCCTAAATTCCCTAATCTTGCAGAATCCATCAACGGCCAGATCTCTGGCTACAAAGTTATCTATGCCAAACAACCCTATACTTGAACTAGCTAGAGAGGAAGCATGCCATGATTTGGCCTACCAAACAATGATAAAGGAAATATCTACCAAGGAGCAGAATTAGAAGTTGCAAGCTAAGTATCAAGAATTTTCCATTGATAATGGACTTGTCTACTACAGAACAAGGCTATGTATACCAGCAAGACAATCACTTAAGCAGAAGATATTATGGGAAGCTCATGATTCTCCTTTTTCAGGACATCCTAGCTATGCTAAGACTCTTAATGCAGTTAGGAAGAGCTATCATTGGGAGAGGCTTAAAGGTGATGTTCTCAAGTATGTCATTGAGTGTTTGTCTTGCCAACGTATCAGGCCAAACATGTCATGATGCCAGGGAAACTGCAACCGCTTGACATTCCCCAAATGAAATGGAAATTCATTAGTATGGATTTTGTTGTGGGCTTACCCCAAGTCCAAGGAGGATACAATTCCATTATGGTTGTGATTGACATGCTTACTAAGGTTGCACACCTGATTCCAGTAAAGACAAACTATAAAGCCTCCGACATTGCAAGATTGTTTATCAAGGAGATATTCAAGCTACATGGGTTACCTAGAAGAATCATTAGTGATCGAGATTCTCTCTTCACATCACATTTCTGGAGAGCTATCTTTGAAGCTATTGGGACTCAACTCTGTTTTAGCACCGCCTACCATCCCCAAACGGATGGCCAAATAGAGCGAGTAAATCAAATCATTGAGGATATGCATAGGGCATACTGCTGTCGAGAGCCAAAGAGATGGATTCAATACTTGCCATTAGTTGAATTTTCCTACAATGCTTCTTACCAGCAGTAGAGCATTCAAATGACCCCTTTCCAGGCATTGTATGGTCATGATTGTCGAAGTCCCCTAAACTTTTCTGATCCAACCCTAAGAGTTGAAGCTTCAAGACAAATGTTGGAGGACATGGATGATCAAATAAGGTCAATAAGACAAGACATACAAGCGGCCAAGGATAGACAAAAGGCATATGCAGATTTGAAACGTCAAGAAAGATTCTTCGAAGAAGGAGACATGGTCTTCATTCGGGTACACCCTAAAAAGAGTTCTCTATCCCTAGGAGAATGCAAGAAGCTAAGTCCAAGGTATTGTGGGCTGTATAAAATCCTCAAATTCCTAGGACCCAATGCTTATAGATTGCAACTCCCTGAGAACCTAAAGGTTCACAATGTATTCCATATCAGCCTATTGAAAAAATATGTACCCAATCCTAATCATGTACTTGATGACCAACAAATTGTAATGCCTAGTCAAGGAGTCCTTGAACTAAGGCCAGAAAAGATCTTAGATGTTAGGGAAAGACAGTTAAGATCTAGAACCTTGAAAGAATGCCTTGTCTAGTGGAAAGATTATCCCGAAGAGGATGCCACTTGGATAGATGAAAGCTCTCTCAACCATCAATATCCCCAGTTTATCTCGAGATGAGGACATCTCGATTCCTCCAAGGGGGAGAGAATGTAATATTCCGTGTTTTAAAAAAAAATGAATGGGATTTATGGAAATTTTTTTATTCCCCCCTTATCCCTCCAGCCGACTGACGAGCTGGAGGGGGAGGGGAATAGAAGGAGCTATAAACTCCTTGGTGGAGCCTTATGGAGGGAGGGGGACCATGCGTGATAACACGCCGAGAGGAAAGATCCCCCTCCCCTCCACTATTTAAATGAGGGGGGGGGCCACTATAGAAAAAGGAGGGCTGAGCCGTGAGAGAAGAGGCCGAAGGAGTCAACCCTGCGGGAGGAGAGTGCCGTTGTATCACCAGGCTGAGAGAGGGGGACGGCTGGGCACTGCCATGAGAGCTTGAAGTGAGGACCATATCCTGCCGCCGCTGTGGTCGAGTGAAAAGGGGGGAGTAAAGGTGGCTGTCGTGGGCCAAGAATCGCCGTCTCTGATTGCCGTCGGCTAGGAATCGCCGCCTCTTGGTCCGCAGTGATGCCACTTGGGAGTTATTTTCCCCCCACACAGAGAAGCTCTAGAGAGCTTCTAGAAGCTTCTAAGGGGGCTTCATAAGCCCCCTTTCCCCCCCAAAAAGAAGTTTGACCCTAAAGGTCCTATTTCCCTCCCCGGTGTTTTAAATTTTCTTTTAACCCCCCTTCCTTTGTGCTCTTGAAACCCCCCTCCCTCGAAATTTTCCCTAAGGGTCCTTAGGCCCTTGCCTATAGTCTTTAAAGCTACTTTTTCCCCCCATGTTTTAAACCCCTAGGCCCCTTTTTCCACCCCCTCAAAAGCTTTTTCCCTATAGTGTTTTTCTTTGTTGTAAGTTCTCCCTCAAAGGGCCTTATTTCCCTCCCCCGTATCTCAACTCCCCCCTAAGGGCTCCCCCTTAGCCCTTTCCTTTCCCCATGCAAAATACCCTTGGGGCTTTGTTTTTTGTTTTCCCCCACTCGTAAAAGGAAAGAGAGTGTTGAGGGTCTTTTTAACACCTCCCCTTCCCACTCAAAAACCCTCGTAAGGGATTTCACACTTTTTATTTTATTCCTTGTTTGTGCAAGTTTTACAAGGCCATTAAGCCCCTCCTATGGCTTTAATGGGTCTTATCCGCAAAAGATTGTGAATCACCCCCTTCCGAATTCCCTACTTCAAGGAGGAAGCCTTCTAAAACTACTTTCGACGGATGGTGCAAGTTATTGCAAAAGGGAGCCAAGGTGGAATTTCAAAAGGAATTATAACGCTACTTCCACGACGGAAAGACTACAACTACGATGCCGCCTAAGAAAGTCCAAGGTGCAGCTGCGGGAGGGTCATCTCCCGGTATCCATGTGGATATCTCACCCCAAAACTAGGTTTTTTTTTCTCTCTCTTGGCTTTAATTCAGTTTTAAGTCGATCATGCAAAGGAAAAATGTTAAGGATAGGATATAATTGTTCGAGTTATTTGTAACGAAGGAATTTAGCTTAAGAATGACGATGTATAGAACTTAGCTTTCTTCAAATTGCATCAAGCATTATAAAATTACAAGCAAGATTAACCATTTACTATAGTAATATATTCCTAAGGTGTAGAAATTATATCTTGCACCATTAGTCTTATTCCTTTCGTAACGAATCATGGTAAATGGCTAAATTCATGAAAGGTTTCTTTTGATGCTTAAATTACTAGGGAGTTATCTTTGCTAGTTGCACATCTTAGCAAGGAAATTGTTGTTATTTGGCATGAGTTCATCTTTAAAGAAAACGGAAGTTAAATGTTAGGAATTAACAAGTATAAAAATTAGATATATGAACTCATTTGGAAAGAAAATGTAATGGGGGATTGCTGAATGACACTCTATTAACACTTTTCCTTGCTATTTGAGGAGTTGGGACTAATAAAGTGTGTATACACCAATTTCACAGCTAGGCCTTTTTGTTCCAAGGAGTATTGTCACTCTTTGTATCACCTCGGCATTTTGCTATATGCCAAATTAAACTGTATTGATTGGGAAAGTAAATTGTCACAAGGATAGTAAAACCATGACAAGACGATTAATATTACCTTCCAAAAGATAACTGAACCAATCTAAACATAGAAACATTCATACCCTAAACACTTGACTACTTTCCTTACCGTAGGGACAATAAATTCATAAAGATAAGAAACTAGGGTTTGTCCCTAAGGTTCATAAATGAAGAAACCCTAGGCCTTACATACGTCAACTTAAAGAATCTAAACAGATTATTCCACCGCAGGACTTGCGCAACATGTATGAAATCATTTAGTCTTGTGATTGATTCACAAGGAGAAAAGGGAAAAACCCTCATCAAGGACGGCAGATCCTTACGCAAGTTATCTTGCAAAAAGACGTATTTTTGGATATCCTTCTAAATAAGGAAAGTTGTAAACCGGGGACTAGCATATCTAAAGCACTTTAGGGTTAACCAAGTTGGGTATGCCCTAACACCGGAATGTAAAAGGATCTTGCCAATTTTCAAGACACCTTGGGAACGAGTGCTGATACACTCAAAAAGGAAAGAACACTTCCTTAGCGGTTTGCCATACAACTGGGTTGATTAATGGAAATGTTTGTGCTTGCTAGATATTTTAGGGCTCTGTTTGAATTATGAATTACAAATTAAAAGAATACCTATACTTCAGGTTAAAAGGCCTGAAGGGAGAGGCAGCTTTAGTTACCCCTAACTGCCTGCCTAACCCGAACCAAGGGGGTTGTTGAATGCATCGGGAACGTGGACCGAACCCGCCGCGAGAAGTCTTTTCGCTGAGTTCTACTTGGAGCAGGAGGACGCTTGGGTGCCAGGGGGGGCTCTGGCCGTAAATCCCTCACCTTCCGGGTCCTGCACAAGAGGCTAACGTGACTCGCGATTGGATCTCGAGGCCCGCATACTAGTTGACAGGTAGAAGCTTGGAATAGTGATCCCTGGAGATTACTGGATAGCCTTTGGGCAGATTATGGACAAGCCTACGGGCGAAACTCTTTGTATTTCAAAGATAAAATGATGAAATATTAAAAGAACTTGCTTGATGTTGTTTTTCTATGTCACGTGATAAGATTACGTGAAGGAACCAGTGCTTAACAAGGTTAATTAAAGAAGCTGATTGTTATATGTCAAATTAATGTGTTAGATAATTACATAACTAAAACAAACCGAGGAAAGTGCGGAGGATGGGCCATGGGTCTGTCCTACGGTTGGGTGGTCCTGGTAAGCTGGGAACTTTTCTCAAAAATCTTGAAGAACAGCGGAATGATCATCATCATCAAAACGAATAACGAGAACGATGAACTAAAGTTATGTCTTACCCGATTTACGATGTTTTAGGGGAACGGAATGGGACTATGCCTTATGACAGAGAGGTTGAGCTTTGCATCCCTTTCCTTTCCCATTCTCCTTGAACCAAGTGCAGCGTGAATCCGCTTCGGACCTGGCGTTTCTGCGTAAAGTAGTTTGCTCGGGTCTGACGCTAGTTGCTATTAGCTGATGACCCATCAGGAAAACCCTAGTTTCGGTCGATCCCAAGTGGAAACGGCCAAGATACTTCCGCTACATGGCAGACGCGGAAAGACCTAGATCACAAAACCCGTAACATTCCATGGGAGTGCCGGGCGGAGCTTTCTAGACATCCTTTCCGATGGACTGCTAAGACTTGTCTTGGATGATACTAGGGGACACGTTACAGTTTTGCAACTCTGAAGTTCCGTGCTATTTAACCAGCTCTTCTTTTCTGCTACTTATCACAGGAGGCTGCTTTGGAAGTGTATATTACGGAAGCACTGGACAAAAAGTTGTGGTCAAGTTGTTACAGAGCAAATATCAACGTCTGCAAAGTGAATTTCAGATCATGGGTTCTACATGTCAATAATTTACAGGGAATCATCCCCTCATCTTTTGTGAATCTCCCAAACCTCCTCAAACTGGACTTGCGAAATAATAATCTCGTGGGAAGTTTTCTTAATAACAGCTATACTTTGTATCCAATCTCTTTCCCCTTCTTATTATCCTGGAACATAAACTGAATTCACAGTCAAATGCAATTCTGACCTTGCATGTTTTGCCAGAACATACATGTTCACCCAAGTATACATCTGGAAGTCCATGGCTACTCGAGAGATGAATAAAGATCTTTAACTTCAATTAAAGCAAGCTCCCTTGGAAAGCCTTTCCTTACACAAATATCACTTATCTACCTCTAAGTAGAATTTATTGATTGAGTTCTAGAATTGTTGTATGGCTATTAAAAATATATGACTCAGAGTTGAATGCTAGAACCAGTTTGATGATGAGTTTAATCTCTGACATTGGATTATTCATTTGATTGATCTTCCATCTTGACATATATCAAGGTCTTCTGAAGACGCAACTTTGCTTTCATAAACCCTTCGACAACGTTTTGTTATATCTAATCATGGCACCATGATTAGAAGACACCGTTGATGGATAGAATAGTCCCATAGTTGATGGGACACTTGTGCAACAAGTTGCAGAGTCGCATGATCTTGTGATTTGATCACAAGGGAATGGCAAATTCCTCAGAATGAGGTTGGCAGATTCTTATGCAAGTTATCTTACAAGAGGATGAATAATTGTCTTAATATAGTATCTTTCTTGGATAAAGATAATTGCTTGGAAGCAAAAGACCAACCGATAAATTGGAATAACATATGAACTTAAGGTATTGATCAAGTCGGGTTAATAGGGTATGCCCTAACCCAGGATATAGGGATCTTGCCAAGTCGAAATTAATCCCAGATCGAGTGTTGGATGCATTCGAAAAGAAGGATTCACTCCTTAGCAGTTGGCTAATAATAACGACCAATGGAAATGATTGTGCTTGTTACAGATTTAAGAGCACTGTTTTGCTTTGTTTTCTGAAAGAATTAAAGGATAAACGGACATCTAGTGCTTCAGGTTGAAGGCCTGAAGGGAGAGGCAGCTTCAGTTACCCCCGATTGCCTGCTTGACCGTAACCAAGGGGATTGTAAACCATGCCAGGAAGGTGGACCAAACTCAATGTGAGAGGTCTCTCCATTGAGCGCTACTTGGAGCAGGAGGACGCTTGGGTGCCAGGGGGGACTCTAACCGTAAATCCCTCGCCTTTCGGGCCTTGCACAAGAGGCCAACATGACTCAGGATGGGATCTCGAGGCCCGCATACTAGTCTACAGACAGAATCTTGGATTAGTGATCCCTGTGGATTGCTGGATAGCCTTCGAGTGGATTGTGGATAAGCCTACGGGCTGGAACTTTATGTATTTTGAAGATAAATATAATAACTTGCTAAAAAGGAACTTGTTTGGCATTACTTTTCTATGTCAAGTGCTATGATTACGTGAAGGAACCACTGCCTAATAGGCTAATTAAGGAAGCCGATTGATACATGTCCAATTAAATGTGTTAGGTAATCAAATAACTAAAACAACCTAAGGAAAGTGCGGAGGATGTGGCCATAGGTCCATCCTACGGATGGGTGGTCCCAGTTGGCCGAGAACTTTTCTCAATCATGATGGAGAGTGACAAGATCGTTCAAAGGATATGAACAGAAAAAAAGGGCGTTGACCTGGAGTTTAGATTATAAATGATCCTGATTTATGCTGTTTTAGGGGAACGGAATGGGACCATGCCTTATGATAGAGAGGTTGAGCTTTGCATCCCTCTCGTTTCCCATTCTCCTTGAACCAAGTGCAGCGTGAATCCACTTTGGACCTGGTGATTCTGCATAAAGTAGTTCGCTTGGGTTCGACGCTAGTTGGCGTTAGGAAATGACCAATAGGAAAAACCCTAATTCAGGTCGGGTTGGAACGGCTGGAATACTTCCGCTACGTGGCAGACACGGAAAGTCCTAGATCGCAAACCCCATCACATTCCATGGGAATGTCGGGCAAAGCTTTCTAGACATCCTTTCCGATGGACTGCTAAGACGTGTCCTGAAGATAACATGTGGACACATTACATGTTGTGGATTTTTTAAATGAAAAATACCATTAAAAAAGCTTCTATTGGTTGACATCAGTACATATGTCAACTTGTCACTTCAAAAATTTCATTCGTCTAACATCTATTTCAGTGATATACTTTATGAAATTATTATCATTAATTATTTTCATCAATATGACTATTGTATTCTTACAAGAATATCTTTGTACCACATGATGCCCCCCTTTTGCTCACAATGGGGGATGCTCTATAGCTTTTTGTAGAGGAAAACTTTAGCCATATCTTAATATATTCTTTAGGAGCAAGAACAAGAGCATGAACATCTAACAAGGTTTGCTATACCTCATTGCATTTGGTGCCATGAATACGATCATGCCACATCTTTTGGATAAGCGTAGCACAGTTTTCATTAGCTCGTTTTTTGTTCACAAGTATTGAATAGTCAATGACCTCTTCTAGCTTTGAACTCTGACCATGTTATTATAAGCACGATCATCATAATTGTCTATTACCAAATAAGAAAGATTTGTAGCCACACACCCTTTTATATTGGCATAAATCTTCATGACCTTTCAATAAGAATATATGGTCTCGTCCATGCATTTCTTGCATGGTGATCTGTTGGGTGTTTGTAGCACGCTCCTTCTCAAGAAACTTGTACAAAGGTAACAATATATTTAGCTTTGCCTCCAAAATACAAGCTACTTGCTTCCTCTATTGCTTCATACCACGTCTCATGCCACAAAATCTTCCAAAAGGTATGCTTTATTAATCTTGATGTTGGTCAATTGTAGTAATAATTCTAACTTGTGAGCTTTTTCAATAGCTTCCCTATTTTCGTGGCCATATTGAGTATGTAAGACTTGAAATAGAACCCCACAATTGAGTAGGATAATATTCAAGCTCAAACTCCTCAAAAAACCTATGCCAAGAAGACAATGCCAGAATGTGTAATCTTCTTAGCGGACAAAACCGATGTCTTTGAGTTTTCAAAATTTATATCTTTTAATGAACCTATTTTTCCCTGCATTATGCCCTATCAAAATTGTTCTTTTGAAGAGTATTTCGTGCCCAATCATTCATGCGGTTAGCAATTTAAAATCCATGCTATGCAATCAATTGAACGATGCTTACAAAAAATTATGAATGCTTTGAAGAATTTGTGCCTAGACTAACTACAAGTGTTTGTGCGTCTTGCTAATGCAAACACAAAGATACACATAATAGAAAATAAACTTCTAATGACGCTAACTAATTCAATTTCTTGACAAAAACCTCTGCCCTCATATTTGCAATGGTGGACGCGCAACATCACGAAAACATGAGTGAGAGATAGTAGGGTGAAGGGAGGTTCAAGGAGAGGAGTAGATGGAAGAGAAGGGGTTCAACGAAATAGAAGATGTAGAAGAATACTCACAAAGGTGAAACCTGTCAATTTATTTTTGCATTATGAGAAGATAAATCTCTTGTAGACAAAAACATGCATAGAATAATAGCTTCCTCCTCTATTGCTTAGACCGCCAATCTGATGCTTCAATTGGCTCCGAAAGGGGGTAAAATATCAAGACAACTACCCAAAATTCTATCAGATCACTCCTACTTCATCTCCTAGTTTTTGGACTGTTGTTCACTACCTAAAAACTGCGATCGCGCATTATGCCATTTTACCAATCCTTATTTTTACATAAAATCCTCCCAAAATGGTTGAAAGCTACCTGCTTTTTTTTACATGTCATCCTATTTTAGAAGTTGTCTACAGTTTTTGGATTTTTACAAGAGATAATATCTAAAATATCAAAAATTGGCTAAACTTGTTAAAAAATCTAGTATTTTTGAACCATCTAAACATTCATGACTAATATGGCATTGGCTCTCTAGATCAATAAGAAATCCTAATGATGATGTACTCTAGATTTTTCACATTGTGTCCACGTAGCGGCACGACAATGTGAAGAACCATCCAAACATTAATGACTAATATGGCATTAGCTCTCTAGATCAATAAGAAATCCTAATGATGATGTATTCTAGCTTTTTCACATTGTGTCCACGTAGCGGCACGACAATGTGAAGCAACATGGTTGGGTTCCTTTATTTGGCATTGATAGAATTAGGGTTCTTATTATTGGCTGGGTGGTTTGGGGCATTTTTTATCAGATTGAGATGACCCAAATTTTGATTTTCCATTTAAAGATTGATTCTTCATCTCTTTGGATAGGAAAATCATTGGTTTTTTGAAACATGTGCATAGCCTAGAAATTGTGTTTGGGAAGTGAGACCTCCATCAAGGGTTGAGCTTGCAATGGAGCATCTTCAATATCAAAATGTTTCATGGCTTCTAGCTACCCATTCAAAGGTGGATTTAGAGCTTGAAAAATATGTGCTACTTGTTGCATTATTGTTATCTTGGGGGCATACTTTAGGAGGGTAGCAAAAGTAGTAGTAGTAGCCCTCTAGTACCCTCCCACTATCAAACCTTGTTGCATCAAACTAATGAACTCATTCATTTTCTTGATTTGGTAAGATTGGGATAATTCCCATAATTTCCAATTCTTTGCTTGGATTTTTTACCATTCAGATCCAATCGCCTTGAAGATAGCCAAGGCTACATTGAGTCAAAACAAAAAATTAATTGATCCACAGGCTATCCTAAACCACGTTGGGCTCATATATGTTCCCTTCCCTATCTTAAGATGAAGATTGAGGTTATAATCTCAAACTAGAACCTCATTAGTTCTTGTCTGCCAAAATAAGCGAGAACCTTCCTGTATGGATGACCGTATATACATAAGCGGTGGTCCTCTAAAAAAAAAAAAAAAAAAAAAAAAAAAAAAAAAAAAAAAAAAAAAAAAAAAAAAAAAAAAAAAAAAAAAAAAAAAAAAAAAAAAAAAAAAAAAAAAAAATTTTTTTTTTTTTTTTTTTTTTTTTTTTTTTTTTTTTTTTTTTTTTTTTTTTTTTTTTTTTTTTTTCTTCTTTCTTTCTTTTTTTTTGGTTGGGGGGGTTGGGTTGCTTTTTGGGTTGGGGTGGTTGTGTGGTGGTTGGTGGTTGTTTGTTTGTTTGTTTTTGTCTTTTATCTCTCAAAAAAATTTGACTATAGGCTTTGGTTATAGAAGATATACACTTATATTAGGTACTTGCGTTCCCTTTAGATTTGAATGCAAATTGGATATCATTTAAACTCAATGTTTGGGTTATTCTACATGAAAAAGTAAAGGAGGTTAATTTTAGTTCCCACTAGACATTAAATTATGTAAGAAATAATTTGGACTTTCCTGATCATTTAAACTCAATGTTTGGGTTATTCTACATGAAAAAGTAAAGGAGGTTAATTTTAGTTCCCACTAGACCATAAATGATGTAAGAAATAACTTGGACTTTCCTGATAATTATAATGCAACTCCTAGATATAAGTGTAAGGTCGATGGTACTACTATTAAAAAAAGAGTTAACTACTATTTCTCTTGTGTGAGTTATTTATCTCCCACTATTGTAAGATTTGAATCATGTACATAAACATAAATAGTTGACAATTTGTACTTACTCAATAACATTATTATGAAAAAGAGTATTTGGCACAAATATGTTCAATATGCACTCATAAACAAAGTATTTGATTTACATGTCCAAAAGGATTTCATTGCATCGTGTGAGATTTTGATGTAGAGTGGATACTTTTTAATCTTGAGTTGTCTAGGTTACCACATGAAAGAATGAGGGTTGGTGTTGCTCCTTAGAAAGCTAAAGATGTTAAGACATATCCTAGAGTTTCTTAACAAGACACCATAACTCTTGGATATAAGTTCAAGGTCAATGGTACAAACAAGTGGAAAAAGAGTTGTATGCTCTCTCTCTCTCTCTCTCTCTCTCTCTCTCTCTCTCTCTCTCTCTCTCTCTCTCTCTCTCTCATAAGTTGTATACCTCTCATTATTGTAATTTACTAATATCCATAATATACAAAAATTTACAATCAATATGATTTCACAAACAAAAAAGTATTTGATTTATATACATGAAAGCATTTCATTATATTATGAGTTACAAAATTCTAGAGTTTATTTAAAAATTTATATATTTTCAATTATTTGAATACATTATGAGTTTAAAAAATATAGTATACTCAAAATTCTATAACACATGTACATGGATTTGATAATTACTCTTTAGCTTGTTTCGTCTTTTAATACCATATTGGGAAATATAGGAATCTTCCTTAAGTTTGGGACACTTGGTCAAATCTTTGGATTTTTCATAACTTGAACACTATAACTCCAAATCGAGCTCTCTATAGCTCAATAGATTCCATTTTTCAAGCTATTTCCATTGATAGGTCACATCATATGGTTTTGAGAAACTTATGGGCATGTTATCTGGGTGCCACCTTTTTAGTATTCAAAAAATGGGAATTGGGAGACTCACTAATATTGTGTTTTTTTTGTTTCTCCTTTCTCGACCTTCTCTCTCTTTCTCTTTAGCTTCTTCCTCCATTTCATAAAAGAGAAAAGGTTTCCTTGCATTAAGGTGGTTTCTTTGGTTGTTAGAAGAATGTGAATCGCAAGGGCACCCTCTTCTCTATAGACTTTAAAGGATGTGGATTGAACTTCAAATGAGAAAACCTAGACATTTCTTTTGCTTCAAACTTATTCTTATGTTCCTCTTTATAAAATTGCATGATACATCATATAAAATTTGAGCAAGGAATAAAGAGTACACAACAAATAAGAAAGGAATCAGAACTTCTTTGATTCAAAATAAGTTTATACAAAGATGGCTCTATCTATCCATGCAATTCCAATATGGAGCTTAGATGATGATTTAGACATATGACAAGTGAAGAGCTCACTGAAGGCTAGCTAGAAGAACTTTGGATGGGGGTGAAATATAAAAAGATTATAGCTTTGGAGGGGTCTTCTTTTTCTAGCCCAAGAAGATGGTCAAGGCAACCTATCCAACCTACCTTATTATAGACCTCCCCTAGTTAGCAATGTGCCTCAATGTAATGTATCTAAAGTTATTACTAGCTTAAATACTCTATCTAATCTAAAGCCTAGATCCACAAAGGTCACCTTTTTGCCATTTGGTCATATAAATCTCATTTCACATACAAGTTAGGTCCCAATCAATGTCTATAATCACACATGGCTTCTCCTCATAATGGGGCCTTACACTTTGAGTAGCATGGTTCATTGGTGGTACCTTACGAGGGTGGGACATTGAGTATATCTAATAACTGCCCGCACCCCCCGCCTCTCAATGTCCACCCACCAGGGAGGTGAATTATATTCTAGGACCAACACTGAGTGTTTGAAGATGAACTCAAAATAGATCGTCTATGAAATCTTTAGTGAAGATATTTGCTCCATGCTTCTCCATTGGATAGTAGAGGAGTTGTACTATCCCATCCTCAATCAAATATCATACAGTTAATGGTATTTCATTTCAACATATTTGATGCATATATAAAACACTAAATTTTGGGCAATGGTGATGCAACTCTGGTTGTCACACTTAGAACTATTGAAGCTATAATCATTGTCCCCTCCCATTAGGAAAGATTTGTACTCCCTTTTGGGTCTTTTAAGCTCTTTGGGACTCTAGGGAATATTCACTACAACAGAAACGAGGCATAGACGCGCAAAGTCGGGCGCGTCTATCACAGCGTCTATAAGTGCATGTAAACGTGCATGTAAATAGATGCGAATTTTGCATCTATATATCCGCGCAAATAGACACTAATATAGACGCGCCAGCAGACGCACAATTATTTAACCACCTAAAATTAGTAATTCACATAATTAAAAAACCAAAGTTAATAATTATTTAACCACCTGAAATTGATTCTTGAGCATGCACATGTGTGCATGATAAAAACCATAGAATTAAGAAAACACATTGAATCATTGAATTAAAAAAATAGAGTTAATAATTACTTTTTCATTGCTTCTAATGAATGGCGGTTTCTCTAGTTGACAAGCCTGATATAAGTAATTAGCGGCAAGCGACAGAAACCTTACAATTAGTAGCAAGCATTGCAATATGTATCTCGTAATTTCTCTACCTACTTGAAGATGATAAAAGATACTTCCTTTTTATTATGGAAAATTTAATTTAGCTTTAAATTTGACTATTGATTCTTGAGTATGCACGTGTGCGCATGATAAAAACCATAGAATTAGAAATACACATTGAATCAATACGCAAAATAAGTATGTTACAGTGAATGATCCATCTCATCTTCAATGAGACCAGCCCTTGCTAAACTATCTACTTCTAGGTCTATGTTACCAAGAGGTAACGAAACAAATAAGTCTATCCCACTATCAGATGTGTTGCTGTATTGCTCAATAACTTCATCAATATCATCAACAATCACATTATTGTCTTCTTCTGCGTTTTCTTGAACATCCTCACGAGGTTCATCTTGTACTATATCACGCATATCATCCATTATGGTGTCATCATGCACATCATCATTATTTGTTGGATTGTCATCTGCTATCTCCATGTCGGTAATATTACCATATATTGGTTTTGAACGATTAGATATAGGGATGACATACCACCATCGGTTATTGTTTACCATTGGATGATACACAACCTGTATTTGAAAAACAAAAGCAAAAAACTTAAGTACTTATTATATTGTGTATATGTATCACATGTATACATATTAAAAAATTAGCCTTCGCATATATAAATGTTCACATTGTTGAGGTAGTACTAATGTGTCATTCTTGTTTTGGTGAAATTTTGTAGAGTCAATGATTACAAAACCACTTGGATGACGTTTGATTGTGCAATGCTCACCATTTGTTACCACTTCTTTAAACCACTTCACATCCAGTACATATATAAAGAATCGTTTGAAGTTAAGCTTTAGAATATCTTGGATCAAGCCACAATAACCTTCCATGGTACCATTGGCATCCTCAAAGTGAGCAAGGACACCACAATCTTGGGTATTTCTCTTTTCATCTATACGTTGAGTTCGAAGATGTTTACCCTCACACCAAAGTGCATTGAATAATGTGCACTAGTAGTAAAAAATAAAAGATCAAACATGTCAATTATTTATATAAAATAAAACTTATAGAAACAAATTCATTGATAGTATGTCTCACCTTTGATAAGCAACCTCGTGTGTATTCCCACTCTTCTTGAGATATATTAATTTCCTCCTCTTTTTCCATTCTCTCCATTTCCTCATGTAACCAATCTATATAAATATGACGTGGGAGCGCATTTAGATGATCTAGAAATGAGACATTACGTCCATATCTAGTGCGAAATTCTTGTCTTTCGCTTTTTCTTCTTGCCCTTGCTTCATTATATAGTGTCACCCATTTTCTCATTACATCACTATTGAGCACACAAAAACTATTTAACTTACAAAGTTCTTCTTTTGTTAGCACTTTACTCACTCCTTTTCCTTGAGGTACTATAGAGGTCATCCTCAAGTCTTCATCATCTTTCCATAGTCGTGGTTGAGAGGGATCCACTTCACCAAGATATTGCAGAGATATAAACAAGGGATGATTGCACTAACCAACCCTCAGCATGCTTCCCTCAGGTCGTGCTTTTTGCCTCACAAAATCTTTCAAGGTTTTCATGAAGCGCTCAAGAAAAAACATCCACCTTACATGAACTGCCCCACAAAGTGCGATCTCATCAATCAAATGTACGAGTAAATGTAATTGAGTAGTTAAAATGGATCGAGGAAAAATTTCCTCCACCAAACAAACCACCTCAACAGATAATACTCAAGCATCTTGCAATGTGTTTGGATCAATTTCCTTCGAGCTCACATATCTGTCAAGATATATGATGTGCTTGTTTATTTTTGTGTAGAAATTCAAAGATATATAATGAAAAAATAAAATGTATACACACCTCGCAAGCTCTCCCATCTTGTAAATGATATCATGTACATCTTTGGATACACAATGCGATATGCTAGTAGGAAGTACGAACTGAATGTAAATAATATTCATAGATCAAATGATTAGTTGAGGAAAAAGTCATCATACCCCAAAGTTTACACATAGTTACTCCACTAATTACTATATTCATGGTTAGAGATACCCTTACTTGAATCATTTTGTGCCAATCGTGGGACTTCAAACCAGATAGTTGCTCCACACCTCTTTTCTTTTTCTTTATGAAGGCTCCCTTGAGACATCTCACACATCCTGTGGGTGTTCAAAAGCTATATATTTGTTCCTTCACTATTTTTTTCTCGTTCTTTGACAACATCCAAGGTGCATGGGGTAGCTCAATCTTTCCTCTGGGTCCAATGCGTGGCCAAGCTCGTCTTATGCGACCAATGTTATGTAAATCCTCCTTTCATTAACTGAATCACAAGCCCCTATCAAGTGATCCCATAGTGTAGATACAACATTTTTGAATATGTGCATTTGGTCCAACAGGTGATTGATCTTGAGTTCAGTCCAGTACGGAAGCCGAAAAAATATAGAGAACCTAACAAACAAACAATATATTATGTAAACAATTCATCATGCTAAATACTTTAAAGTCAATCAAGAGAAATGCACTTCTTAGAGGGTGGCTGTCGGCATTAATCCATCTCTCCTTCCAATCTCGAATGGTAAGAGATTGTGGAGTCATTCCATTAGTAGGGAGAACATATTTGGGATGGTCAATAGGAAGAAATCGATGATGATTGTCGTAGATAACCTTCTTTAAACGTGCCGGCCTAGAGGACACTAGAGAGGGACCGCAAATAGGACATGCATGATATCCTGACGTGGGTAAACCTGAAAAAATAAGTGAATTAATAAAATGCAATTGATTCAAGTCTTGAATTTCAAATATAGAGTTATATACATGTACCTGAACACTCTCTGTATCCTCGAAAGTCGTGCATGGTCCACAACAACATGGCCTTCAATGTGAAATCTCTAGAGGATGCATATGCACTTGTATCTTGCACCTCAATACCTTCCCATAACATTTCTAACTCTTCAATCAAAGGCTCTAAGTAAATGTCCATGTTTTTTACCTTGTGCTTTCCAGGAATCAGAAGGGACAACATTGCATGTCCCTTTTTAATTGCCATGGATGGAGGAATATTATAGTTCACCAATACCACTGGCCATATACTATATGATGTGCTTTTGATGCCAAATGGATTGATTCCATCCATACCTAAACCAAATCTCAATTTTCTTGGCTCTTCTTTGAAAACGGGCCACAAATTATCTATATGTTGCCATGCCAGTGTGTCTGTAGGTATCCTCCATTTTCCATCACTTGAACGATGACTAGCATGCCATGACATGAGCTTTCCAATAGACTTACATTTGAACATAAGTTTTATATGTGGAACAATTAGAAAATGTCGCAAAACCTTACGAGGCACATCCATTGACTTCATCTCCACTTCGTATCTTGATTCGCCACAAATAGGACACTCTCGTGTGAACTCATGAATCCCACGAAATAAGACACAATCATTGACACATGCATGGATCTTGACATAATCGAGGCCTCCCAGAGATGTCAAGTAATGTCTTGCTTGCTCTCTCTTAGTTGGCAATTTATTTCCTTTTGGAAGCATTTGTGATAGTAACCTATATATATTTTTAAAAGTGAGTTAAAAAACCACCAACATATATTTCTGTCTGATTTCAAAATAGAACAATTAATATTATGATTCATAATCCAAACTGAATTGATACCTACTTTAATAATGCATCCAAACTGACATTACTCCATTCATAAATTGTTTGCAAGTTAAGTATCTCGAGGGACGCACAAAGAACGGAGTACATACAACCTTCATACAACAGAGTAGATGATGCTACATATAGTGGATCATCTGGCTTTGTAGAGTAACCTTCTCCCTAAACTGGTTGCGAAAATAGATGGTGTACCATGTTGTCCAAAATCTCATCCTCTACGACTTGATGGGGCATTTCATGAGGGCTACTATCATGGTCGTCAGTCTCTACTATTCTTGAAGACTCTACCTCCTCGCATCGACGTTTTGCAGCCTCTCGACGCCCGGGAGCGAGCATCTGAGGATGTGGCACCGCATCCTGCTCAACCACAAAAGGGAGTTTCATGTACGTTGATATATAATTCCCGTAACATAGACATGCAATCTTTGTGGTAAAAAAAAACAATGAATACCAGTGATTTTTCTTTGTCCCATTCTCCATACAAGCTAAGGTGTGACATTGCAATTTGTTGTGCTTGAAAAATACACCCTCGACAATGATCACACATGCATTTAATTTTTCATCGTAGCCATGCATCTCGATTATGAAGACGCAATGTTTCATCCTCACTTGAGGATGTGCTCATTGACTCACCAGCTTGCACCGCACTAGGTGATGACAACGTCGACATGATTAAACCTAATTCATGACAACATCAAAATATTTGTCATTCATATGTTTACATAAGATCTCAATTTTAAATACAAAAAAATCATCATAAATACATTAAAACTTATGATAAGAATTCACTATCAAAACTTATCTTAAAAACAAAAAATTATGATAAAGCCCAAATGCGCGTCTATATCCGCGTTTACCTACGCGTCTATATTGGCATCTATTTCCGCGTCTATACTCGCATCTATCTGAACAATAGACGCGCATATACATGCAAAAATAGACTCACACGTCAAAATTCAAACCATACTTAAATCATTTCTTGTCAAACTGCGTCTTTTCTTTCTTGCGTTTTTTGCAGTTCTGAAGCTTGAGTTTAGCCGATATGCAGTCTCTTCATGCCTCACCTTCTCATGACTCACCTCTTCTTTCATTTCAAACACACAAGAAGGGAAAAAGGAAAGCCAAGGAGAGGAAGAAAAAGAGAACAAGAAAGAGGAGAACAAGAAGAAGCAGCAACCAAGCATCAAGGGAGGGTAACTTACCAAGGAGAGGAAGAAGGAGAAGGAAGAAGCGCTACCACCCGCCACACCAAACACCCAAGGTGACTCTCTCTCTCTCTCTCTTTCTCTCTCTCTCTCTCTCTCTCTCTCTCTCTCTGTGTGTGTTTCTCTCTTCCTCTCTCTGCTCTGTCTGTGTATTTAGGATTTGTGATTCCATTATGTATTGCATTTTGTAAATCATCAATGGCGGTCGTCGGTTTAAAATCAGCCGACCGAGCGCATCTGATAGCGTGTCTACATCTTAGTGTAGACGCAGACATAGACACAAAAAATGTTTCCTCTTATAGCGTTTGAGGATGCGTCTTAGAGCGCGTATGCTCTGCAATGTACACGCGATGATATACGTGCTGCACAAAAGGTTGACCTATAGTCTACACGCGATTATACACACGCATTGACCTGGAATGTGCATCTGACAGCGCGTCTGTGCTGCATCTAAGATGTGCAGATAGACGCGCTGAACAGAAGGTTCACTCTGGAGTGCGTCCGAGGGCGCGTCTAACGTGCAATTTAGACGTGGGGATACACGCGCCAGGTCTCCCAGTTCTGATAGTAAACAATATATTTTTGCAATGATGAATGTGACCAATCCCATGTTTGTGTTTATCAGTTTTCTTGTTTAAGAGAAGCATTAGCACTTAAGTGTTATGCTCAATGTCTAAAGAAAGCTCTTTGAAAATGTAGGTAATATATGATTTTTTGTATGCAAATAAATTTGTCATTTTCCTGTGTTTTTTTTACAGATGTCATATCTTGGTTCATCTAGCAATGACACGGATGTGGATCGCATGAATGATACATTGGCCTCCTTTGGCAGGGGGGTCAATGCATTTTTTGGAGGTTTTTCTAGTAGGGAAGACTTCATGGGAGAGATGACCAGACACCTTGGCCGCTCTTCCACAGCGAATGCGGTATTCAGTGTCATGTTTGGGACGCCTCTGACGTCTTTGCCTGGCACTACTTCCCAGACTCCACATGCAGGTACTATACATGCAGGTTCTCCATATGCAGGTACTTCACATGCTCCACGTGCATCCGCTGAAGCACAAGCATCTGCAGAAGCACGTGCATCTGCAGAAGCTTGTGCGTCTAGTGAGGCAGAGGGTACTCGACACAGAGGGAGGAGAGAGAGTCGAGGGGGAGGACGAGGCTTGTGTGGGGGTTGCCTAGGAGGTGGCGAGCGATCACTCTCACCAGTAGATCACATAGAGGAGGTTGTACGCCAGTACTATAGAGTTATAGATGCTGGTGGCATATTTCATGATGATGAGGGAAGGCATGTAATGGCGTACATGAGGAGCGTCGTGCATGCGACGTATAAAGATTGTTTCATTGCCTTCAAAAATCAGAAAAGCGGCTTGTGGCAGGAGGTGTTGAGGGCAGTCCATAGGAGGTACCCAAATCTTGAGGGTCAGCGATTCTCGGATGATTGGGGATGTACAAAAGTGAGGGATATGCTTCACAACAAAAGATCCCACCTCATGACACGAGCCAAGGACTCACTGCGGAGGCTGGAGAAGGGGCGTGGAGCCTATAGCCAACCACCTATGTGCCACCGCATAGGGTGGAAGAAAGACAAGAAGAAAGCAGCAGAGAGAGTGAAGAGTCGCCAGCACGCAGAGGCGCGATGGATCCAAATGGAAACAATGGGATCGTTGCATTACGGATCGGGCGGCAGAGAGTCATGGGAGGCAGAGTTTGTAAGTACATTTTGATTTCTAGTTTTTTTAAATTTAAATTTCTTTCGATTCTTTATATATTTTATTCTAATATATGGTGACTCATAATTTTTTGTATATCTCTAAATGTTTTGCAGACTACCATCGTTGGTAGGACACCTACTCCTAGCTGAGAGGTAGGTTACCATCGAGGCCATAACCGCGCAGCGACATGGCTTCACTTTTATGAGGAGGGTCTTATCACTGAGGACCAATATAACTGGGCCGTGAGGATTCGACAGCCAGAGGAGGTATGTTTTTCTTACTTTCCTATTAAAAGTATAGCTAATTATGACTTTTTCTCCACCTTGTCTATGTAAGCAACCCTGATCTTTTGTGTGTGTAGGCGAACCCGGATGTGGAGCATAGCGAGGAGGGGGATAGCGATGCTAATAGCCATGGTGGTACTAGCAAAGATGTTTCCTCTTCGGATTCATAGAAGAGCACCATACCTCCTCATGAGGCCTTCTTTTCTTGTATATGTATGATATCTCTTTGAGCCTACTGCTTGCGGCCACGCTTTAGGTCGCAAGCACTTAAACTTCCCTTGTAAATGCTTTTGATATATAATGAATACATGGACTTTTATTTTCAATTCTTATGCCAGTAAGATACATTGTCTTTTTCCCAAATACACAATCTGATGTATGGGAGGGGGAAAAAAAAACCAAAGAGCAACCATATGCTCTCTGGTTTTTTTTTTCCAGTTCTGTTTTGCGTGTCTATCCGCGTGTCTAAATTGCAGATAATTCGCATTTATACGCACGTCTATAATGCAGACTACACGCGCTTCATAATTCAAATTTTAAAAAGAAATTAAATATCATTTTTTTAAATGACATTTTTTGTTTTCCGTTCACGTCTACGAGTGCTTGTAAAAGCACGTCTACCAGCGTGTCTATATGCGCGTGTATATGTGCGTCCATTGCGTGTCTATTTGTGCGTGAAAATTCGTTGATATATGCGATTATAGACACAAAATGGTAGACGCACAAATAGATGGGCGGATAGACGCGCTCATAAGAATTTCTCTATATTCAAAAATCGCGTCTAAATCTGCGTCTATGAGGCCTTTTTGTTGTAGTGATTCTATAAGGACAAATGAGGGTAAGGCTACTCTAACGAAACTTTTGATGTTACCCTTTGGTAGGGAGGCCATAATTTGAGCATATAAATGCCAACTTTTTCGAAGGTTGGTGTGTTAGGATCCTCTCATTAAGATGTTTTCAATGATATGTTACATGCATGGTATACTTTTGAGATACAATGGATATTGTGTCATAAGTCTCCTTTTTTCAATAAGATGATGACATATAAAATCTTACAAGGCCCAAAAGTGAGCCCAAATATCCTTTAATGCTCCTCATCGATCTCTTTAACACCTTCCTCATCTTGATCATCATCACCCTCGACAATATCATGCTCTTCACCCTTCACAGCATTGCTTGCCACCCTGCTCCCTTCCTCTCGAATTGCCTCATTGTGTTGCTTTCTTATAGATGTGGAAAATTCAAAATTTAAAGAAATGAATTTACAAATTATTCTTCTTGTGATTTCATGCCACAATTGCTCTATAATGACACTCTCCCCATACAAGTGCATCTACACATCAACCTGTTGTGATGATAGTTATAAGTCGTGTTGTGGCTAGTGGGCCTTCAACTCACAATGCTCAACAATAAAATGAAAATCCTACAAGTATTAGATACAATCAATAAAAAAATAGTGTATATAAAAACCTACAAAAATATAGATACTTACAAAGTCAACCTCCCATGTATTGATGTCTCTTAGCTTCAAATGGAATGGTCCAAATTGCTCCATTTGGATTCATCACACCTTCCTCTATTGTAGGCTAAAGAATCCATGCTTTACCGTACTTTGAGCTTCACTCTAGACTATGTGAAATGATTGATATTGGCCTCTAATCAAAGCCTTTTTCTAGTCTGCTATTATTTTCTAATGTTCTCAATTCAAACATAGACTAACCATTAGCAATTATCTTTCTTATCTTCTCTCATGACAAATGGTCTATGAATCTCAAATGTAGGGGATTAAGGAATTTCTCAAACCTTGTAGAAATGGTTGCCTAGAGTGCACTTGGATCTTGCTCTTCAAAGGACTTAAGCAATCTTTATAGTTTGTGCAGTAGCCATGCATGTAGCTCGTGACCTCCTTTCCCTCATCATTTTGGAGGACCGCACCCATAGCATTATTTTGGTGGTACTACACATGTGGTTGGGTTTTTGTTGGGTCGATATCTATGCTATGGGGATCCTCATGGAAAGGGGCTTCAGTCCACCAAAATAACTTTTCATACATTCTCTACCTAGACCTCTCCCTCAATGTTTGTACCCAAGTTTGCACATGCCAAACGAGAACTTTTATTCACTTTTTAGCTTTATACATGGATTAAGGATTTAGGAGTCCCTCCATTGGTTGATTGAGGGTTTCCTCCATAAGTTGGGTGCCCTTTCTACAATCCTTTTTAATCCTTAAATACAATTATGTTAACTGGACTACTCCCCACAAAAATGAACAGAAGATTGGCACCTACAATCATCACATGGCTGTGGCTCTTCTTACCAACCCCAAGATTTTTTACAATTTTCACAAGAGTGAGCATAGATTTCAATTGATATTACAATGATGGTGCATCTTAGTGCTTATGTGAATAACAATGTTTAAAATATTGCAGTACTATAGGTCAAAGAGAAGTTAACATTATCCCCTCTTACATGAGTGCTAGCTCCATGGCACTCACCATCGTACCTAGCATGCTTCAATGTACACAAAAGATGAGAAATGCTTAGGGACATCTAGAAGTTGTATTTGGAGAAGTGGTATTATTTGATGAGGATTTTTGCTTTACACATGGTGGTTAGAAGCTAGATGTATTGTTGACGATACAATTACTAAAGAGTTTATGGTCACTGGTTGTGCTTCTCACTGTTAGTCCCTTTTCCTCAGGGATAAAAATTTCATGGGCATGGTATTATAGCTTGTTATAGCATACCTAACCTTTGCAACCAATCACACATAGCCATCCCTTACCCATGTGTAATATCAAGTTTTTTACATTTAAATATATTTATAGAAGCGTCAACTAATTCACTCAAATTTCTATTTAATTAACTTAAAATGTTTAATTATGATTTTTTCCAAACTAAATTAATTTTTTATTTAACATAATATTATTTATGTTTATATTAATTTTATGATTTTTATAAATTGCAATGATAATGCAAAAAAATTTCTAATAAATTATCAAAATTTCTAAATTATCCCAATTAATTCAAAAATTTTATCAAGTTTCTCTATTTATTTACCTTTAAAGATTATTTTAATTATTATTAATTTTTAGCATTTATTAAGAATTATCGTTAAATATTTGAGAAAATAATAAATTTTTAATGGCACAAATGTTCTCAAATTATCTTAGATCATGGTAAACTTTTCATGCTTAAAAGCTAAAACGAAAACAATAGTGAGCATTTGAGAAAGGACTCTTATTACGAAAAAAATGATGTTGGTCAAGGAGGGAAAGAATATAGAAGAAGGGAAATTATATTTTAGTAAAACCTTGTAAATCATTTAATACACGACCTCGAACTAATAATCCACGGTCTCGAACTGGGGAAGGAATGAAATAAAAAATATGCTATAAACGCGTTTTAGGGCTTGGACACTTATATATGCAGTCGGAGGAGCAGTAAGTCGGCCAGGGAAGATCAAACCAGGATAATGGCAGAAGAATATCGTACTTTCAGGTCCTCAATCATACCATTAAGGGTAGAGTCCATCGGCCAGCTGAGAGAGAGCATTGCTTACCGGAGGTAGCTAAGAGGAAGAGATGGCAACAGTATCAAGACGAGGAAGGGATGATGAGATCAGTGGGTCGACAGGGAGATCGGTAGGTGACAGGGAAGAATATAGTGATAACCATGGTGCGATGTTGGATGATAGTGACCTACTGGCCGCCGGAGCAGCAGACGGACGTGGAGGGAACCCAATGACGACATACTGCTTTAACGATCCGAAGGATGGTGATAGTGGCTATGCGATGAAGGATGATGTCGATAGCTGCGACGATGAAGGCATGATTGGCGCATCGACGACGACCGTGTGCGACAGTTTTGATGCGTCGGCCCCGCCTCCCTTTACGATCGGGCAGCTGCGCGCAGCGATACCGGCGACATGCTGGCGCAAGAGCACCTGCAGGTCCCTGGCCTTCTTCATCAAGGACGCCCTCATCGTCGCCTCCCTCATGGCCGCCGCCTCCTACCTCGACTCTCCCCTCCTCTGGCCCTTCTACTGGCTCGCCCAGGGAATGATGTTCTGGGCTCTGTTCGTCTTAGGTCACGACTGGTAAGCATCTCATAATTACACCATCATCGTCTCATCTTATTGCACTGATTACCACCTCTCATAACTCACAATCATTTATTGCTAAAGACACGCTCTTGATCATCAGTATAGTTAGCATCCCATCACGATCATAATCCTTTCACCATAACCCTAAACCCATCACTATCACCACCATCTTCTGAAATTTATGCATTGATCACCATCAGGACGATAGTTTATCTCATTATTTCACGTCCATGAGCATCATCACTAGTCGCATGGACAGCTTAGTGTCTCGCATGTTTTCCCCTTGCCATCTGCGTTTGATGTCGAGTGAAAATGAGCATTACATTAGCCATTGTCGTGTGGACGCATTGCAGTGGGCATGGCAGCTTCTCCAACCATAAAGCCGTCAACCATTTTGTCGGCCACCTTGCGCATACCTTCGTCCTCGTCCCTTACCATGGCTGGTCAGTAGTATATTATGATCTTTCGCTTTCTTAATCCTGTGTAACTGATTGAGATGCATGTCTACTAAAACTGCAACCGTTTCCTTATACAGGAGGATAAGTCATCGAAACCACCACCAAAATCATGGCCATGCAGAAAATGATGAGTCCTGGCATCCGGTAGGTAATAACAAGCAGTGACGAAAGTTTTTATATCTCTTCTACAAAGAAAAAGTAGTTCTAACGTGCAGTAAGATGCTCTTACTGCTTGCTACAAAGAAAGAACTTATGGTCCACATATTTTTACTTCGCCATTTTGATTGATGTGCAGGTAAAAGAGTCGATGTATGCAGAGCTAGACATTTGGACAAAACTCTTCAGATTCACCCCATTAGCAGCTTTTGCATACCCCATCTACTTGGTGATTATAATTCGTCTATACCCTAGTTTTTCGTTGTTATATATGTGATAGCATTGATGAATTCAATTGTTAGCATTGCTCGTTAGGGCATATGCTATTACAATGCTATGGTCAAAAAGTAATTTGACTTTAAACAATGGCCAATTTAACTTGAGATAAGTGGTTTTCTTTTAGGAAACAATGCTCATAATAAGGGCAATGCTCTTACACATGCTCATGCAGCCTCATGTTTTTTGTCATGTCAGTGGACGCGAAGCCCTGGGAAATTTGGCTCTCATTTCCATCCTGATAGTCCTCTTTTCAAGCCGAGTGAGAGAAAGGATGTGCTCACCTCAACTCTATGGTGGCTTGCTATGATTGGCTTGCTTATGTGGTTAACATTCAATTTGGGTTTACTATGGATGACCAAGTTGTACTTTGTACCCTACTTGGTAAGACTTATTGTTATTATTTGTAGTCGTGCTTCATATATACAAGTCATGCCAATGCCAAATTATTTGATCTTGTTTTCTCTTAATCTTGTAGAAATTTCTCATGTGGTTGGATATTGTAACATACTTACAACATCATGGATTTGAAAAGAAGGTGCCTTGGTATAGAGGACAGGTATTACATCTTGAATACATTATGAAGGGTTGGAATTCAATTATTTTGATATCATGATACTATGGCAAAAAAGGAGGTAGGATTTGGATGGGTTACAAACTTGAGAGATTAATAACTAAGTAGTATGACCATTAGGTGATATAACATTTTGTTTGACTTATCATAGGAATGGAGCTATATAAGAGGAGGATTGTCCACAATTGATCGTGATTATGGCATGTTGACTAAACTTTTACATGATGTGGGCACACATGTTGTGCATCATCTTTTTCCTCAAATTCCTCATTACCACCTTGTGGAAGCGGTGAGTGATGTTGTTGTGTAGTGGATGTGATGTATTTAGAAGTCTAGTCTATGGTGATTTTCAAGTGTGCAAATTAATTGTTAAGTTCTATTAATATATACACTATATCAAGTTCTAATAATCATGCTACAAAAAAGATTGTGCCATGTGGGATTAATTTTGTGAAACATCATGATATAATGTTTAATACATTCATATTGACCCTTTTTGTCTCTCTTTTGTAGACGAATGCTATCAAACCTATTCTAGGAGACTACTATCGCCAACCAAAGAAATCACAGCCACTTCCCACACACCTTTTAAAACAATTTTTGGTAAGCATCTCAAAAGATCACTTTGTGGATGATGAAGGCGACATTATATTCTACAAGTGTGAGAAGGAAAAAGATACTCTTGAGCATAAAATGTTGTAAGAACACAACTTATGATTCCTAGGTGCTTCTTTCTCTTCAACTATCCATCTGAGGTTCCTACACAATGTGTTACATGTAATAACACTTTCCATGTGGCAATATGATCTATACAAGCTACTATCAATGAAAGTTTTTGTGGAATTCCTATTCAAAAAATTTCCTTGCTTTATGAGTGCATTGATAAACTTGTGGCCTTGAGTAGAAGATTGTCTCTTAGTGTTCTTAGTCTAAGTTATTTTTGTGTGTGTGTGTGTGTGTGTGTGTGTGCATCATTTGACTAATAGGATATTATACTTTCCATCTCTTTTAAAAATCTTAAGGAGCAAATTAAAAGAAAATTTTGATCGTGGATTCAATAGAAAAGAGTTTTGTAATTGTTAATCAATGCTATTGCTTCTATTAAAATCTATTTTCCCATTCAGGTAGGAAGGCCTTGATAGTAAGAGTTACATCTCTCATTGACTATGAAATGCAAACCCATATGTTTAGGAATATACATGAGTGTTCAATCATTCATAAAACAAGTCAATGTTGGTATTTGATGGTGTGTGTAATTCGCTATACATAATGTATTGAATGTATTTGTTGTCATGATCTACAAGACAAGATATTTGTATCTAGGTACGATAATTCAAATGGACACTTTTATTAGGTGTAGTAAGCTATCTATCAACATTTAGTGCTATGTTGTGTGTGTGTGTGTGTGCGCGCGCACGCTCTTCTTTATTACAATACATCTAGGTCATTCTTGTACAATCTCATTGTAGCTATTGCATTCTCAATGTTTCACTTTCCATATCACCACATGCTGATACATATTATAGAACATCATTAAAATTTATCTCTTAACCTTGCAATTTATTCTCACTTGTAACAATACACTTGTTGAAATGTAGAGAGAGAAGATATGTAGAGATGCAATAGAGAGAGAAGAGACACACTGAATACACTTCCAAAGACTATATCATATCGATCATAATCTACATATATATAGGTGAGACCTAGTCTAGATAGGATGAGCTATACATAGCTCCAACAATACTACCCTTAATAAAGTTGTCATGTTACCTAGTGGCACAACTATCATTTTGAATATGAATTAATGCATTGGTAATTACATTAAGAGCATTATTAAAGAGGATATGTGAAGTAGGACATAACCACAAGTTAACTATACTATTTTAGTATTGCTATGTTAGTACATCTAAGTATCTTGTTAGCTTAGTTTACTTGGTAAATGTTTGGCTTAGTTTCATGATATATAAGTATTATATTAGTAAACCATGTTCTTGTATATTGCTACATCTTACATTAGAAGGATGGGCTTCAATAGGTATTGCAAGCTTTGAAGAGTACTTTGTTACATCCACGAAAACAAACAAGAATAGTTTGGCATGTCACATGTTAGTTTGATGAGAACTCACATCACTATGAAAGAATTTCTTTTCAATGAGAAAATGTGTATAGAAAAGGGTCAAAATATTATTAAAAGCATTTAATCAATGGCATGGGAGTTGTAGTGGCATAGGACTTAAAGTCAGCCAACTGAATGAGTACATGACTAGGTTAATCATAGTCCTTCACATCCATTCACTGGAGCGCCATGAGCAATATGTTTACCTTGGTCATTATTTGATGCCAATTAAGTTTAGTAGTTTATGTGACAATATCATTTTGTCAAGAGTACCATTTGGATTAAGACCCGTACAAATGGCAACTGTTTGATGATGAGAAGCATGCGAAAAATCAAGATCATGAGTCATTAGCAATCTCAATATTCCCAAAAACCACATTTTCATCTTCATAAGAAACATGATTATGACTTTGTTGATGATCATGTTGAGTCTTGGGATATTAAAAACAATAGCCAATATCTACTAAGTTCCAACTAACAGCAACATCATAATCATGCAGATGTAGATTTAGAACATTCAATTGAATAAGGCCTATTAGTTATTTATTCCAAAGAGGATGATGGTATTTTACATGTTTCTTCAAACTTATAGACACCTATTTTTCAAAAGTATTGCACAAGTATAGTGAAGGAATGAAAATTTTGACAATCATGTTTGCTAGCTTTCACATTGACATAGGTAAGCATTGTACTTGACAATGTTGCTAACCAGTCCTCACAAGATAGTCATGCCATGATCTCACTTGGTGTTGTTGCCTATAAGGATTTGAACCATATAGTAAAATATTGTATGTGTTTGGATACCTGCATAGTGCTAGCAAATGGATTGCACAATGAGGATAGACCAATTTAAACTAGTATGTTACCATTGATACAGAGTTTGACAAAAAACCAAATCATTTTCCATCATCACTTGCCAATTTCCAATCAAAACTTGCACATATCTTGCATGTCTAGAAAGTTGGAACTATAATAGCATGGAACCTCCACATAGTGATATGGCTCTTTCAATAATAACTAGCTACCCTTGATAGCTTTACCAACCCCTCTTATGGTTGTTGATTATGTACTCTTGCTTATAGACTTGAAATTAATGCAAACACACATGTGGTACTCCATGAAAACTCTAATGTGGCTTGATCTCTCTTACCCCTTGCTGTAACTCTGGGAATTCATACATGCATACCTAGGATTCCCTACATCTCATGATTATGTACTTTTGCTTATAGACTTGAAATTAATGCAAATACACATGTGCTACTCCATGAAAACTCTCATGTAGCTTGAAAACTCTCATGCGTCCATCTTGCCCTCATTGGCTATGGAATTCATGGTCGTGATAGATCTCCACCACTGGTATTCACCTCTCTCTTTCTCTATTTGTTTTGTGTATCAAGTTTGGGTGTTTCCTTGAAGCAAAGGAATGACTAAACAAGTTGCATTTCTCTTTCAAATACATGCACGCATGCTAGTGAATTGGAATGCTTTAATGTTATTATATCCGCTCCATACATGCACGCATGCTAGTGAATTGGAATGCTTTAATGTTATTATATCCGCTCCATACATGCACGCATGCTAGTGAATTGGAATGCTTTAATGTTATTATATCCGCTCCATACATGCACGCATGCTAGTGAATTGGAATGCTTTAATGTTATTATATCCGCTCCATACATGCACGCATGCTAGTGAATTGGAATGCTTTAATGTTATTATATCCGCTCCATACATGCACGCATGCTAGTGAATTGGAATGCTTTAATGTTATTATATCCGCTCAATATTAATGTACTTTCTTTTATAATTTCACCTTTGTGTCTCGTTGCAATTTGTCTCAAAATGTACTTTCTCAAATGATATGCAATACTTTACATTGATCTAACTTATAGCTTCTATCACCTCTAGGATGCTTTATATCATAGAAAGAATGCTTAATATAGCTACCATGTTTGTAACTAAAACCTAAGATTGTTTTGAGTTGTTTCATGTTGAAGCACAAAATTGAGAGCATCATGCTACTATAGTTTTGTTGACTTCATAGGACCAATCTTAAGAGTCAAGCATACACTAATTGAGGGAAAATGGAGAGTGTGCACTTCATATCAATGCTTAATAGCTTGTTTTGGAAAGGATACACAAAATGCATTATATAGAGTTCTTTAGAAATAGGTTTCTTGCAATTGCAAAATTGTGGTTGGTTGTAGCATTCCATGTTTTGTAGAAATGTGACACATATTTGACTAATGTAGATATAAAAAATGGATGAAGGAAAGCAGTAAGGAGAAACGGACACATAGAATAAGGGAGGGTAAAATGGAGGCAAGGAGGGTCACAATTATGCCTATAGGGACAAAGGACTACTTCAAAAGGAATGCTCGCTCTTTGGTTCTCTTGATTCTTCCTTCCATCTTGTCTATTCTCTTCAATCCCTGTGGTTTGTGTCTTGACACATATCCGTGAACCTAAATCATAGGGAGGGTAGGTGGTGGTCATTTAGAGAACCAGTCTTAACCATTACCATCCATGCTACTCATGAGTGTATAGATGTAGGTAAGTGGGTATTCCCTAGATCTACCTAGGAAGTGAAGCATCTAGTCTTATTCCATGAGGATAGACCTAAAGGTTTCTAAAGACACAAGTATGATCTCTAGTGGCAATCTAGCTTTGATCTAACATGGTCACCATTGCATGAGCCATCAAAGTCTCGAGGCAAGCAAAGACTTGGTTCAATGAGTGTGAGAAAGGAGGGGGAGCTAAGTGTTGACCCTTTTACCCATAAGGCATAATCTCACACTACTCCCCTAAAATAGTATTCGACCATTTCTAAGACTTAATATGGCCATGATTTTCTACCCCTTTCTAGTTTTTGGGAAAAGCCTCCTTGCTAACTAGGTCCACCCAACTATAGAATGGTTTTGTTGGGAAGACCATCCACATGCTTCCCATTATTAACATGGTGTTTTTAGTTATTTATGCAAACATACTACTCGTGATGTGAAACTTATAAAAATAACTTCCTTAGATAATCTTTATACGCTGTTAATTGACACGTTCTTAAATATGAACAAAAAAAAAACTCTTTAAAATACAACTGCTTTAGAGAGCTAACCAACCCAAAAACGAGGTTGCCACCCTATTCTCTTCATCCAAGCCTTTCAACACTGAACCATGTTGGGCTCATATAGGTTTCCTTTCTTATCATATGAATGAAATTGAGATTATAATCTCAAATTAGAGCCTTGTTGATTTTTACCCACTATTGTTAAATGGCAATCATGACAAGCCACAAATCCATAGAGGATAAGAGTTCGATAAAAAGGAAGACAAAAGGTAATCACTATTAATCCAGATTCACCAAAGTGAGGAAGAAAATCTTGAAGCTAACCCTTGAAGTATTATGAATTTAGCATCCTAAGCTTTGTTCACGAGACTTCATCTTAATGAACATATCATAGACAATGTTTGGTAAGGTTTAATGAAGAAGAGGTTGAGAATGTTTGAAGTTGGTGGAATCAGGCTCGAGGAAGTTACTATATGTATATCCTCTACATCACATGCGTTCAAGGCTTATTTATAAATATCCTTATTTGTGAATTTTTCCTAAATAAAACATAACCCTTTTTATTCAATATGTAAATAACCCATTTATACTGCACCCTTCTGTATGTAAAAAATTGTATAAAAATGGTATTTTGAAAATAACTTATTTTGAACCCACATGACGCACACATATATTCATGAGTAACTTACTTGGGGAATCAGGCATCAACATAATCAGATTTTCCTCCACTTTCTCATAAATTTCATTTAGAATATGATAATAATTTAAGGAGCTAACAAGGAAGTGAAGAAGGGAAAATGTTGATTGTACTTCTATTTAGTTGTTCCAAGCCATATTGAATGGGCAAAAAGTGAAGGAAGTTCAGGTAGTCATTATTATTTTATCCATGTTTTTCTACACTTTTACTTATAATTATCTATCTTGATTGTCACATGAGTCACCTTGATGCCTTGCATATGTTCCTATCAGTGTGTCAATCATACAATATGAAGTTGGTGCCATGGATGAACATCTAAAAGTAGGAGCTTGGCTGGGAACATCTACAATAGGAAGATCGTCATTAATTCCTTTGTTGACCTTTACATGTGGTCATATTATGACCCCAACTTTAACACTGAACCAATGGTTATCTTCTTTGTAAATCAATGTGATCATTAGACATACCTTTTCAAAATTTTATATGTAGCTCTATATATTATCACATGTGTAGCATAGTACTGAGGTATGTGCAACTTTTCTCTTCTTCCACCTTGAGTGATGCTGGGAGATAATCAATGTAGAAGAGCCACATGGTATTATGTTGCAAGGTTGAATAGCTGACTATGGAAGAATTAGAGAGCCACACTTTGAGCCTAGATAGCAAACCTTCTTTGTTGTCACCACTTGGAACTTATAAAGCTAGAATTTTCACAACTTGAAGAGCTATTAGAGCCGAGTGTGTGATCTCATTGATGACCAACTAGTGGCTGTTGAGTGCAATGCATAATGACTATAGGAGGCAATCCTGGTCTAAATCCTTCTCAAGTTTTTTCCCACCATGCGTACACTTCAAAGCCTCATTATAATCCTATTCATGCACATAAATTGTTCCAACAATGAGTTGTAGAGTTGTGGATGCAATGTGCCAACATTTTTGTGATAGTCACTATTTCTTTCTTCCATGCTTGCACATACACATAATATATTTCTCCTCCCTTCTAAAATCTTTTTGTTTCCACAAAAGATCTTGAATTTTTATCTTGTAGGTGCCTTCTTCTTGTGCTCAAAGAGTGATAACGTGCATGGCAAGTTGATGCTCCAAAAAATGGTTTGATACTCATCATAGTGATAGAATAGCACCACAATAGTGATGATTAGCATGGAATAGATGATTAGGGGCCACATGATTTTTGTCATCATGCTAACCCTCCCCCTTCCACCATAAATGGTCTTCTTTTCCAAAGATTGTGTCCCTTTCCCCCCCCAAGCATGTAGCTAGTATGATTCTTACTTTCCCTCAAAGTACGCTCAAAATTCCACTTTTTCTCTATTCCTCCCACTCATCCAAATGCATGCCTCAAAACATGACTTTTCCACATCTCCATTGCATCAAGTTTGATGATGGAGCAAGCCAAAGTGGGAGAAGTATCATTCATCTAGATTTGAAGTGTTGGACCCCTTGATGTGTCTATAATTAGCACACTTGTGGTAATTAGGAATAAATAATATATTTTTGGAGCCACCCTTCTCTTCTACATTGATCAATTTAATTCATATTAGTCTTTCTCAAAGTTTAGCTCATTGATTTTATGGCTAACATTTAAAACTATCTTTTCGAGATGATAAAAGATCATGAACATGCATATTTGACTACTAAAAACCTATGTGCTTCACACACTTTGTCAAATGAATAATAGTAATCATCATTGACATTTCAACTCCATATCAAGATCTACAATGTCTTGTTGTGTTGCCTACTCCCATATAATCACCATCTTCTCCATCGAAAACGTTAGGCCCATTATGTGTGAGCAATTATTCTCAGCTTACAACATCTGTATAATTGATCACACTAAGAAAACCAAAGTATACAAATAGTGATGCTGACTTCATTACCACTAAACGATTGACATATGGCCATCATCCAAGGTTTTTGGTGAGTGGATGTGTAGCATTTGCATGAAATCCACAGCCATCTAAACCTGCCTATCCCTTGGATGGACCACAACTACCCTCCTCATCTCCTTCAAGCTCTAGAATCAACTTGAGCTCCCAATCCTCAACATGCAAAGTGTTAGCTTCATTTTCCAAGTCATCCATTGCGTTCTCTTCAATTCATTTGACATTATGGTCATCCTCTCCTAAACTTTTCATTGCATATGTGTCATCATCTCTTCTCTAGAAGATTTTAATCCTCTTGTTTGCAATAGGTATCCTCAAGTCTGTCCCATCAACCTCAATAGGCACATAAGTAGTATTTTCATAAACATGCTTCACAATGTAAGGTCTAAATGACCTCTTCACCATCTTTCAAATAGTGCTATGCTAATTGTAGTAGGTGAATGACCTTTCTCACTCTTCCCATCACCTTATGGATTATAAGTTGAAGTGAAAGCTAGTGCAAGGACAATATACCTCATTTGAGAAAGCCCAATAAGCATAGTAACCAAATCAACCACCCACTTGTAATGCATATAAGGTGAATACATTGGATGAAGCTCATCTTTATGCTACATTGAAGAATATAATTGGCACTCCTTGCATGTCTCAACAAAGTGAGATATATATTTGAACATCCCTTTCCACCAGCAACTTTCTTTGATCTTCTCATAAATAGCCTATACACCTCTATGACTAGCCCATAAGTTCTCATGAAACTCTCTCATAATGTGCAACTGTGTAGTCCAATCATAGACTACTTGCCCCACCTCTTGTTTTAGGATGCTTCCATAGGAACCCATCTCTCAAGAAATACACATAGGCCTTCCACCTAATCTTCTTGAACTCTACATTTTTCCATTCAGCCCTCTTAGTTAGTGTACTCAAATACGAACCAATATGCAATAAATTACCTATATGGAAATCCTCTAAAAATGCCTCAAATGAATAGACATGACATATGTGATCAACCACAGTTGAAATCTTAGCCTCTTCATCCTTGCAATAAGTATAACCTCGTCCTCAATTCTAGTTCTAGATAGCATACTAGTTGGTAGATTTTTTCTCCTTGTAATAAGCCTACATTTTGGATTCATGGACTTTATGTATGAAATCCATCAAAGCATAGCAATGTGAGGTGGAGAGAAATTGGTGCTCATCCCCAACACAGGTAACCAAATTAGTTTCAACCACAATAGAGGCATGAAGAAAGTATTCCTTATTGCACTTAAGAGAATTCACAAGTCCCCCAAAGCTCTCTTTTGATTTGTAGGTACCTTCTTTGGCTCTCATTCAAAACCTTTACTCCAAATCGAATAGCATGCAGGTATATCTCCTCATCTTGTCCAACATCCCAACCAATCCTAATACGACTAGTATCAACTATAATCACAATAGGACTCTCACAAGAATTATCTGCCTTCTTGAGAGTAAGAGCAATCTGTAATAACTTCTTTAGCTTCCTTATAGCTCTAGTATGCTTCTCATCCCGAAAGAACTTCTACTCCTTGTGAAGAAACTAATATAACACATATGCAATATTGGCAAAGTGTGGAATCCAAATAATTTAAAAGACACATGATCCAAGAAACCTCCTCACCTCCAAGACTAAAGTACAAGTTTCTTCAATCTTCTTGATGGCATCAACCTTAGGAAGTGAAGGTTTCTTACCATAGTAACCATACATATGCCTAACAATAAGCACTTCATTTAGCCCTAAAATTGGTCTAAGCCCTAATAAGGTCAAGCTCACCTCTTCCAACCTAGATAAAATCTTCTCACAATCCATAATATGGTTTGCAACAAAGCATCTACCTCCATGAATATCCAATATCTTATTCTTGTCCTCTTCTGTGCAGCCTTTAATAGGAATATCATCCGAGCATGGCATCATAAGTTGAGGGATGTAAACATATCGGACCTTATTCATGGCATTCATCATATGTGCTATAGACTTTGTAGCCCCTTGTGGCAAAATACACATCCTGAAAGGCCCAATAAAGGTTTCATGGTAGTCAAATCTCTACTTTCATAGCAAGATGAAACTAATCATACCTTGAAAGGCCCAATAAAGGTTTCATAGCAAGATGAAACTAATCATCCTGAAAGGCCCAATAAAGGTTTCATGGTAGTCAAATCTCTACTTTCATAGCAAGATGAAACTAATCATATCTTGAATAAAGATTACCAAGATAATAAAAGCTTGCCTTGCAAAAGCCTCAACAAACCTTGGGTAAGTTACTCATGAACGTATGTGTGCATCACGTGGGTTCAAAATAATGTATTTTTAAAATACAATTTCTATACATTGTTTACACACAGAAGGGTGTAGTATAAGGGGGTTATTTACAAATTTAATAGAAAAGGGTTATGTTTTATTCAAGGAAAACTCACAAATAAGGATATTTATAAATAGGCCTTGAATGCATGTGACGTAGAGGCTATACATATAGTAACTTCCCTGAGCAACAAACTCATTCACAATTACTAGAATTATACCAAAGTTCTTGATAGTTACCACGTTTCACTGACTTAAAATCTAGAATAAACCTAAGAGATCCATTCTTCTTAGGCACTATTAACCCTCGGGGGGTCCACCTATAAGAAATAATATATATAAGGTATGTTCAAAGGATTTTAAGAAATACCCTTTCTTTACATGCTATAAGGCCTTAAAATGATCCCTTTTACTTTACTAAACTAAAAAAATCAAATTGTAATTAAAAATATCTATTTATGAATATAATATAATGACAAAAAATCACCAAAATCAAGAAAAAATGGCGAGAAAAGTGGAATCAAAGCCGCTGCCCACCAAGTACTAGTGAAAGTACATGATTTCAGAGTGTTCCAACATGAAAAATCCATGTCAGTCCATACATATATGCTTGCTGTAATAAATTTCAGATTTCAGTAAAAGAGAGCTAACAATGCCAAAATCGGATCCCAAGGCAATCTGATATTTCCAAGACCAAAGCCGGTATCATGCGGGCATAGCATAAGCATATGATGGTCAATAAACATGAATCCAACACCCAAGTATGTCATACAAACATCTGCCAATGAGTAGACACACCCTCTAGTCAACGGGGCAAAGTGTTCCTGCCACTACCAAAACTTGACACAAGTAGGTGTCAGTTCACAAAGATATGGATCCAAAACTGAGACTTAGCTCATAACCATACAGTGAACCAAGACATATGATGTATCATCCCAAAAGGTAAGAAGTCCCAAAGTCTCAAGTGTTTGTAACTGCTCAATGGCATGTAACGGTTCAATGCATAAAAGTACCGCCTGCTCAATGTCTAATAAGCATTCAAGAATGCTCCCACTGGCACAAAAGTCGTATGTATGAGCTCAAGAGCTCAAGCCAAGGCAAGACACAGTGCCAATGACATAAGTCCGAGACAATACATCAATAGTACATCCCGAACGTGTAGATGGTAGAGCATCCATATGTAGCATCCGTAAGCATATAAGACATCAAATACATCCCAATCCAAACTTTGACAAGCCAAGTAACATCCAAGACTACTCGAGATAATCCAAAATGCATCCAAGGTGGAGCTTCAATGAGCACTCAATCTCAACGTATGCATAGGATAATCAACCGTGACATGAGCATCAAGCCGTAGGCAACGGGTATGCATAAACCCAAGAAGCATCACTGTCAAAGCATATACCAATGTCAATAAGTGCGGGCTGAAATAAACTCAAGCTTCCAAAAGCATCCGGATTCAATGACAAGCTCAAAGTCATCCCTTGATGATCAATACATCATAGCATAACCCAAGTCATACATCTGGAACCAATAGGCATATGTCAAAGCATGAAAGAGAGCTTCAGCCCAAGAGTATTCAACATGCATTTACTATTATAAACTGTGTATTTCTAGCCTCAAAATTAGACCAAAGTCATAGCATTACATGTAGCTTCAATCCCCCAATCAATCCGGATGCAATAGGCATCAAACCGCTTATGTAGCCATGCCCAAGCATAGGCATACAAATACATGATGTCTCAAACCTAAAATCTGTTGCATAAGGTTTTTTCATTAGAATTTGGCAAATCTGACATTGCCATCGCATCCAGAATCTGCCAAAACCCCAACTTAGACTCTTATCTTGCCTAAATCGGGTTCCGAATGACCGAGATATGACAAAAAGAGTGATTTTTGGGCCAGATTTTGAAATATGCACAAAAAAAAACGTGAGCTGGATGGGGGGGGATCTGCTATCCCACCTGTCAACAATGGGGCCTAAAGAAGGCCTACACCAAGCCTCAGCAAGCCTTGATAGGCTGGAAGCAAGATCTAGGTGAAGGAAGCTCCAAGAGGTGTGAGCTATGGCTACCCACAACTTATTTATAGCCTGTGAGACTTGAGAACTGAAGTAAACCCTGAAGAAATGATCAAATACCTCTGATGTAATGCCTTGAAGGTGAAGAAAATGATCAAATACCTTTGATGTAATGCCCTGAATGTGCCCAACAATGCCGGGAAGCCGGGGAGTGACGGGAGCTCGAAGGAGTCGGATATGGCTGTCAGGAAAGGAGACCCAATGCAAGTAGGGAGTCGATGGGATGCTGAGAATGACACAAACCAAGCTCAAGAATCGGAAAGCAAAGCTCTGATACTAGTTGAGAGGGAGTGATGGATCGAAGGTTGGACTCAAGAGCTATGGCGGGAGAGCAAGAGCAAGAAAGGGAGAGACTAGAAATGGGAACTCCAAATGTCACAATGTGTGATCGAGCCTTCCTTTATTCAAACTATCACAAAAAGAATAAATAATAAAGTGACGGTGATGGACACCCGCCACCTGCAGTGTGCAGTGGTGGTGACTGTCAGTATAGTAATACACAGGCGGCTAGGCAGAGACGCCTTTACCCCCAACATTGGCAGTTAAGCAAGAAGCTCCTATAAAGTGTGAACTTGGAGATTTTGCAAAGCAAGTCAATGAGTTTTTTGAGATGGGTTTCATTGAACCAAGTTCCTCCCCTTATGCATCCCCTATCCTATTAGTCAAAAAGAAAAATGGCTCTTTTCGCATGTGAATCAACTACAAAGACGAACAAAAGCACAATGAAGAACCGTTATCCTATCCCACAGATTGATGACTTGCTAGAGTTAAAAGGGGCATGCTTAATCACTAAGATTGATCTGCACTCAGGCTACATTAAGATTCATATGAGAGAGACGATGAGGATAAAAATGACTTTTAGAATTGATCGTGGACTCTATCATTTTTAAGTGATGCATTTTGGGTTGACTAATACCCCCACTACATTTAAGAGCCACATGAATAAAATTCTTTACCCCTTCCTATTCAAGTCTGTGCTTATTTTCTTTGACGACATCCTCATTTACAAAAAGTCACAAGAGGAGCACTTGGCACATGTCAGAAGGGTATTTGATATTTTGGGAGAGCATCGACTCTTTGCTAAGGAAAGTAAGTGTATCTTCATGCAGACATCTGTGGAGAACTTGGGACATATTGTTAGTAAAAGTTGCATACAAGTTGATCCCCAGAAGGTGCAATGTGTTAAGGATTGGCCCATTCCATCCATCACTACATTACGTGGTTTCCTTAGTCTCTCCTTATTTTATAGACACTTCATTAAGCATTATGCCACCATTGCAACACCTTTGACTGATCCACTAAAAAAGAAATATTTCTTTTGGGATGCCATTGTTGATCATAGCTTTAAAAAGTTGAAGGAAATGCTTACTTGAGTCCCCCATCCTTGTATGCCCTAATTTCTCCAAGATCTTTACCATTCAATGTGATGTCAGTGGCCATGGTATTGGTGCGATCTTGTTGCAAGAGCATAGTGTGATTGCATTTGAGAGCCGTAAGCTTGATGACAAAGAGATGCAAATGAATGTGTATGACCACGAGATGTTGACCATCCTCCATGCTATTAAGAAATAGCACCACTTTTTGTATGGCAACTGCTTTCAAGTAAAGAGTGACCATTGAGTCCTCCAATACTTCATGACTTAGTCTACTTTGACTCCTAAGCAAAGGAGATGGATGGTGACATTGCAAAACTATGATTTTGATATTCCTCACATGCAAGACAAATATAATATTGTGGTTAATTCACTCTCTCAAATGTGGGCATGCAGAGTATCCTCCATTTCAGAGTTGCATAGTGATTGGATTGAGGATCTTCAAGAAGCTTATCTGTTGGATGAGGACTTCAACCACATCTTCCAAAAATTACAACATGGGGCAATGGCTGAAAACTCCCAATATTAACTCAAGCATGGCCTTATTTGGTCTCATGGCAAGATTATCATCCCCCATACTTCTTTCACATAGAAGATCATGGAAGAGATGCATTCTTGTTGCACTACTAGTCACTTGGGTGTTTTCAAAACATATGATAGGATTGCCAAGAGCTTTCAATGAAAAGGCTTATGGAGGGATGTCAAGGATTTTGTGACTAAATGTATTCCATGCTAATAGAACAAGGACATCACACTTACGCCCAATGGCCTCTTGCATCCCCTTCATATTCTTGAAGGGAAATGGACACATATCACCATAACTTCACCACGGGCCTCCCCATTACAAAGAAAGGATGGGACAGTATATACAAGGTAGTTGACCGCATCACCAAAGCTGCCCACTTTATCCCCACTGACACAATACACTTCCTCTCAGGTGGCCACTCAGTTTATCGAGCATGTCTTCAAGTTACATGGCTTGTCACAAGTCATAATGTATGATCACGATGCCAGTTTTATGAGCAACTTTAAGCATATAGTTTTCATATCTATGGGCACTAAGCTTGCTCCATCCACTGCATACCACACCCATAGATAGATAGCCAAATTGAAAGAGTAAATAAATCTCTTGACACGTACCTATGACACTTTTGCCATGATGTACAACATAGTTTGGGATACATGGCTCCACTTGGCTGAGTTTTCCTTTAACAACTCCACCCACTCTAGCATTGGGGTTTCCCCTTTTGAGGCATTATACGGGTATAAGGTTCCCCTCCCTACCATCTTATTCAATGATAAGATCAACCCTCATAGCAAAGCCAAGTTGGATCACATGTGGAGGCCCTCCTTTAGCAATGCAAAGTGAATATTCAAAAGGCACAAACTCACATGAAACTCTATGCTAATGAGAAAACAAGGCATTTGAAATTCCAAGAAGGGGAGTTTGCCCTCTTGAAAGTACCTAAGTCATGTTACTCCACTCTCAAAGAGGGCAATAGTAAAAAGATGGCCCACCATTTCTGTGGTTGCTATCGGATCCTTAGAAGAGTTGGTGAATTGGCCTACCAATTAGAGCTTCCCCCTACCACCAAGATTCACAATGTGTTTCATGTTTGCCAGTTGAAGCCCTTCATTGGCACCTTAGTGGAATATGTGGAAGAAGTTTCCCCCATAGACCAAGAAGGTATCATTCAATATATCCTTGAGGTAATCATTGGACAATGAGATAATAACTTAAGATCTTGATCCATAAATGAGTACCTCATCAAATGGCAAGGCCTACCACTTGAAAAATCCTCATGGTTCCTATAGCCAATGAATTTACTCACCTCCAAGATGCCTAATAGCCAGTTATGCCCCCTTTTAACCACACCCTATTTGCAGACTGCACACTGTTTTAGAACAGTTTTGTACTTGCCCAAATCTTAGTAATGTTCTCCCTACATAGCCTAAAGCACACGTCATAAGCTCCATTTCAACATGCGGTACACTCCATTTGGAGTAGCCTAGCAGTGGTTATGAGAATTTTACCTCAGTAGGCCTATCATCTTGGAGCATCTTGTACCTAGTCTTTACCCACCTCTTTTCATTGTCATGTGGCTCAGAGTAATACTCTGCACCCCACTCCTTAAGACCATCTATCGCTCCCCTCCAGTAGCCTTCATTTTTTAGGGAAGAAAATTCAGGGTAGGGATGGATTGTAATGAGCGAGACACATAGGAACTAGGGGTTAGACACCCAATCACACTGACTGGGGTATATAAGGTACAAGAGTCCCAGTTTAGGGAAACCATCTATTATCAAGAACATACTCTTCATCTTCATCTCCATGGACATGAAAATCATTGATCATCATTTTTCTTATGATAGATTCATAGTAAAGATGGGAGGAGAGTTCTGCAGTTTAAGATACTTAGTATTAATCACCCAAGAAATAAGGATACCTTGCAAGATTTTTCTCTTCTTGTAAGAGAGACTAATTTTCATTAGATACCACTATCTTGCACGATGGAGATGGCCATATAGGGAGGAAAAAACTTTCACCTCTTCATAGTGATGCTTTTTCTTTAGGTTTAATTGTCCTTACAATAGAGAGTTATGTTGACTTTCATAAGGTTGCAAAGTTTCCTAGAGCTCTTAGGCAGTATGTATGCATATAAAAGAGAGGGAATTGAAGAAAACAGGTTTGATGTTGGATGATGAGTGCATTGATGGATTATCTTATGCTAACACAATTATAAAGATAGAGAAAGTGCTAAAAGCTAATGTACATAGTGAATCTAGTTTTATATTGGTACATTCCTAGGCATATGTACTATGAGATTGCTAGCTTTATACAATAGGAAGGGTTGGGCATTGAGCATATTTAGTAAAACTTGTCATTGGATGATGTAGTTTAGCATATAGAAAAGAATGTTGAATTATTTTGACCCTATCAAAGTTGGGTGATGTGCATTTACAACAAGAGTTAGATTTGAAAAGGGTAAAGAATGAAGCCTAGGTGTAAACTAAGTACAAAACTATGGATATAAACAGCAAGCAATTTTGAATTGTCTACAGCCTGCATTATGGTGAGTTCGTCCCCACTGATCATGCTATTTTCAACATCACTAAGCTTGATGGTACGAATTACTCTTATTGGAAGAGCCAGATTTGGTAGGTGTTGGTGCAGAAATTGCAAATCAAACCTTTGAGGTTAAGCGGGCATCCGCCTGCAACTATGCCAGATGAGGAATGGCTTGAGCTTGATGAGTTATGCAAGTCCACCATTGTATTGTCTCTCACAGAACAGGTTCACTACAATGTATTTGAGGAAGAACTGAGTGCATGGTAGTTGTGGGATAAAATCAAGAATCTCTATGACAAGAAAAGTCCAGCAAGTCAAATATATTGGCTAAAATAGCTTATGGATTTGCGCATGAAGGAGAATGTGACTTTGTCTACTCACTTGAGCCAATTCCATGCTATACTCAAGAACCTGACTTCACAAGACATCACTTTTGCAGAGGATGTCACTCCTCTTTTTTTGCTTGGTACTCTCAATGAGTTATGGGATGTATTCTGCACTACATTATGTGCCTCTACTACTACCTTGAAATTATCTGATGTTGAGAGTGCTCTTCTACAAGAAGAGGTTAACCGTAAGAATTTGGATGCCTCTCGTGTGTTACATGCTATGACAGTTACAGGCATGAATGATGGATATGAAAAGCATAGAAGTGGCAGTGGCCGTGGACAGGATTCTCAAAAATCTCGATCCAAGTCTCATGGGAAGTCACGTAGCAAATCCCATGGCAGGAATGCAGATGTTACTTGTCACCATTTTGGGAAAAAGGGCCATATTAGGCCACAATCCCATGAATTGTGCAATGAAAGGTGCAAAGATAAGGGGAAAGACAAAGTGCATGATAAGTCTTCTGATCGCAGCATAGTACCTGCAAAGTCCAGTGTTAAAATTGAAGAGATCAATGTTATACAGCTTGAGAATGTTGATGATGATGATTTAAGCCTACAGCTTCTTCTAGTGCTTCACAAATGACAGAGATACACTCTATGTATGCACAGTGTTGGCTCTTGGACTCAGGTGTGTCCTTTCATATGACAGCTTGCTGAGAGTGGTTTCATTCATACCATATTGTTTCGGGTTCTGTGCGCTTGGGTGATGACAGCTCTCTTGATATTGTGGGCATTGGTGATGTTAGGCTGCAGTTTCCTTCTGGCAGCAGTTTTGTTATGCAGGATGTACATCATGTACCTACTTTGATATGCAGTCTCATGTCAACTGGACAGCTTGATGACGCAAGATATCATGTATGTTTTGAAAACTCTGCATGGAAGATCACTCATGGGGCAGACTCATGATTGCGAGAGGTGCCAAGGCTGGCAGTCTCTACCTTTTGATTGTATCAGCTTCTTCCCTTGATCATGTTTTGTATGTGGGTTCTATCCCACATGTATCTCTTTGGCATACCCATTTGGGCCATATATCTTTGAAGGGAATGAAAAGGCTTTCTAGTTTGCAGTACTTACCGCCCCTTGATTATGCATGTTTTGATTCATGTGAGCATTGTCTTTATGGCAGAAAGAATAGTTCTATGCATAAGAAGTCTAGTAGGCCACGCATGAGTGAGCCCTTGGCATTGGTACATTCAGATGTCTGTGGGCCTATGCCTTGTCAGTCTATGGGTGGTGCAAAGTATTTTGTTACGTTCATAGATGATTTTTCACGAAAAGTTCGGGCTTATCTCATTAAGCTAAAATCCGATGTCTTGGCTGTGTTTCAGAGATGGCTTACATTGGTTGAGAACCAGTCTGGGTATATGCCAAAATGCCTAAGGACAGATAATGGGGGTGAGTATGTCTCACATGCTTTTGAGCAGTTATGTGATGAGAGGGGTATTAAGTGGCATTTGACCACCCCCTACACCCCTCCCAGAATGGTTTGGCTAAGCAGATGAATAGAACCATCCAGGAGTGTGTACGCAGTATGCTTAGCCATGCAGGCCTACCACAGAGCTTTTGGGTTGAGACAATTAGTACAGTTGTGCATGTCATAAACAGATCACCCTCTAGTGGTTTGGATTTCTAGGTTGCAGAGGAGGTATGGACTGGAAAAACTCCCTCTTACGCACATCTCCATGTCTTTGGATGTGAGACATTTTTCCATATGCCCAGGGACAAGAGAAGTAAGTTGGATCTCAAGAGTCAAATGCATTTTCCTTGGTTATGGGGATGCAGGCGAGATGGGTTATCATCTCTGGGATCCGCAGGCGTGAAAAGTCATCCGCAGTCATGATGTAGTCTTCCATGAAGACAAAATGCATAGGCAGCCTAAGAGAGTTTTTGAGATCCGCAGGGTCATACTTCACGAGGAGCCGAGAGCTCCCGCACAGCCAGTTGGACAGCCTATAGCTGTAGCAGATGCTCATGGTCAGGGTATTGGATAAGCAGTTGGGTAGGTAGCAGAGCCTGCCATGAGATGATCTACTAGAGACAGGCGTCCACCTGATAGATTTCAGCCCTCGATGCATTATGTATTGGTTACAGATGTAGGAGAGCCTTTTACCTATGATGAGGCTATGTGCAAGGGTGACAGTCACTCCTGGGAGAGGGCTATGCAGTCTGAGATAGACTCCCTGCATAAGAATGACACTTGGGATTTGGTTTCCTTGCCTATGGGCAAGAGGCTTTGCCATGCAAGTGGGTGTACAAGCTAAAATGTACCCCTGGACACCCCATGCCGACATACAAGGCTAGATTGGTAGCAAAGGGTTTTAAGCAAGAGCATGGTGTGGACTTTGATGAGGTCTTTTCTCCTGTGGTTAAGATGACCACCCTGCACTTAGTATTGGCTTTGGTTGCTTAGCTTAACTTGGATTTATACCAGATGGATGTCAAGACGGCTTTCTTACATGGGGACTTGCATGATGAGATTTATATGGAGCAGCCTAGGGGCTTTGCAGAACCTAGCAAGGAGCACCTAGTGTGCAAATTGAAGAAAAGTCTTCATGGCTTGAAACAGACACCTAGGGAGTGGTATCATAAGTTTGATGCCTTTATGTAGTCACAGGGCTACAACCGCAGTGCTATGGATCCGTGTCTTTACACGAAGAAAGCCCATGATGGTTCTTTACTGATTTTGGTACTCTATGTGGATGATATGTTGACAGCAGGGAAAGCTCATGATGAGCTAGATGCTCTTAAGGCTCAGCTCAAGAAGATCTTTGAGATGAAAGATCTGGGACAGGCCGCTCACATACTTGGTATGCGCATTACACGCGACAGACATTAGGGACTCCTCTCCATGTCACAGAGGGAGTACATTCATAGAGTCCTTGAGCGCTTCCGCATGCAAGACATAAAGCCTATTGGTTGTCCATTGCCTTCTTATGTGAAGGTATGACAGGCTGATTGTCCACAAATAGAAGAGCAAAAGGCCGAGATGGCCAAGTTTCCCTATGCATCCGTAGTGGGCAGTCTTATGTATGCCATGATAGCCACCCGTCCAGATATTGCCTTTGTAGTTGGTGTTGTGGCACGCTATATGGCTACACTTGGCAAGAAGCATTGGGATGCCGTGAAGGGTATCATGAGGTACCTGAAGGGCACTGAAAATATGTGCATATGCTATGGTAGCCAGGATACAGGAGTCGTGGGGTACACCGACTCTGATTATGCAGGACATGTAGATAGTAGAAAGTCCACTTTTGGCTATGTATTTAACCTATGCTGGAGGTGCTATTTCTTGGATGTCTAGGGTGCAGAAATGCACGGCCCTTTCTACTACAGAGGCCGAGTATGTTGCAGCCACTGAGGCTTGCAAGGAGGCCATTTGGTTGGGTTATTTGGTTGCTAACCTTGGTATTGATGCTATCCCTACACTGCATTCAAATTCTATGAGTGCTATTCAATTAGCCAAGAATCCGGTCTTCCATGCGAAGACAAAACACATTGAGGTGAGGTATCACTTCATACATGGGGTCGTTGAGGACAAGTCTGTTGATCTTGTCAAGATCTCGATTGACCAGAATCCTGCAGATCTGCTCACGAAAAGCCTCTCTACAGAGCACTTTGCCTTCCTCAGGAGGTTGATGGGCGTGGGATGAGATGACGTCTTTCCTCATCCTGTTGTACATGTGTACATGTTGTATTGTCTTTTTTCTTTTTCTTTTCACTCCTCACAGGGACAGATTCTCTTTAAGTGGGAGGTTGTTGGGGGTAAAGGTGCCTCTGCCTAGTCGCCCGTGTATTACTACACTGACAATCACCGCCACTACACACTGTAGGTGGCGGGCGCCTGTCACCGTCACTTTATTCTTTATTCTTTTAGTGACAGTTTGAATAAAGGAACGCCCGATCACACATTGTGATGGTTGGAGTTCCCAATTCTAGTCTCTCCCTTTCTTGCTCTTGCTCTCTTGCCATAGCTCTTGAGTCCAACCTTCGATCCATCGCTCCCTTTCAGCCAAGACCCATGGACCACTTATTGCTTCAAGAATTTCAAGCCAAGTGCAATGGCTATCTCTCGCATAGCCTTGTGCTCTCCCATACCTACAAGTGTAGTGAGCTTACCTCCGTGCTCGATAAAGTTGCCTCCTCAAGCACTCTAGTAGCTCCATGATCGAAGGTGCAAGCTCAAGTAAGTTGTATTCTCAAGCTCCAAGCTCCACGCTCCATTGCCATGTGCAAGAGAAGAGAAGAGAAGAAGAAGAGCTTCTCCACCACGATCTGTCACCGTCACACTCACTCTCTCCCTCCCTCACTCTCCCTCAATCAGGAACAAGCACATGCAAGAACAAGAAGAAGAAGACAACAAGGGAGCTAGTTTGGGCCACACACAAGAATGAGCTTCTTCATTTACTTTTTGCCTTTAATACAAGTGATAATCTCTTTTGGGCACCCATTCCTTTTTTTTATATGACTGATTATTTTAGCTTAGGTTCTCTCTTCTTATTCCCTTCTTATTTACATTGTGTCTTCACCCATATCCATCTACATTTGTAAATTGTATAGGAGAGAGCCTGTCACTCTCTGACAAAAATTCAGGGTGTACCTTTGCATTTAAAATACACATTTTCTCTTTTGCACTTTCTGTGAACTTTTAAGATTGTCCTTGCGCTTTTGACATTTTTTTCCTCCTATTTCTTCTGTCGGGCCACCCTTTTTTGCTTGCTCTACATCTTTTTAATTTTTCTTTTTCTTTACACTTAGTTTATGGCACCTACTACCACTTATTAAGATGAGGGTTTAGGTGGTTGAAGGGTTTCCATGTGGATCAATGATGGGGCTTTGTGAAGATTGGACATGGAGAAGAAGCATTCCAACATGGATTTGGGGTGGTGGAGACTCAGAGTAGATTGAGTGGGTGATGGGGGCCTCCGAAGTCAATGGTTATCAAACGTACTTAAAAATAAAGAGGAAGTACACTACTGGGGGTGTGTCTACCTCACTCAGTAGTGCACGATTTTTGTGCTAGTGAAACTGGGAGCTAGGTCGAGAACCTCACGAAAGTCTATGTGTTGTTCCATACTTGAGGACCCATTTTTTGTAGAAAAGGTGGTGTTGTGGGTATGAATTAATAAGGAGACATGTCCACAAATAGAAACTCCCTACGTTTATCCTGCCCTTGATGTGCCCTAAGTGTGTAGTAGGGGGGATAGGGAGGGCTAGGAGATTAGGCACAAAATTGGGCTGCTGACCTTGGGTACTGACCGAGGCCACTGGATGCATCTAACTTGAGAATCCCTGGGTGCAATGTTTGTGGCACTCTCATGTTGCATGTGGCATCTTAGATAAGCCATGTAGATGGGGTCATCCCTTTCATATGGTAGCGTATTGCAAAGATCCATCCATGCCTCAAAATTGGTAACCTAGATCTTTTGGCACCATTTAGGTTGGGCTTCATAGCCTTTTGAACTTTCTTGGATCTTTCATGACCTTTTCCTCCTAGTACTTTACATGCTCATTTCTTCATAATGTGGGATTTCTAGCCCTCTTGTCTAGCCACTGCTTCCCTAGCCTCTTTGCAACCTGGATGGCTCCTTCAACCACTTAAGGAGGTAGTAATCAATTCAAGGTAGGAGGGTAGAAAAATTCAAATTCAAATGGACTATACCCATTCTCCCACTACTCCCAATGGTTTAGTTCTAGTGCCTAATTGATAGGCAGTTGTTCCTCAGTTTGCAACATTTGGACATCAGGCATGTCTTATGGTCTGGTGTTAAACTTTTTCCTCTTGTGTTCAACTAGCTCCCTGAGTTTTCTTTTCACCTCAATGATTCTTTCTGTGTTGGCCAGATCTTATTATTCTTAACCTTTTTCTTTTGTTGATGGAGTTGGGGGAGGGCTCTAATTCACTAGGATGTGCTGATAGGCTGGTCAAAATCGGGCCCTTTGTCCCTTGGTGGTTTTTCCTAGTCCATTGAGGTTAGCTACTCTTGGTGCTCTTGCTCTCTAATTCCAAGCTCCTCTAACTCCGTCAAGAGCCTCGCTTGCATCAAAAGTTGTCTCTATTGTGCCATGCTTGGGCTAATGCTAGTCCTTGACTCTTTCCAAGTTCCTCTCTTCCTAGGCCTCAGCATTCTCCTCCATCTTGCCTTGACTCAGCCTCAACTCTTATGACAACATTATCACCATCTCTTCTTGTTCTTTCCAAATTGACAACATCTTCTCCTTGTCTTGTTTATGGCAATACAATAGTGCTGAATGAAAATCTAAGTCTTTGAATTCCCTTGCATTTGGAGGCAAAGGAGACTCTCGAAGTGTATCTCGATTTCTGGGATGATTAACAGAAACAATAAGAAATTGGACTGCTCTCCTCCTATCCTTGCTTCTGACTCTTGCATAAGCAGAACTATCATCAAGCACCTTTGTTTCCATATGCACTCCTATAATATAGGTTTATCCCAAAATCACTGCATATGAGAAATTATCTTGCACAAATAAGTGTTCCTCTTCTTATACATCACCAATCGTCACCTTTACATTTGGACATGTAGCATAGATCTCTCCCAAAGAATTATTTGCAGCGGTCATACACCAACCATGATCAGTGTCCATAGGCCATACACCATTCTCATACAATCCACGCTCAATGACGTTAATCTCAGACCCAAGGTCAAGCAAAGCAACACAAGGAGTTTCACGTTCTCCTATTTTCACTATCGTTTTAGTAGTATCCCTAATACAATGATTCCTTGTGCAATGACTTCAAGGTATAAATCCTAGAGTCTCTTCCCCATATTGTTGCATATGCCTTACTTCACCATGCATATTGCTACAAAATAATACATTTTCAACCACTTTCTTCTCTTTTCCACATGCTATCCACGGATTAGCAACATCCTATATAGATAATCCAACACTTACTTTATGCTCATATTTAGCCCAAATACCCAACAAACCAGTTTTCTCTTCACATTGCATCAATGTACTAGTGGTATCACTAAGAAACTGACGTTTCCTCTTAATTATGTCAATGATCTCATCATGAAATTCTCACTTGGCAATGCCAAGCACCTCTCCCCCAAGGTGAATTCCACCCAACTATTTAAGATCCATTCTTCAAGAATCTTCTTAAGATCTGTGGCTTTCTCAATGTCAAATTGCAACTTATATCTTGGCTACTTGCCCTTCTTTTTGCCCTCTTGTTTCCTATCTTCTTTTTGCTCCTAGCCAACCTCTTCCATAACACGCTCGGGAGGTGGTTGATTTGTAGCTTTGGGCTGATCCACACTTTCTCTTGTCACTTTTTTAGATGTCCCTGCATTATCTTCATCTCTCTTTTGTTTCTCTTCCACAAGTACATCTGTGTTTTGTACCTTATATAATTATGCATACAATGAATATGCACCTATTGGTGATTCCCAACCAGTTATGTCACGAATGTCTTGCCCTTGCATGAGACATTTCACTATCAATAACTTTTCTATTTTTAGTTGCATGTAAAGCATGTGTCCATATTTCATCATTTGGACCAACCATCACTTGGCTTTGCATTCTATCCAACTGTAGAACAAAAGTAGAAGCATGTATAGCCGCATAAGCATTTTGGAAAGCCAAGTCTTACAACAACTTCTGCATACCTCCCTTTCCAAAATTCAAAGTAAGGGACAATTCCGTTTCATACTTTCTCTCATACTACAAACTATGACACCACGTACATCTTTTTCCTGACTTAGGGACTACTACCCTTTCCTCTTGTGATTTTTCATCCGATTTTGGGACCTTCAATTGAAGATCCCGCATGCCTTTGACCAATTCATCTTATACATCTTACCTAATAGTGGGAACAATAGCAGGTACAACGATAGGGTTAGCCATAGAAGTGGCTGACTTAGTGGATACATCAAGTGTTTTTCCCGTAACAATGGACAAGCTAGAGACATGCAATCTTTATCTTCCTCTATGCTTTTTCACAAGTGCAATAAAATCTTCCTTGACATGTCTCCACTTTGTTTAAAGACATGTCTTCACTCTATAGTCTGATCCTTCAGTAAATCATCAAGCTTCTCTTGAAGCTCATGATTAGTTGCATGTGGAAACAATTCAATTTTCTGACTTGCAAGAGCTTACTCTTCTGCAAGATCTAACTACTCAAATCGACTTTTGAATTCTCTTAAAAATATTGTAGCCACAAGACCCTTATTGGATTGTAAAACCCACTCCTGAAGAGTTTTGCATGTAATCAAACTAGTATCTTCAATGTAAAATTATTCCCTGAGTGTCTTCTTCAAAGCTACTCACTTAGCATCTTACATGTACAATTTAGTAATTTGTGCTTTCAGTTTATGTATAGTGATTCGAACAAAATATTGGCTCCATGCAAGTTGAGCCACCCCAGAATTTCATCTTTTGAGCATAGGTATATACATATGCAGATACATTCCTGCCATTGAACAACTTCATCTCATGCTCAATTGCTTGTAAAACATTCATCACAACAATTTCTGTTTGAGCAGAAGCCTGCATCACCTGTTGTTGTTGTACATGCATAAGCATATTCATATTCTACACTAGCTATTGCAAAACATCACTAGAAATTGTGTTCGAAGGTTCCCCCATCTTGTCTTTCCTTCTGATGACCTTTCACATTAAGTTCACCAATTTCAAAGGGGTTTTAGTCAAAAGGTCATATCCACCAAGGATCAGAGATAGAAGGAAGCAGAGATAGGAGATGGAAGAGAAGAAAAAGAATAGACAAGAGGTAAACACAATAAAGACAAAGCATAGTGTAAAGACAACCCAGTAGAGCTGATATGCTTTCATGAGTGAGGTATAAAGATATGGATTTTTCTTGCATTGATGATGGGTCTAATCTTTCAGCCATACATGCTGATCATATTTGTCATGTGTTTGCTTTGGAAAGCTTTGATGAGTCTTTGTATACATGAGAGTATTTGTAGATTGGTCGTTATTTTAGCACAATGTCTAAACAAGATGGATGGACTGATGCGGATTTCAAGAAAATTCGAAGAAAAGCTTATGGTTTCTTCTTGTGAAGTGGGCTAAGCATCCACAAAAGTGAGGAGGACAGCCATTGAGAGTTGTTTGTGATAGAGCTTCACAAGTGCGTATCATGAAAGAATTCCATGAAAGTCTTAGGGCTGGGCATCGAGCTGTTTGGGCGACCTATGAGAAGATCAAAGATTATTATTGGTGGAAAGGAATGTATGAAGATATCTCACAATTTGTTGAGACATGCCCTGATTGTCAATTGTTCTCTTCAGTGAGGCATAGAGATGAGCTTCATCCTACCTACCCGCTATGTATTCATTACAAGTGGGTTCTTGATTTGATTACTATGCATGTTGGTTTATGGTAGATGTGCTATATTTTTTTGGCATGAGAAGATCTCACAAATCAAGTGGAAGGAAGAGCATTACAAAATAAGTCTACTTTAGTGGTTTGTAAGTTCCTATTGGAGGATGTTTTTTACAGGTATGGATGTATTGGGAAAGTTATTGCAGATAGAGGTGAGTTGATGCTGATGAGGCTAGAGAGTTTTTCTCCTACCTTGGCATTAAACTTGCTTTGACTTCAACATATAATCCAGAAGGCAATGGAAAGAGCGAAAGAAGCCATCTGCCAATCGTGAAAGCTTTGGCCAAAGCATGCGGTGGATGGGTTTGAGAGTGGCCTAGGTTGTTGCCTTATGCTTTGTGGACCAATTGTACTACTCACAGTGTGACTACACGTTATATGCTAGCTGAGTTAATGTATGGACAGAAGCCAATGATGCTGACAAAAACTTGCACACTTACTTGGAGTGCTTTACCGTGGAACAAGAAGAGATGACTAGGGAAGATCTTTTGTCTCTTCGTATTTGTTAGTTGGAAAGAAGACCTGAAGGTATTGAGAAAGCAATTCAAAAGCTCAAAGATTCCAGAACTCACAAAAAAGACCACATTGATAGTAGACATAGATTGAAGCCTAAAGAGATAAAAGAGGGAGATTGGGTGTTGGTCTATGACAGTAGTCTAGAAAACCAATATAGTTCTATCCACAAGGTTTCCATATGATGATTTGAGCCCTACTTAGTGCAGCATGTCCATGAAAATGCTACATATTCCTTAGGAGAGCTTGATGGTATGGCCTTGTAGATTTTGATTGTAGGGAAGAGAATCAAACTATTTAAGAGAAGAGATGATGTAGCCTATGCATTCAAGGAGTTGGATGATGCAATTTATGATAGACTTGAGCCAAGAGATGATGAAGATGAAGATTTAGACATTGAAGATGCTTTTGTAGAAGATGGTGAGATTACGTTGACCGTCGAGCTTGGCAGTGATGAGGATGGGTAGTTGTGGCCCATCGGAGGATGTGTAGGTTTGGAGGGAGTGGATGTCATGACACTGTGCATCTACCACTGTAAACTTGACGGTGGAATTTTTCACCAAGATTTTGGACTCTTAAGTCAGTGTCATTAGGGATTTATTTTCCATTGTGTGTATTTTTTCTTTGTGTGCATCTGCATTATGCACAAGCATGTGTAGTTATGGTAGGTACAAATTCTTCAGTGCATTCATAATTTCTTTTTGTGAAGCATGGCTCAATTGATTGCAAAGCATGGACTCACATTTGCAAACTACATGAGTGATTGCGCACGAAGTTCTTTTTCAAAACATATTCTGGATAGGGCACATTGCATGGAAGACATGTAATTCTTTTGAAGGCTCAAGGATCCAAGGAAATATACCATCTTGGTTTTGGACTTTGCTTGTGTGTAAGCACTTTAGAGAGGTCGAACTCATTGACTAATTACTTTGGTGTTCAAAAAGCTTGCAATATATTTTAACTGATTTCACCACTAGTGAATTACTTCTTAGAAGAACACAAACAACAAGCTTTGAAGATGGAAGTTATGCATTTGAGGAAATTGGTTTATTCCTCGGAATGGAGAATCTGTCAGAGGATAAGCAAATAGAGTGCTTGCCAGCTCTTCTTCTACCACTATGTAGCCAAGTAGAATCTCGCTCCGTCTCTGTATCTAGCATTTTGTATAAAAGCCCTAGCTATCATGAAGAAGTACTTGAATGGATGAATGTCGAGGGGGCACTCGAGGTTTAGTTGATCAAGATTGCATGTACATGTAATACCATTCTATTGATACTACAATTATTGCATTGTTTCCATACAATGATGGAGAGGGTGCTATGTTGCTATGCATGATTGCTCAAACTGTTGGGTAAAAAGGACCAAATCTAGAAGTAAATGGACCTTCATCCACATCATTTTTCTCAAACTGCAAAGTAGTGGGAGTTTTTAGGGTTTGAAGATGAAAGAAGACATGAGACATCTAATATTTGGCTCAATGCTAGTGTCACAACCTCAAGAACTAAATGATTAATATGTTTCTGATCAATGCTGGCACATTTTTCGATGAGGCACAACAGGGCGTTATTGAACTTCAAGATGCTTTGTCGATGACTTAAATTGTTGAAACTCGACGTGGTAGCATAAGCCATGATTGCATTAATAAGCAAAATAGTGAAAAAGCTTAAAACCCTCATAACAGCTTGAATAGGCGATATGAGCAATCACAAGCTTTTCTTGGGAAGAAAAGCACCGTGCTTTTGTACTCTGAATCAAGATGTCAAGGTGTAGCAAATAGATGTCAATAATGACGATGCTTTTTTGAAGGTTTTTTACAGAGCGGTGCCCTTTATAAAGAGGGACGTAGCTGCTACAATAAAGGGGGGAAGACAAAGACGAAGATCAAGACAGACAAAGTGTAAGAATTAGAGTAATAAGAGACGAAGTGACGAGGATGTCAAGTGCTCCAGTCAAGTCAACTATCACCGCAATATTGGAAGATAATAGAACAGATAGTCCTGATATGAAGGCGAAGCAGCTTCAACAATAGCTACATCACCACTCTAGACATCGTGCCGACCTGCTCAACGTACAGTACTTTAGTTGGAGGAGAAGACAACAAAAAAGAAGAAGCCAAAGCCTTATTAGATCGCGGATGAAGGGGATGATGAAGCTGCGAAAGTACCGGTGAGCTAGCATTTGTCATGTGTGCCACTGAGTTTGTTGCACCCTACAGGAGAGTACACATCCGTACTAACCCTAAGGGAATCTTCATGGTTGTGATATCCCTACTATCAACTACAAGTTGAAATTGATAATACCTCGAGTAAATATCAACCAAAGAATATATCACTCTGCTTACAAAAGCCTCTGCAAATTCATCAACCACAGGATCTACACCCACATTTCTTATGGTCACTTTATTGATCGGTTGTATGTCTTGAATAAAACTCAATGCCCCATTCTTTTTGGAAACAGTAAACCAATGATTTGAGTACGGGGCTGAAGAGGGATCCAAGATCTTCATGCGAATCTTTTCATTTAGCAAATCCATTAGTTTTGGCAGATAAGTTTTAGGCATTGGAATAGGCCTCAAGTTCCGTGGTACATGTGGCATAGTAAATATTACCATAAGAGAGATAATATTTGGATCTACACATCCTATTTTAGTTGGCTAAAATGCAATTTTTTTTCTGTGCCTAGCCAACATATGCATAAAACAGTCTCTTTCAACAAGCAAAAGAAATCCTTTTGCACCGACTTTCATTTTGTGTAATGTTTCAGATGTAAACGGATGACCTATATCTTTAGGATCCCCTAAGCTTGGTTGCCTTGATACTTTTTCATACAGATCCTCACTTTCTCATGGAAGGGACAAAGCAACTAGTTTCAACTTTTTGTCAACTATTTTATACTTTGTCTCTACAGGTGCTTCAGGCCATTCTAATCTTTCCTGCTCAACAAACAATGCTATAACATCATACATGTCCAAAGAACATACTAGCAACACTCTAATTTCAACCTCATTTTCTGCATGTATACTTGCTGAAATTTCAACCATAGTGTCATTAATATTCAATCCATAAAAGATGCCTAAAATGCCTTCATTTTCAGCTAATAGCCCCAATGCTCTCAGTTCCTTAGTAGCCTGTTTTATAGACATGCGTTCAGCCTTGCACATAGCTTCCATAGGATTAAACCAACATGAACTATTTACTGTAAACTAAGAATAACCAATAGTAAATACATGCTTCATTACATGAAGAGGTGAGTACGTCCTTCAAACAATACTATTATAGCAATGCTTAATGAGAATCCAGGTCTTTGAATCCCCTTGCATTTGGAGGAAAAGGAGACTCTCAAGCATATCCCAATTCCTAGGATGATTAACACAACCAGTAAGAAATTGGATTGCTTTCTTCCCATCCTTGGTTTCGACTCTTGCATAAGCAGAACCATTATCAAGAACCTTTGTTTCCATATGCAATCCAATAATATAGGGCAGTCCCAAAATCATTGCATATGAGGAACTATCTTGCAAAATAAGTGTTGCTCTTCTTGTACATCACCAATCGTCACTTTTACATTAGAACATGCAGTCTAGAGCTCTCCCAATGAATTATTTGCAACCCTCATATGCCAACCATGATGAGTTTCCACAAGCCATGCACCATTCTCATTTAATCCACACTCAATGGCATTAATGTCATACGCATGGTCAAGCAAAGTAACACAAGGAATTTCATGCTTCCCTATTTTTACAACCATTTTAGTAGTAGCCCTGGCCTAGTGATTTCTTATGTAATGAATTCGAGGAATAAATCCTAGAGTCTCTTCCCCATATTGTTGTATCTGCCTTACTCAACCATGCATATTGCTACAAGAAAATTCATTTTTAGCCACTTTCTTCTCTTTTTCGCATGATGTCCCCACGGATTAGTAGCATCCTACATAGATAAACCAATACTTACATCATGCTCATATTCAGTTTGAATAACAAACCAATTTCATCTTCAAATTGCAACAATGCACTAGTCGTATCACTAAGAAGCTGATGCTTCCTCTTAATTACGTACTTAATTATATCAATCATTTCATCATGAAATTCTCGCTTGGCGACGTCAACCACCTCTCCCAAGGTGAATTCCACCCAACTATTTAAGAACCATTCTTCAAGAGCCTTCTTAAGATCAATGGATGTCTCAATATCAAACTACAACTTATATCCTAGCTAAGATAGAGACATGCAATCTTTCTCTTCTTCTATGCTTTTTCACAAGTGCAGTAGTAGCTTCCTTAACATGCCTTCACTCTATTTAAGGACATATCTCTATAGTTTGATCCTCTGGAAAATTCTTAAGCTTCTCTTGAAGCTCAAGATCTGCTGCTTGTAGAAATAATTTATTTTTTTGACTTACAAGAGCTTGCTTAACTGCAAGATCTAATTGCTCAAATCGACTTTCAAATTCTCTTAATAACTCTATAGCCACAAGACCCTTATTGGGTTGTAAAATCCACTCTTGAAAAGTCTTGCACATAATCAAACTAGTGTCCTCAATTTAAAATACTTCCCTGAGTGTCTTCTTGAAGGCTACCCGGTCTATATCCTGCGAGTATAATTCAGTAACTCGAGCTTTCAGTTCATGTACAGTGATCCAAAAAAAATACTAGCTCCATGCAAGTTAAGCCACCCCAAAGAATTCCATCTTTTGAGCGTAGATATGCATACATGCATATACATTCCTGCCATTGAATAACTTTATCTCATGCTCTACTATGCTTGCAGAGCATTCATCACAATAGTTTCCATTTGAGCAAAAGCTTGCATCACATGTTGTTGTTGTTGTACTTGCATAAGCATGTTCATATTCTACACTAATTGTTGCAAAACGTCACTAGAAATTATGCTTGAAGGTTCTCCCATCTTGTCTTTCCTTATGATGACCTTTCACGTCAGGTTCACTAATGTTGGAGGGGTTTAGTCGAAAGGTCATATCAACCAAGGATCAAAGATAGAAGGAAGTAGATAATAGGAGATGGAAGAGAAGAAAAATAATAGACAAGAGATACACAAGATAAACACAAAGCACAATGAATCAAAGCACTATGTATTGATGAAACCTGAAATTCCTTGTTTAGCATTACTCAAAAGCCATCTCCAAGCATTAGATCTCCTAAAGCCCCATTGTAGACCAAAAACATGCATCAAACAACAGCTTCTTCTCTTGCACTTAGATCGCAAATTTGATGGTTTCATTGGATCTGAAAGACGAAGGTAAAACCGTAGAACACCTGATACTTGGTCAAAAATCTCCCAGATTACTCCTTCTTCCTCTCCCAATTCGGAGTGTTGTTTGATGCTTCTTAATTGCGATCGTGACACAGACAATTTTTCCAATCTTTCATTTTTCATGAAATCTCCAAAACTAACTGAAAAAGTAACTTGCTTTTTACATGCCACCCTATTCTAGAAGTTTCTATTTTTTAAAGAATATTTATAAGAAATAATATCCAAAATATAAAAAATAAACTAAACTTGTCCAAAAATATAGTATTTTTGAACCATCCGTAGTACTATGGACATTAGCACTAGTGACTATGATGACATTGGCTCTCTAGATCAATAAGAAAGTTAGATGACGATGAACTCTAGATTTTTTCACACTATGTCTATGTAATGGCACAAAAATGTGCCCATGGAAATACAGTTAAAGAGTGTATAAGTGGTCAAAAATGAATAACGGATGAGCTGTAAGTCAAAACAAGTGATATCCACTTCAAAGGGGAAAAATAGGATTATGATATTAAAGTGTAGTTTTATGAAGCAAGGATGCGTTCACATGGAAATACATTTTTTTTTAAATGGCAAAGTGGAAAAGGAAAGACTCCACATATAAACGGCGTAGAACAAGTTTGGTGGGTAGGAAAGAAACCCCAACTGGGCATAGAAAATACATTGTATCGTTTGAAGATAGGATAATAGTGTTTTCACATGTGTATCTAGAATCAATGCATAGGGACGTGTCCCCATACTTCAAATCTTAACAAGACAATTTTATTGACCTAGACATGATAAGCAATGGAACCCTCACATCCCCACACTTAAGATAGGGCATACACATATAAGTTCAAGAGGCAGGCAGGGTTAGAGACACTTGGCCCGTTGTCGGTGTAACATACAGAACTTCCAATAGCACGCGTAAACCCCCTTTATAAGTAGAGGGGATAAAAATATTGGATTTGGATCATTTAGTAGGATAATTGCAAAAAAAATTTTACTATTCCCTCCTTCTCCCAGCCGACTGTCATGCTAGGGGAGAGGGAGAGAATGGTGGATGACTAAGCATCCTTGTAGGGATGCTCTGGAGGGAGGAGGCTCATGCGTGATGCCACGCAGGGGAGGGAGGATCCCCCCTCCCCTCACCTATAAAAATCAAAGGTGTGCTTGATGAGGGGGGCACGCTGTGTAAAAACTTGTGAGGGAGAGAGAGATTGAGGACGTCAGTCTTCTGTGCTGCTGTGGACCAGGAATCGCTGCCAGCAGTCATTGGATGCTGCTGTCTGTGCCAACCCTTCCGCCGCCTAAAGGCTGCACGCCACGTTGATACAATCTGCCTCCTGGCCATCATCGCCTGGGGGAGTCAATCCCCCCCCTCCCACATGCCCTTTTCCAGGAAGCTCCTTGGAAGCTTCCAAGGGTGGGCTTCCTAAGCCCCCCCTCTTGTGGCCTTAAGACTATCCCCCCCTCAAATTTTCCTCTAAAGGCTCCCTTAGGCCCTTCCCCCCCCCCTCCCCCTCAAATTCCCCCCTTGGAGCTCTATAAGCCCCCTTTCCCCTCCCAAAAAGGTTTTACTTTAGGCCTTCCCCCCCCCCCCCCCCCCTCAAATTTCCCCTAAGGGCCCCCTTAGGCCCTTTTTCCCCATGTAAAAATACCCTTTTTAAGTCCTTTCATACCTTGTTCCCCCCCCCCCCCCCCCACACACGTAAAAGAAAAGAGGATGTTAAGGGTTTTTTTTTGTGACACCTTCTTTCCCCATACCAAAAGCCCTCGTAAGGGTCTTTTACACTTTCCATTTTTCCATTTTCTTGTAAATCTTTAAAAAGGCCATTAAGCCCTTTCCCATGGCTTTAATGGGCCTTATTCGCAGAGGATTTTAAAACACCCCCTTCCCAATTTTGAACCCTTTCCGTGGTTTCTCCCCTCCTCCACAAGTATCCCTTCAAAGAGCTTCCACGAAAGGAAAGAACAGAAGACTCATAAAGGACGGTGGTATTTCAAAAAGGGAGTTCGCAAAGCTGCATCCACGACGGAAAGGCTGCATTCACGATGCCTCCTAAGGAAGCCCAAGGTGCAACTATAGGAGGTTCATCTCCAAGCATCCACGTGGACTCTCACCCCAAGTCTAGGTTTTCCTTCCTAATTTTTATTTTCTCATTGTTATAATTCAATCACGCGTAGAAAATTTTTGGAGATAAGATGTAAATTCCATCTTAAATACTTTGATTAATTTAAAAGAATTAGCTTATGACGACGGACAAATTCAGTCATTAGTATTTTCAATAAAATGAACAAAAACAAAGTAAGCAGAAAATTGATATGCATTTCTAGCAAGTAGTTTTTGTGCATTTCAATGAACTGAACTTAGATTTAATGTCCATATTTACAAAACGGAATTAAGATAGTGCATGGAAGTATAAATTGCATGTCGCATTATTAGGACATATCTTCTTCGTAATGAGTCATTAGGGAAAGTGCTAACAATCCATAGAAAATTGCAAGGCGTGAAATGATTCTTAAGTTGCATAACTCTAGTAAATTGGTATAAACATTGTTTTTCAACTGCATATTTATTAGTAAAAGGCTGCATCTTTTAGCATGAACCTTGTTCGCAAGTTATAGGATGATTAATCGAAATTAGGCTATAACCTAACCATGCTTGACCTTAAATTGAAAAGTTAGGGTTTGAAAATCAACTTACACATAGACAATGAGTCATATGGTTTATGGAAATGATAATGTAATTATCTTCAAAAATTAAACAATTTGGCATAAACCTAAACACCTAAACCCGCAGAGTACTCGATTTAGAAAGAGTTAATTCAATTCCAAAGAACTCACTAGGATTTAATGCGTGACCTAATCACACGTATTGTTAAAACTGAAACTCCTATACCCTAAATACTTGCCCACATTCACCGAATGTAGGGACAACGGAACATAGTTGAAAAGTGATCTAGGGTTTGTCCCTAAGAATCTTTCGCTAAAAAGATGGAACTTGGAACCCCAGGACTAACAACATCAGCCTAATGTAATCATGAACAGATTGTTTGGTGACTCCATTTGATGAGTAGAATAGTCTCATAGTTCGATGCAACACTTGTGCAACAAGTGTAGAGTCATATGATCTTGTGATTGGATCACAAGGGAATGGTCAATTCTCAGAATGAGGTTGGTAGATTCTTACGCAAGTTATCTTGCAAGAGGATAAATAATCATCCTAACATAATATCTTTCTTGGGTGAAGATAATTGCTTGAAAGCAAAAGACCAACCAATAAATTGGAATAACATATGAACTTAAGGTATTGACCAAGTCGGGTTAATAGGGTACGCCCTAACCCAGGATATAGGGGATCTTGCGAAGTCACAAGTCATCCCGGATTGAGTGCTAGATGCATTTAAAAATAAGGACTCACTCCTTAGCAGTTGGCCAACAATAAATGACCAATGGAATTGTTTGTGCTTATTACAGATTTAAGAGCATTGTTTTGCTTTGTTTGATCAATGAATTAAAGGATAAATGGATATCGAATACTTCAGGTTGAAGGCCTGAAGGGAGAGACAACTTCAGTTACCCCCGACTGCCTGCCTGACCCTAACCAAGGGGGTTGTTAACCGCACCAAGAAGGTGGACCGAACTCGCCACGAGAGGTCTCTCCATTAAGCGCTACTTGGATCAGAAGGATGCTTGGGTGCCAGAGGGGGGCTCTGGCCATAAATCCCTTGCCTTCTGGGCCCTGCACAAGAGGCTAACGTGACTCAAGATTGGATTTCGAGGCCCGCATACTATTCTACGGGCAGAATCTTGGATTGTTGGATAGCCTTCAGGCAGATTGTGGATAAGCCTATGGGCTGGATTTTATGTATTTCAAAGATAAATATGATAACATGTTAAAAAGGAACTTGTTTGACATTATTTTTCTATGTCAAGTGATATGATTACGTGAAGGAACTAGTGCCTTACGGGCTAATTAAGGAAGCTGATTGATACATGTCCAACTAAATGTGTTAGGTAATTAAATAACTAAAACAACGTGAGGAAAGTGCGACGGATGGGCCATAGGTCCGTCCTATGGATGGGTGGTCCCGGTTGGCCCAGAACTTTTCTCAAATCATGATGGACAGAGCCAGAAGATCGTCAAAGAATACGAACAACAAAAGTGTTGACCTAGAGTTACTATGCCTTATGGCAGAGAGATTGAGCTTGGCATCCCTCTCGTTTCCCATTCTCCTTGAACCAAGTACAACACGAATTTGCTTCAGACCTGGCATTTCTGCTTAAAGTAGTTCGCTTGGGTTCAACACTAGTTGCCGTTAGGAAATGACCAATAAGCAAAATCCTAATTCAGGTCGGTCTTAAGTGGGAACGGTCAGAATACTTCCGCTACGTGGCAGACGTGGAAAGCCCTAGATCGCAAACCCCATAACATTCCATGGGAGTGTCGAGCGGAGCTTTCTTGACACCCTTTCCGATGGACTGCCAAGACGTGTCATGAAGATAACAGGTGGACACGTTACAGTCGGAGGGGTTTTTGTCGAAAGGTCGAATCCACTAGGGATCAAAACTAGAAGGAAGTAGAGATAGGAGATGGAAGAGAAGATAGAGAATACCCAAGTGGTAAACACGACAAAAACAAATCACAATGAATTGAATCAATATGTATTGAAAGAACCTGGAATCTTCGCACTAATCAGAAGCAATCTCCTGGCATTAGTTCTCCTAGAGCTCCTTTGTGGACAAAAAACGTGGATCAGAAAAATCAGCTGTTTCTCTGCTGCCTAGAACCCAAATCTGATGGTTCCATTGGCTTTGAAAGGGAGGTAAAACCCTAGGACACCTACTCATGGATCTCCCAGATCACTTCTTCTTCTTCTTTCAATTCAATTTGCAGTTTTCAGCTTGTTTAATGATTGCGATGCACGCGATTTCGTCAATCTATCTTTTTTATGAAAAATCTCGTAACTGGCTGAAAAAGCAACTTGCTTTTTGCATGCCATCCTAATCTAGAAGCTTTTCTAACTTTTTTAGATTTTTACAATAAATAATATCAAATATAGGCTAAAATTATCCAAAAATCTAGTATTTTCAGATAATCCATGCAACTCACACTAATACTAATGACTCAGATCACATTGACTCTCTTGATTAATAAGAAGTTGGATGATGATTCATTCCATACTTTTTTATACTATGTCCTCATAACATCACGACAACCACCCCCTCTGAACCTGCACATCCTCCGGTATGTGCCAAAACCCTAATTCTCACTGGATTCTAAGTCCTCCTCATCCTTTACAACCATATCCTTAACTTCTTCATCTTCCATATATTCCTGGCTAGCCCCTATATGAGGACCACTATTTTCTTCCAATTTTGGAAACTCATAGGTAGTAGATTTTCGCCTTTTGAATAATTTGATTCTTTTTCCTGCTACCGGAAGTTTGATGGTTGTCCCATCTAGCTCATTTAATACATAAGTAGCATTATCAAACACCTGTCTTACCACATAGGGTCCAAACCATGTTTTGGAAACTTTACACATGGCACTACGCTTATCTAAACTACTATCATAAACCAATACCCAATCCCCATCTTGTATGGTTCTTGGTCTCAGTCTATGTTTTTTGTCAAATGGTTTCTTGTTCTGTATCCTTGCTACCCTTAACTTTGGAGTTGCTGCCTCTATGTCTTCTGAATTTCTTTCCAATTTTCTAATGTGTAAGGCCAACAACTCCTCTTGATTCAACTCCTCCTCCCAAGGTAACACACTCCATGTGACTATCATCTCTTCTATCAGCATGATAGGTTTTTGACCATACATCAATTCTGCAAGCATATATCCTGTAACAGCACTGTGAGTTGTTCTGTCAGCCCACAAAGTATAAGGGAGCAATCGTGGCCACTCTTTTATCTTCTCTACACATGCTTTTGCCAATGCCTTCACAATAGGTAGATGACCTCTTTCACTTTTGCCATTTCTTTCAGGGCTATAGGCTGAAGTTAAAGCAAGCTTTATCCCCGACCATGCAAAGAAATCATGAGCTTCATCTGCATCCAACTCACCCCTGTCTGCTATAATTTTTCCTACGCAGCCATATCGACAAAAGATCTTTACTAAGAGAAAAGTACATACGGCATTTTTCGTCTTAGTACGTAGAGCTCTCCCTTCCACTTGATTAGTCAATTCTTCACGAGCAAGCACAAGATACCTCATTTGCCAAAGACCTATAGGCATTGTGACCAAATCCACCACCCACTTAAAATGAAGAGACAATGGATATGTGGGTTGCAATCCATCCCGATGTCTCACAATTGAATACATTTGACATGTAGTACATGTTTCCACAAAGTGAGCAACATCCTTATACATACCATGCCACCAATATCTTTATTTGATCTTTGTAAAAGTACCCTAAATAGCTCTATGACCAGCCCACAAGCTTTCATGAAATTCTTGCATTACTTGTGAAGCTATGTAACCCAAAACTCGCAATGGCATACCCTATTTCTTTCTAGCATATTTTCATAAATATCCATCTTTTTAAAAAAATCCATAGGCTTTCCTCTTGATCTTCTTAAACTCCTCATCTGACCATTCATCTCTCTTTGTTAACGTACTCAGATATTGACCAATTCTCAGCCACTCTCCTACATATTTGTCTTCCAGAAACACTTCTACACAAGATACAAAACATCTAAAGTGTCTTCTCTTTGTTGTCCAAGCTTCTGTTAATGCTATAGCAACACCTTGCATTGCTAAATTCACTCTTGCAACATCATTTTCAGCCATAAGAAAGTCATCTTCTTCCTCCTCATCCATCATCCCATCTTCATTCTCATAGCGTACTCAAGATAACATGTCTACCACACTAGGTTATCTCTTCCTGTAATATATTGAAATTCAAGGTTCAAATATTTGATGTATGCAATCCACCAGAGCATAGCAATGTCCGGAGTAGCACAACTAGTAATCATACCCAATACTGGTAAACAATCGGTCTCAATGACTACATGATCACCCATAAAATACTCCTTATCGCATTTAAGGGCTGTCACAATTCCCCATAATTCTCTTTTAACTTGTGGATATCTTCTCTGTCATTCTGTCAATACTTTAGTACCAAAGTGAATTGCATATCTTTGTCCTTCCTGATCATCTTTCCCAATTGCCCATCCAATCCTGATTGGGCTTGTGTCAACAGTAATAATGATAGGCTTTCCATGTGAATAGTCAGCCTTCTTCAATGTAGGAGTAGATTTTAAGAGTTGCTTTAATTTCTTCATTGCTTTCTGATGCTTCCTTTCCCAATGAAAATTTTGACCTCTCCTTAGAAGCTGATAAAGAGCATCGGCTACATGTGCAAAGTGAGGAATCCATATCAAATAGAACACACATGCACCCAAGAATCTACGCACCTCTGATAAATTCGTGCATGTATCTTGCATTCTATCAATCCCATCTATTTTTGCTAGTGATGGCCTTTGCCCATAAGGCCCACACATATGCCCAACAATCAAAACCTCTTCAACTCCAAAGACTGACTTTTGTCCAGAAAGAGTTAAATGCACCTCTTCTAGACCTGTCAAAATCCTCTCACAATCCACAATGTGGTCTGCAACAAACTATCTGCATCCATGAGCATCCATCTCTTCATTCTTTTCATCCACTGCACACCCTTTGATTGGAACATCATCCAAGAAGGGCATAGTCAATTGTGGTATAAAATCCCCGAGTACCCTATTCATAGCATTTGTCATGTGTGCCACTAATTTTGTTGCACCCTATGGGAGAGTACACATCTGTATTTACTGCAAAGGAGTCTTCATGGTTGTGATATCCCTGCTTTCAATCGCAAGATGAAACTGATCATAACCCGAGTAAAGATCACCCAAAGAATAGATCGCTCTGTCTGCAAAAGCCTCTGCAAATTCATCAACCACAGGATCTGCACCCACATTTCTTATGGTCACTTTATTGACCAGTTGCATGTCTTGAACAAATCTCAAAGCCCCATTCTTTTTGGGCATAGTAAACCAACGATTTGAGTACGTGGCTGAAGAAGGTTGCAAGATCTTCATGCGAATCTTTTCATTTAGCAAATCCATCAGCTTTGGCAAGTAATCTTTAGGCACTGGAATAGGCCTCAACTTCCATGATACATGTGGCACAATAAATATGACCATAGGAGAGAACATTTGGATCCACACAACCTATTTCACTTGGCTGAAATGCAAATGCCTTCCCATGTTTAGCTAGCATTTGCATAAAATAGTCTCTCTTAGCAGGCAAAGGAAACCCTTCTGCACCAACTTTCAATTCCTATAATGTTTCAGATGTAAAATGATGACATATATCTTTAGGATCCCGTAAGCTTGGCTACCTTAACACTTTTTCATACATACCCTCACTCTCTGGTGGAAGTGGCAAAGCAATTAGTTTCACCTTTTTGTCAACTATCTTGTACTTTATCTCCACAAGTGCTTTAGCCCATTGTAATCCTTCATGTTGAGCAAACAATGCTATAACATCATACATATGCAAAGAACATACTGACAACATTGTGATTTTAGCCTCATTTTTTGCATGTATAGTTGCTGAAATTTCAGTCATAGTGTCATTAATATTCAGCCCATTAAAGATGCCTGAAATGCCATAATTTTTACCTAACAACCCCAATGCTCTCAGTTTCTTAGTAGCCCATTTCACAGATATGCATTCAACTCTACATATAGCTTCCATAGGCTTAAACTAACATAAATTGTTTGCTGTAAATTGAGAATTACCGATAGTAAATACGTGCTTCATTTCATCAAGAGGTGAGTACACCCACTGAACAACACTACTGTAGCCCGGCATTACAGCAATGCTTAATGAAAATCTAGGTCTTTGAATTCCCTTGCATTTGGAACCAAAGGAGACTCTCGAAGCGTATCACGATTTCTAGGATGATTAACACAAACAGTAAGAAATTGGACTGCTTTTCTCCCATCCTTGCTTCTGACTCTTGCATAAGCAAAACCATCATCAAGCACCTTTGTTTCCATATGCACACTTGTAATATAGGGTTGTCCCAAAATCACTGCATATCAAGAATTATCTTGCACAAAGAAGTGTTGCTCTTCCTGTACATCACCAATCGTCACTTTTACATTAGGACATGCAACATAGAGCTCCCTTGATGAATTATTTATAGCCCTCATTCGCCAACCATGATCAATGTTGTCTACAGGCCATGCACCATTTTCATACAATCCATGCTCAATGACATTTATCCGAGACCCATGGTCAAGTAAAGCAATACAAGGAGTTTCACACTCCCTTATTTTCACTACCATTTCAGTGGTAGCTCTAGCCCAATGATTTCTTGTATAGTGACTTTGAGGAATAAATCCTAGAGTCTCTTCTCCATATTGTTGCATTTGCCTTATTCCACCATGCATATTGCTACAAGACAATGCATTTTCAGCCACTTTCTTCTCTTTTCCACACGGTATCCATTGATTAGTAGCATCCTGCATAAACAATCCTATACTTACTTCATGCTCATATTCAGCCCAAATACCTAACAAACCAGTTTCCTCTTCAAATTGCAACAATGCACTAGTGGTATAACCAAGAAACTAACTCTTCATTTTAATTATGTCAATGATCTCATCATGAAATTCTCGCTTGGCAATGCCAAGCACCTCTCCCAAGGTAAATTCCACCCAACTGTTTAAGATCCATTCTTCAAGAATATTCTTAAGATCTGTGGCTGTCTCAATGCCACATTGCAACTTATATCCTAACTGCTTGCACTTCTTTTTGCCCTCTTGTTTGTTATCATATTTTTGCTCCTGACTGACCTCTTCCATAACATGCTTGGGAGGTGGCTGATTTACAGCTTTAGGCTAATCCACACTTCTTCTTGTTATTCTTTTAGATGTCCTTGCAATATCTTCATCTCTTTTTTGTTTTTCTTCCACAAGTACATCCGTGTTTTCTACCTTTGCTAAATATGCATACACTGAATATGCATCTACCGGTGATTCCTAACCAGTTATGCCACGAATGTCTTGCCCTGCATGAGACATTTCACTATCAGTGACCTTTCTCTTTTCAGCTGCATGTAAAGCATATGTCCATGCTTTTGGACCAACCATCACTTGGTCATGCATTCTATCCAACTGGAGACCAAAAGTAGAAGCATGTACCGCCACATAAGCATTTCGGACAGCCAAGTCTTCGAACAACTTCTGCATACCTCCCTTTCCGAAATTCAAAGAAAGAGACAATCCTGTTTCTTGTGCATGGATCTTGCCATCTTTCCAAATGATAAGCTGTCATGCCAAGGCCTCTTGGTAGGTAGCACAATCCTTTCTCTCGTGTTGCAAACTGTCACACCACATACATCTTTTTCTAGGCTTAGGGATTGCTACCCATCCCCTTTCCTCTTGTCCTTTTTCATCCAGTTTTGCAACCTTCAATTAAAGATCCCACATCCCTTTGACTAATTCATCTAAGACATCTTCCCTAACAGAGGGAATAATAGCAGGTACAGCCATAGGGTTAGCCACAGAAGCGGGTGGCTTATTGGATACTTCAACTATTTTGCCCGTAATAGTGGGCAAGCTAGAGACATGCAATCTTTCTCTTCTTCTATGCTTCTTCACAAGCGCAGTAAAAGCTTCCTTGACATGCCTCCACTCTGTTTTCAAACCTGTCTCTGTAGTCTGATCCTCTAGCAAATCATCAAGCTTCTCTTGAAGCTCAAGATCAGCTGCCTGTAGAAACAATTCAAATTTTTGACTTGCAAGAGCTTGATGTTCTGCAAGATCTAACTACTCAAATCAACTTTCAAATTCTCTTAACAATTCCATAGCCACAAGACCCTTATTGGGTTTGTAAAACCCACTCTTGAAAAGTCTTGCACATAATCAAACTAGTGTCCTCAATGTAAAATCCTTCCCTGAGTGTCTTCTTGAAGGCTACCCAGTCTATATCCTGCGAGTATAATTCAATAATCCATGCTTTCAGTTCATGAACAGTAACACGTACAAAATACCGGCTCCATGCAGATTGAGCCACTCCAAAGAATTCCATCTTCTAAGTATAGGTATGTACATATGCAGATATATTCTTGTCATTGAATAACTTCACCTCACGCTCAACTACTTGTAAAGCATTCATCACAACACTTTCTGTTTGAGCTCAAGCTTGCATCACCTATTGTTGTTGTTGTTGTACCTGCATAAGCATATTCATATTTTGCACCAACTATTGCAAAACATCACTAGAGAATGTATTTGCAGATTCTCCCATATTGTATTTCCTTCTTCTAACGACCTTTCACGTCGAGTTCACCAATGTCGGAGGGGGTTTTTTTGAAAGGTCGAATGCACCGGGGATCAGAAGTGGAAGGAAGTAGAGATAGGAGATCGAAGAGAAGATAGAGAATACCCAAGTGGTAAACACAACAAAAAACAAATCACAATGAATTGAATCAATATGTATTGAAAGAACCTAGAATCTTTGCACTACTCAGAAGCAATCTCTAGGCATTAGTTCTCCTAGAGCTTCTTTGTAGACCAAAAACATGGATAAGAAAAATCAGCTCTTTCTCTACTCCCCAGAACTCAAATCTAATGGTTCAGTTCGCTTTGAAAGGGGGGTAAAACTTCAGGACACCCTGATCACGGATCTCCTAGATCACTCCTTCTTTCAGTTCAATCTGTAGTTTTCAGCTTGTTTACAGCATTCACAAGACGCGCAATTTCGTCAATCTGTCTTTTTTATGAGAAATCTCCTAACTGGCTAAAAAAGCAACTTGCTTTTTGCATGCCATCCTAATCTAGAAGATTTTCTAATTTTTTAAAAAAAATTACAATAAATAATATCAAATATATGCTAAAATTATCTAAAAATCTAGTATTTTTGGATAATCCATGCAATTCACACTAATACTAATGACTCAGATCACATTGACTCTCTTGATTAATAAGAAGTCGGATGACGATGCATTCCATACTTTTTCACACTGTGTCCTCATAACATCATGACATCGTGTTAAGCATATGGTCGATGCCAGCAGTCATTGATGTACTAGGTGTCAAAGTTGACTATAGGAGATATTAGAACTCGCCACATCACACTTGAATCATCGTAAGAACCATAGAGTAGTACCCATGGAGGTAGTATTAATAACAAAGACCCGTTAAGTTATTAATGATGAAGAATATAACACTCAACTCAATAGCCACTCATGTCAGAATGATAAATCAATCTCACATCCCATGGCTTACATCACTCAAAGAGGAATGAAGGGAACCCATCTCTTACACTAAGTTTAGAAATTAAAAAAAGGGATGGCTCAAAGGGAGTATGCCAATGTACACAATTGATGATGCATCAGTGCATCCCAACCCAGCTAGCAAAGGTGCAAGAAGGAAAGCTAGAGAGTCTTATAGTGTAGTATATAAAACATAATGACGGGTCTTGATGAGGTGACAAAAGGCCCAACATCCCTTGTGTGTATAGAAAAATGTGAACGTATCTGATTGCCAGTGTCGAAATGTTTCTCAATCCTCACTTGTCAATTGATTGAAGGAAAGGTTACTCACATATAGCCCCCCCTCTGTCTCACGCTTTATTCATAGATATAGGAGGGCAACCTAGTTCCTCACATCCATTAATGTAACTCTTACTACCACTTGTGTAAAGGTTTGTATATCTTGTATGCAAGTGATGGTGCAACCATACATCCCGCCCTATGCAAGCATATAGTTTGAGAAGAAAGGCTAAGGAGCCTTATAGTATCATGCACAAGAACATATCATGTTTTATGCATTGAGAGGATCAACTTGTGCATGCAATGCTCCATTCACACATCTCGCCCATCATTTTGATTTGAAGAGCAAGGATTGATCACTCACCCCACCTCTCATTCTCTATTGATAGACATAGAGGGTAGCCTAGACTCACATCCCCATCCTGTTAGGATAAAAGCTCAGATCACACTCAATGATTGTCAATGAAGATTAGTTTTGGTTGGTGGATGATGATGACAATGTTTCTACTAATGAAAAGGGGATCCAAGGAGGTAGCTGATATATCAAAAACTTGGTCTGGGTGTAGGAGCTTTCATCTATTGGACGAGTTAGATGCTTTGTAGAGTGACAAGACACAGTGCACCAAAAGGGAAGTGGCTTTTGGATTGCATCCAAGAGAGTTCAATTGATGAGTCAGCTAATTTGAATAATGGGATGTTACCACCTTTTCCATAGCTTGCTTCTTGCCCAAAGGTATTATTACCTTTTCTTGGAGCAAGGCTTGTTATGATAGGGAATTTCTCCCTTTTCTTCCATAACAATTTATTTGTTTTTTGTTCTTCCTACTTCCAAGGATGTTTCCAGATTTTCTTGAAGAGTAGGTCAACTTGGCGAGGACCCAAGCCCTTTTCTCTCATAACCTGTAGCTTTTTCTTGTTCTTCATTTTTTCATTTTTTAAATTTTCTTTCTTTCTTTTTTAAGAACAAGAGTACCGATGTTCAAAACTAACCTTGCCACATCTGTTAGATTCGAAGGAGAGGAAATAGAATAGGGGTAGTAGTTGGCATAGAGGTTATAGTAGAAATTATTTGCTTCATCTCAATAAAATCGAAATGATGATGGCTATCAAAAGAATTAGCATGAGAGGAATTGAGGAGCAATGCCAAACGAGAATAAAAGTTGTCAACAATTGTGGTTATCAAGATTCCCAGAGAGGGAAATATTTCTTCAAGTGATAGTCATTGATCATAACGGAATCATCAGAGGCGTATATGGCTTGTATCTACTGAGAGCCAGGGTTGACTGTAAGTACCTTGTAAGGGCCCATCCAGTGTTATTGAAGCTTCATAGAAAACTTGCCAAAGCACGAATCATATGCTAGTACGATGTCACCTTCCTTGAATTCTTTTTGTTTTGATGAAGCTCTCATGGAAAATTTTGTGAGCCTATGTGGCTTCCATGTACTATAAGGCCATCCTTTGAGTCTTGTCCATGAATTCCGAGTGCAAGAGATGGTGCTACAAGGACTTGACATCTCCTAAGCATCGTGTGATATCCACTCTCAAAGAGGGAAATTCTAGCTCAAGAGGAAAGATAGATTTTGTACCATAGACCAACTGGAAATGTATATGTCGTGTTGTGGCCTTATGGGAGGTTCTAAACGCCCAAAGGGCTTCTGCAAGTCAATCATTCCAATCACACTTATGTGCAACAATTGTCCTTATGTGGATGGAATAAAGGATGCAATTATCGACTTCGAATTGGTCATTGGCTTTGGGAGAGTAGGTTGTGGACTTGCAATGGTAGATCTTGTAGATCTCTATTAGCTTTTCCATGATCTTATTTAGAAAGTGAGTGCCATGATCACTTATCAAATCTAAGGGAATACCGAAGCAAATGATAATGTTCTCATAAAAGAACAAAGCCACGTTATTTTCATCATCTCGCTTGAGAGATTTGGCTTCACACCACTTCATCATGTAATCAATACAGACCAATATGTATTTATTCTACTTCCTTTGGGTTAGAGGGTCGATTGGGCCCATGAATTCAATGCCCCATTTCGCAAATGACTTTAAGGATAGGATTGGTTGTAGTGACGTTGCATTAGTCTTTGTAGGTTTTTCCACTCATTGACAATCAACACAGTGCTTATAGCAATCATAGGCATCTTTGTGGAGAATTAACCACCACCAATATCCTGTGAGTAGAGCTTTCCTAGTGTTGCTTCTCCCACAAAATGTCTACTGCATGGCTCATCATGCCATGTCTTCAGAATGATTCCAATCCCATCTCTTGCTATGCATCTCCATAATACTTTATTTTTACCTTTCTTATACAAAGCACTACCTAGCAAGGTATAGGGGTCTAATTCCAATAGAAGCTTCTTCTTCTCTCTACTAAAGATATGAGGGGGGTATTGGTGTGTGGCCATAGGAGGTTGGAAATATCTACATACCATGGGGTCACAGCCTTGACCTGAAATCGAGCTACATCAAGAAGGTTTAGATCACCTTGCTCCCCTTTGTTACACTGAGAGATTCATGATAGATGATCAGCTCTAGGAGATGGGAATGACCAGGTTTAGTGACCACTTCAAAATCAAACTTCTAGAATAGAAGGAGCCATCTCATTATTATGCCTTTGATATTTATCTTATTTATCAAGAAGTATAGAACCTCATGATCCACATAAAACTTAAAATATGTTGCCTTTAACATTTGTCTTATTTATCAAGAAGGATGGAGCCTCATAATCTACATAAAACTTAAAATGTGTTGACAAAAGATAATGTTGAGACTTCTCCAAATTGAACACCATTGCCAAGTACTCAAGTTGTCACTGTATAGTTCTACTCTCTATTAGTGACTTCTTAGCTTGCATAATAAATTGATTAGTCCAGTTTTGAGGAGCCTTTTTGACAAAGAGCTTCATCTAGCGCTTTGACTAATACATTAGTGTGTACATGAAATTCCTTTGTCCAATCAGAAGGTTGCAAGATAAATGCTCTGATTAGGCACTACTTTAAGGTATTAAGGACTTCTTTACAATCATCTCTACAAATAAAATTTGCATCTTTCCTTAGGATCTTATGTAGGGAGACTGCCTTAATTGCAAAGTATGCGATGAATCTCCTATCATAGCCGACATGACCAAGTAATCCTGTCCACTATTTTAGATTAGTTGGTATGATTAAGGCTGCTATCTTTTCAATCTTAGTACAATCTATTGTTATACCTTGTGTGGAGACAATGTCGCCCGACAAAATTCCTAAAGAGACTCGAAAGATGTATTTGTAAGGGTTTTGGGAGATCCCATACTCCTAACATCGATCAAAGCACTATTCTAGGTGTCCCAATGCTTGTTGAGAAAACTAAAGACACAAAAATCATCTAAATATACCTCAATGAAATCATGCAAGTGATTTTGGAATGCAATCATCATGACTCTCACTGAAAGATAGCAAGGGTGTTATAGAGCCCAAACAACATCACCTTGTAAGCATATATCTCCCATTTTGTTGTGAAGTTCATCTTGCACTAGTCTTCTTCTACAATCTACACTTGATTATACCCACCAAAGACATCTAGTAAAGAATAGACTTGATGACCTACGACTGTGTCTAACAGTTGGTTATAAGTAAAAGGGATAGGGAAATTATATTTCTTTCTTTTGGGATTCAACTTTCAAAAATCCACACAAATTTAGAACTTTCCATTCTTCTTGGGTACAACCACAATGGGAAAAACCCATTCACTGTTGGCTCCACTGGGTAGATAAATTTAGCTTCTAAGAGCTTCAGCAAGCCTATCTTGACTAAGGCAGAATAATCCAAATTCATGTGTCTCTAACATTGTTGTACTGGCTTAGCATGAGGCTCCAAATCAATGTGATGTTGATATATAGTGGGATCAATCCCCTTTAAAACCAAGCAAAAACATTCAAATTATTCTTTAATACGTTATGAAGGATCAACAACTCCTCTTCCCAAACATTGTTGCCCATTTTGAGATGTCTTTTTGTGCTACTTTTCACCTTCTATCTTTCTAATGAAGGTTCTACAAACTGTTTCTAGATACAAGTCAAATTCCTTCAAGGGAGTAGCTTCTTCCTCTAATGCTCCACTAGATTCATCTTTCTCTACTTTCAGCTGCAACTCTGTAGATCCTTCTAGATGCTAGAATGATATGAGGGTTCTCTCTCATGGGAGTTGTGGGATTATTACTTCTTGACTTGAGGATTCATATTATGAGGATGCATCTAGGAATGTAATGTGACAAGGACCATCTAAGTTTCTCTCTTGCTATGGGGTTGATGTTGTTTTTTGCACTTTTTGTATACATCCTCAACATGAATTGTAGACCATAAATGAGCTCCAAAGGGACCATATTCATTCCATAAATGAAAATATGGTCCATAAATGAGTATACATCCTCAACATGCATTGTAGACCATAAATGAGCTCCAAAGGGACCATATTCATTCCAACCAAGAGTAAGAGCTCTTCATCCTCTGAAGCATTGATCATGTCATCATGGACATCCTCTTGGAATGGAAGGGATTATTACTCTTCATTGCTTCTATGAACTTCATCTTTCACCTTAGGCTCTGTCTCTGCTTCTATAGAGGCTATGTGAGAGAAGAAAAATCTCTCTATTTATGTTTCAGCTTCTATCTCTAACTCTATTGTGACCATGTAATAGGGAGAGCAATACATCCATGCCTCTATTTCACTATTAGAGGTAATTTCAAAACCCACTCTTGGTTCTGATAATAAGAGATATTTACCCATTGACAATGTTATACTTCTTCTAGAAGATGGATTTTAGTGCTCACTGATGTTAGGGATATTGTGCTTTAGGTTTCTTTGGGAAAATTTGCTTGACAATGTCTTTTTCAACTGATGTGCCATCTGCTACTTCATTGGAAGAGTCAGATGAGACTTATATGGAGGTGGTTCCATGGCCTTTCTACGAGTCATAGATCTTCAATGCCACTTTCTTAGTTCCCCTACCTAGGGTTAGGGTTCCTCTAAACCAATCTATTCTTGCGCTAGCTTCAAATGGCCATGGTCTTTTGAGAAATAGGGGGTCAGATGTTCAATAAGAGTTGGGCTTTACTAGCAAGTATGTTGTCTAGTAATCTCTTCCTACAACTATGGTCATGATATAAGGAAGGTTGCCTTAAGGCTTGATTTTGCTCCAATCAACCAGTTTGATGAGTCACTAAGTAGGTTGTATTCCTTGCAGGCCTGGATCTTTCATTCTTACATCAGCCAAGATATTCATTGAAGAAGCTCCATCTATCAACGCACTTAAAATGAAGTGACCTTCTATCTAGATGCTAGTCTCTTGAGTGCCAGGATCCAGAAAGGCCTTGGCCATGTCTACTTATTTCATAGGCTCTCGAGCCTTACTAGTTTTTTATGTAGATGCATGATTCACTACAAGGATTTGAGCTTATAGCGACGGCGACTAGCGACGGTGGGTAGCGGAGTCGCTATTTGCATCGGTATTTGCATCGCAAATACCGACGCAAATAGCGATGGTCCATAGGGAAAAAAAATGGGCCAAAACCGAGCGCGGCTTTATTTCACGTTTTGTGTTTTGAGAGCGAGAGCAAGGGAGAGAGCGATCATCGTGAGAGAAGGAGAGGAAGAAGACTTGCCGCTGCCACCGCCGTTGTTTGCAAAGGAGACGAGGAGCCTTCATCGCAAAGAGGAGCTGCCCCACACTCGCCATATCTTATCGGTGAGTCTCCCTCTCTCCTTCTTTTGCTTGTTTAAGGTTTAAATCACTTTCTCTTTTGCTTGTTTAGGAGAGAAAATGAGAGAGAAAGAGAGGGAGAGGGAGAGAGAGGGAAAGAAAGAGAAAGAGAGGGAGAGGGAGAGGGAGGGGGAGGAAATGAGAGAGGGAGAGAAAGAGAAAGAGAGGGAGAGGGAGAGGGAGGGAGAGTGCATTCTCTCTCTCCCTCTCCCTTTTGCTTGTTTAAGGTTTAAATCACTTTCTCTTTTGCTTGTTTAGGAGAGGAAATGAGAGAGAAAGAGAGGGAGAGGGAGAGGGAGGGAGAGGGAGGGAGAGTGCATTCTCTCTCTCCCTCTCCCTTTTGCTTGTTTAAGGTTTAAATCAATTTCTCTTTTGCTTGTTTAGGAGAGGAAATGAGAGAGAAAGAGAGGGAGAGGGAGAGAGAGGGAGAGAAAGAGAAAGAGAAAGAGAGGGAGAGGGAGAGGGAGGGAGAGTGCATTCTCTCTCTTCCTCTCCCTTTTGCTTTTGGAGAGTGTTAGGATATATTTTGAGAGGGAGAGGAAATGAGAGAGAAAGAGAGGGACATGGAGAGGGAGGGAGAGAAAGAGAGAGAGAGAGGGAGAAAGAAAAAGAGAAAGAGAGGGAGAGGGAGAGGGAGAGGGAGAGGGAGGGAGAGTGCATTCTCTCTCTCCCTCTCCCTTTTGCTTGTGGAGAGTGTTAGGATATATTGTGAGAGGGAGAGGAAATGAGAGAGAAAGAGAGGGAGAGGGAGAGAGAGGGAGAGAAAGAGAAAGAGATGTATACTCAAATGGATAGCTTTATGGAGATGTATGTCTACTCAAATGGATAGCTTTTGTCTACTCAAGATGTAGTCCACCTGTGTGTGTATATATTGGAACGATAACATATCCATGATTATGGTAATGGTATGCACTTTGCTTTTTTTATGGGTACCATTACATCAACTCCTTAAGAGGGCTAAAAATTGGTCATACACTTTATAAAGTCTAATTAGGAGATTTAAGATGCACGATAATAGATTTATCGATAATGGTATGCAATATGCTTTGCCATGGGCCACGTACATTGGTGACTCTTTAAGATGGCTTAAAATTGGTCATATCCTTCATAATGTCCAAGTAGGGGGATATAATTGTGATATGCATAATTCCTTGTTTTTGTATTAACTTTATAGGCATAACAAATTAGTAATCATGCCAACTAGTCAACGGAAGGACTAAAAGAAAATGATACCCTAGCTAATGGTCATTATGGTACTTCATCAAAATGAACCCAAAAGTATTGCTATAGAAGAAGAATCCCTTAAATTGAGCATAGGATATTTTCTTCAAATATTATGACTATGAGTAGAATTGATTGGAACAAATTTTATAACTATAGTTAATAAATTTCATAGATTGCATTAATTTTTATACATGGACCTAGGACAAAAAAACCACATTACTAAGATGCTTTTTGTTGAGACTGATTTATTATTAGACTAAGAGATCCTCAATGATGCTCATAAATTTTTTTGACTAAGATTACTTATACTCAAAGCCCTCTAGTGCAGTTGTATAAGTAATCCTAGTAGAGCCCCTCTAAGATACTCAAAGTACATAACCTAGAGACCATAGCTAGGTATATAAGGTATAATGGCCATACAAGAAGACACCTCAATAATTGACTGATCACCACTAAATCCCAAAGAAGAATCGTGTTCCATCCCCTTCAACTCTATATTCACCTCGTGAAGAACTTCATTAATCATAGCATCCTTGTCACCAATCTTTTTGTTGTAATGATGAAGTAAAATATTCATCACTTTTTCTTTTAGCATCTAAGGCATTATCCAATCTTTTAGTTAAGTCCAAACACTTAGTCTTCAACTCATGAACCTTATGAACCAATGTTTTTTTTTTTACAATAATGAATAATTATCTACCGGGACAAACAAATCCTTGAGCATGGTATATGGACGAGATATAACATCAATAAATCTCTCAACTACTATGTCCGATGCATTCTTTACATCAATCAGTAAAGCATTTCTTATATCTTGAAGTTTAGATTTCAACACCATGGATGCATAAATATCAACCTCAATGTTTTCTAAAATTTGCTTCTCAATCTCTTGCAGAGGCTAAAACCTCTCAAGCAAGAGCTTATGGTCAACTTGCAACTTGACATACATCTCCATAAAGCTATCCATTTGAGCCTCGTTTGCTTTAATGTAGATTAGATGGAAAACGAAGAAGGTCTTATTGTTCAAGATCGCAAGGCGTATCTTAATCAGCATGTCCCATGTCCTTACTCTCAATGCAAAATGGCAATTAGACGAAAACGCGGATTGTCTATAGAACACGTACGATGATTTGGAAAGTTTCAATCTGAGATCGTTGATCAGGCAATTGCGGATTTTCAGCAAACGGTAATTTAAAGTTAATATCAATCATGCATTGTACTCGCAAGCTAATTGAAAACCATATACAATAAGATTGGGTCTTGCTAGCAAATTTTCTATCTAGGGAGGTGATGTCTCGTCCCAAGGGGGAGTGCACCCTTTGCGGCCAATTAGAAGCGTTTGTGGGCGTGCGATGGATGGAGTGCAGGAGCCAATCCACCACTTGCAAGGCTAATCTATACCGTCAATGCCAGAGGAGACAGACAACCTTCCAGACCTACCTACAATCTTGGAGCTTGAGATGGAGGTAATGTGATCGATGCATTGATTCCCATGGATGTTGAGACTTCTGATCCTCTAAGAGAGGAGGCATCCATACCATTATATGATGGGTGCTGAGTATCTCGGTTGAAGACACTGCTTGCACTCTTAAGTGTGCAAGCAAAATATGAGTGGAGCAATACGAGTGTGACCGAGTTATTCAGGTACCTTGCACATAGGCTTTATTTATTTATTTTTTTGACACTATTATTACAAACATTTATGCTTTTTCAAGGTGTTTTATGATTTTTTTTAGGTTATTCAAATATCATATATTACCACCTACAAATACCATGCGCGAGTCTCGTGATGATGCACGACATGTTTTACGAAAGCTTGGCATGGACTACAATAACATCCATGCATGTATCAACGATTGCATATTGTTTTGAGGAAAATGCGAGACTATGGAGACATGTCCAAAGTGTGGTGCTCACAGTATCGACAGGACTTGCAAGGGCAAACCATCTCTCAAAAAGTTCTCAGACACATTTTGCTCATCCCCCGCATAAACCACATGTTTCGTATGTCCAGCATGGCGAGCTTGACAACATGGCATGTGCAGAATAGGTCCACAGATGGAGTTCAACGAACATCAGCGGACTCGCGCGCATGGAGCCACATTGACTCTACCTTCCCAGGCTTTGCGCGAGAGCCAAGGAATCTTCGGCTCGGTCTCGCAATGGATGATGTGAACCCATTCGGTCTCCAGTCAACTTCTTACAGTGTGTGGTCTATAGTCCTTGTCAACTACAACATCCCTCCATGGCTTTCTACGAAGAAAGGACATCTCATCCTTAGCTTGCTCGTCCCAGGCCGCTACAAAGTAAAAAATATGGACGTGTATCTTCGTCCATTAGTCGATGAGCTTAAGATTTTGTGGGAGGAGGGGGTCACAGTGCAAGATATGAGCAGGCGCAATGGTCGGCGGTCAGCCAATGTTCGAGCCATTCTCATGTGGATGATACATGAATTTCTGGGATTGGGAGAGTGCTCAGGTGAGTAGGCCTCCGTTCTCACTGGTAATATCTATATTTTATCTCATTCAATCAAGTATTCACTAGGTCATGGTGTTGGAACAGGTGTGGTTCCCTCAGGTTATCATGCATGACCATTGTGCGGGCCATAGTTAGACTCCCGAAGGTCACGAACCATGAAGAAGATGGCATATCAAGGACACGATGCTTTCTTGCTCGAGGATCATGAACTCAGGGAAGGTTTCTTTGGATGACCTCTAACACGTATGAACGCCACAAGCTGATACGAGTTGAAAATCCGTGAGGCGGGGAGCAGAGGAGATTAAGACGTCCTCTATTGAATCCGTGAGGCAGGGAGTAGTGGAGAGAGTCTGTCTCTTTGAGAAATACTTGCCTACTAGCATGCTCACGATACAAATCCACCTTCTTGTGCATCTTGTGGACGAAGTGGAGATTGCTGACCTCTCCATACACGATGGATGTTCTTCCTGGAGCACTTCATGAAAACCTTGAAAGGCTTTGTGCGACAACGAGCTCAGCCAGAAGGTAGCATGGCCGAAGATTGGTTGGTGTCAGAGGCGTTAGTGCATATTTCACAATGACTACCAATGGTGGAACTAGACAATGAAATGCTATGGACGCTGAAGGATGATGATAGACTGACTGGAGATGTGGTGGTTGGAAATGGGATAGAAAAAAGAATGGATGTCTCAATGGAAGAGAAGGTGAATCGCTTTTGTATGTTGCACCATGCCTCCATGGAGATGTGGCTCGCCAAGTACCAGATTGCAAGGCAAGATCGAGAGAAAGCGCGAGCTGAATTCCGACATAGTATGCGTCATCGACCGATTCGATATCCCGAAGGCATGGAGAAGATATCATGGTTTATGTCAACGCGATGGTTGCATGGAGCCTTGACCGCAGCATCTTGCAAAGGGATAGAGGTCCAAATGGAGGAGTGGGAATTCTCGAGGGGATGTAGTCCAAAGGTGATGAGGGGTTCAGAATCTGTCATATCTAAATTTTATATGCGACATCTAATTTGAGTGTTTCAATGTATAGTACAAAATATATAGTGCAGCGTGGTTGTGCAGAGGGCATTTTCGCGTGGAGCGTATTGACAAAATGCGCTCCACAATGGACTATGGTGTCATGGCAAGGTTCGAGCAAGAGAGCCCGCGACAAGCAACGGATCCAAATACGGTTGTGGATGAGATGGAGTATTTTGGGAACTTGCAAAGTATTATTACGGTGGATTACCGTTGCTTCTCCATGATACTTTTCGATGTGCAGTGGTTTAAAGTGGTACTTGGAGGAGCTAGAGCAACAGTTCGATGAGGTCCATCTGGATTTCTCGAAATAGATTCAGAAAAAAAATGGATGGATTTGCGTGACACCTTTATGTTGCCGGCCCATTGTGAACAGGTGCATGGAGTCATTTGCTTGCTAATTGTATTACGATATGGTTTATGTCACAATGGTTTGAACTCTCTTGTACCTATTTGTGAATAGGTAATCTTCTATCCAAACCCCCGACAACCTCGATGGTGGTATGTTATACCTTCAACTCCCCAAAGTGCAAGAGTATATGATCAAAGCGATGTTCCGAGCATAGATGAAGATAATATGCAAATAGAGGGGTCGATATTGCAAGGGGTGGAGGCCGTCGAAAGCTTGGAGCTAGCATCGGCTAACAATGATGGAAATACAGGAGTCCAAGAATTTTTTGAGAATGAGGCGGACTCATTCTTTTGTGGTTACATGTCTATCGACCTTCCAATGTATGCGGAGTTGTGTTAGGAGATTAATATGGGACCATAGGATGCTTCATACTTGGAGCATCCACTTACTCAATTCTTTGACCAATCTCTTATAAAGATACATAAGATATACATTTTAAGAGAGATTTTTTAAAAATGATTTATATTACTGTGCTTTGTATGATTTAAATTGATTATTCTAACATCATTTTTTATCTGTGCAGGTGATATTTTCAGGATGAGTCAAGGGATAAGCGATGAGGAGTTGCAGGACATCTTTACACGCATGTCTCCAGACTAGCTCGCGAGATTCAGAGAGATGGCAGACCAGGAGCTATCTCGTTCTTTGTCAGGGCGCTCTACTAGATCTGCTTCAGCGCGATTGGATGCTTCGGCTTCGAGCAGACGATCTCGATGCTCACGACTTGGGCCAGAGGAAGGGAGTGCATCGGGATTAGGGAGATGTTGCTATGGAGACACAGATGTGGTGTCTCCGTCTTGTCATTCAACTAGAGCTACGTCACCTCCAAGATTTGTCACACCTGTGGGGATGTCTACTCCAGTTACTCCGGCTTTTGCGCAGCCGTCAGCAGGTGGCACCCCTTTGGGTGCCACTCCGAGAAAGATTACCCCCATAGGTACACCGGATGTAGAGGGGTCTCCTAGATATGCCCAGGAGCATGGACGCAGATGGGAGAGGATCCATCTTAGGCAGACTCCTAGGGGTTATGGATATCTGGTCGATAGTAGATCAGGAGCCATCATCATGAATGATGAGGGGAGGAGGGTGATGGCTTGCATGAGAGAGTTGCGCCAACAAGTTTTTCGGCACAACGTCCTGGATCATTAGAAGAATATACCGGAGGGGAGCAAGGACTACATATTATCATCCTTGCACGAGGAGTTTCCGGTGCCAGCCCGCAGTAGATAGATTCTCTACGGGCTGGATGATGGATTGCATGCATGCATACATGTCACACAGACGATCCGACGCACGCAAGTCAATCAAGAGTGAGGCTGCAAAGCCCAAGTGGTTAGATGCAGACGATTGGCGCCGATTGAGGGAGGAGGCTATAGATTCTCCAAGACATTGGAGTCAGGAGCGTGAGGCGGCGAGGGCACGACTCGAGGCTGGAGTGGTCCATCATCTTGGGAGTGGCGGCCATAGGACATATTTGGAGGACTTTGTAAGTTTTTCTTTTGTTTTGCTTTTTTTTTTTTGAAATATTCTTTGTATTGACAATCATGTTTCTAACAGTTAGCATTTTGTTTTCTTTGCAGCACTCCATTACAGATCGCGATCCGATAGGCCTTGAGACTCGATATGCAGAGAGGCACGGTCTCAAAGCATTGATCGACCGATTGTATAAATGCGGTGGCCATGTAAGTCACTCATATTTCTTGTCCGTAGTTACCATGAGATATTTGAATGTATTATTGTATGGTGGATTGATGTGTTGTTTCTTTTTCTGTAGAGTCCGTTCGATGCTCCTTTGCGGTGGGACGAGCTTTCGAGGGACGAGGATTTGTAGCTCGCCCTTGGATAATTGAAGCTCACACACCTTTATTTTTAGTCGCGTGATCTATGTAGACATTTTCTATATATTAGTGATATCCTGTCATGATTGTACCAATCGCTTTTTATGCGATCATGTATTTATTTCATGTATGAGTTTTATGATTTCAGTATAGATTCTTTTTATTTGCAAGTGCTTTGTATACAGTAGTGCAGAAACTATTTTGTATGGCTCTCATATAGCACAAAAAAAAATTATCCCTATTATCGTCGCTATTAGCATCGCAAATTTACTGCTCGCGTCGCTATTGCCGTCGCTATTCGCGTCGCAAAGTGCTGCTATCAGCGTCGCGACGCTGATAGCGACGCCAATAGTGACGTTGATAGCAACATTTCTATGGCGTCGTTAATAATGACACTTTTTGCGACGATGAGGGAAAATTTTGTTGTTTGTATTTTTGTCGCTTTAAACGTCGGTATAAGGCCTATATCTTGTAGTGATTGGCAAGCCTCGAGCCTTGTCTTCGTATGAGAATGCTTTTGAATCTCTCTCCGTAACTAGGAGACAGAATCAAAAGTTTTGTAAAAAAAAAATCATCATTATCAAGATCAAGGATAAGATGTAATTGGTGACTTTGACTTAGTCATTGGCTCTCTAGGTAGTAATGTGTGGATTGGCAATGCCTAATGTTGTCATTCTTTATCATCTCTTTCATGATCTTATTCAAAAAGTGATTGCATTGATCACTTACCAGCTCTAAGAGACTACGAAAGTGAGTGATAATATTCTCATATAGAAATAAGGCCACATTGTTTCCATCATCTTGCTTGAGGGCTTTTGTTCTACACGACTTTATCATATAGTCAATACATACTAGTATATAGCAGTTCTGCTTCCTTCTAGTGGGAGAGTCAATAGGTCTAGCAAAGTCAATGCCCCATTTCTCCAAAGGCTTGAGGGGAAGGATAGATTGCAATGGCATAGCACTAGTTTTACTAGGATTTTTCATTCATTGACAAGCATCATAGCAGTTGCAATACTTGTAGGCATCCTTATGTAAGGTCATCCATCAATATTTTCTTCCTAGTTATTGCTTCTCCTACAAAGAATCCACCACATGGCTCATCATGGAAAGCTTTCACAACAATCCTAATATTTTCTCATGTAACACATCTTTGTAGTATTTCATCCTTTCCTTCCTAGATAATGTGCCACTTAGTAGGGTATAGGGGGACTGATTCAAACAAAATCTTCTTCCTATTAGATATACTCAATGCCCCACCCTCATAAGGTGCCACCAATGATCTATGGTGCTCTAAGTTGTAAGATCCCCTTTATAAGAAGAAGCCATGTATGAGTACAACACACATTGTTTGGGTCTTGGCTTGCATGTTTGATGAGGTCTAAGTGATCAAATGGTAAAAAGGTAACCTTTTTGGATCTATTCTTTGGCTTAGATAGAGTAGTTATGCTAATAGGAATTCAAGTATGCGGAATATTCCTTAGAATATCCCCTCACCAACTAGAAAAGATTCATAATATGGTCAAGCAAGCAGACTAGACTACCTTCCAAGGCTATAAAAGAAAGACCTCTCCAAAGCCATCGTCAATCCTTCACCTAGTCGAATTTCTTTCAGCTATCCTTATGCTCTTCACCTATCATTTGTCTAGATTGTCATCTAAGCTTCACAATGGAAGCACACAAGTGGATAGAGCTATCTTTGTATCAGTTTGTTTGAAATTAAAGTAGTTTCTATTCTTCTCATATTTTCCATGTGTTCTCTACTACTCAGATTTTGTCTGTTGAGATGTCTAATTTCTACATGGCACTAAAGCCTTTGAGGAGTGAAGAGTATGTAAGAGGAAAAGGCTTCAACAACAAAGAGGAGAAATGTCATCTACTACAATTAGTTAGTGGTTCTAGCATATTAAGTGGTGGTGATGTTGTACCAACAATTTAAACATTGAGGAGTTGTCCACTAACCTTCAATGAATTCAAGGTAGATGGTACAAACTACACTTTATGGAAGTTCAAAACCGCAATTATCCTTGATTCTTATGAGCTTCTAGAGATGATGTTAAGGATTGACCCAAAACCACAACCCACCCCCGATCAATCAAATTCAAGTGTTATGATTCCTACAAATGCAAATCTTCTGTAATCCTGGAAACAAAGGAACACATATGCATTGTATACCTTAGTTACAATCTGTTCTAACACTGTTCTGACCTTGATTCAATATACAACCAAGGCATGAAAGGCTTGGAATATACTAAACGTGAAATAAAATAAGGATTCAAAACTTGGAGAATCAACTAGTAATAGAGAAGTTTGTTGAAGAATGAGAGACAAGTGAATCATTCATCACTCAAATCAAGAATCTACGGGACTAGATGGTTGGCGATAGGATACAAATGACTAGTGAGGAACTAGCTTTGAGGTGTCTTTGGATTTATCCAACAAATTTTGATGGATTGGTAATGGCCCTAAATACTCAGGTGAGATCCCAAGCTTTGATGTTTGATGAATTTTGTGCACTACTAAGGAGGAGGAGTTGTAGCTTAAAACCCAAGAAGGTAGCAACAATAGAGATGTATTCTTTGCCAATGCAAAAGGCAAAGGTAGTTTCTCTACCAATGGTGACAAAAACAAAAAGGGTGGTAATAAAAGTTTCAAAGAGAGTGCTTCTATTGCAAGAAGAAATGACATGCAATTGCAAATTATCATGTCAAGAAGGCAAATGAAAAGAATGGCATCATGAAGACTAAAGGGGAGGAGACAGACAATACACTTGGAGCAACGTTAGAGTTATTCATGGCAACCATTAAGAAAGTGTGTTCATTGGCAAAAGAAATATCTACCACTAACTCATAGATGTTGGATAGTGGCTCCTCCTATCACATGACCAACAAGAGAGGTCTATATAGTTCTATGAAACCTCTGCAAGAATCCATCATTATGACAATTAGGAATTATGTAAAATGCCATGCTAAAGGTACAACTACTATTTTCTTTATTGCTGTAAGTGGTGAACTCAAAAATATTTCAAATGTGTTGTATATTCCAAAGATTAAGAGAAATATATTATTATTTTCTTCTATAATTGATATTGATCCCATGAGGTGAGGTTCATTAAGTCTAGGGCAAAAATAATCAACAATGTTGGCAAAGTTTTGGCAAAAGAGAAAGAAGAAACAACCTATATGAGCTAAGTTCTCTTATAGCCACCATTGATGTGGACACACGTAACTTTGTCATGAAAGATTTGGTCACATTGATTTTGTAGTGCTAAAAGAGATACATAACCAAGGCATGGTTTCTCACCTACTTATTGAAATGAAGGAACCATGTGAAGCTTGTATGATGGGAAAGCAATAGAGAAATGCATTTCCACAAGAAAGAAAGGATAGAGTGAAGGCTCCTCTAGAGTTTGTGCATGGAGCCCCAAGAGAGACACCAAGGAAAAGGGGTTTCTATTGCAAGAAAATCTATCTTGTAACATCAACAAGCTTTCATTTCATTCTTTTGAGAACCACAACAAGTAAAAAAACAAATCTTCACACAGCATCATAGTAGATATCTCCCACGGATTTGATAGAATCAACCATAATCTTCAACATCTTCATAGAATCCATCAATATAACAAGAAATACAAAAGAAAGACACCACTTTTGAATTGAAATAATCACATAGTATTCATCTTCATTGTCTTCATATTTCCCTCTCTAAATCTCTCATAGATAGATACATTATTTTGATTGAATTGGCTATCTCTGACTCTCTCTCTCTTTCTCAATCAATAGTACATGATATCCTTACTACAATGCTCAATAATCACTCTCAATAATCCTTCTTAGGTTGTGGATGCACCTCCCAAGATGCATGTCTATGTTGAAGAGGCACTAGAGTATCTAAAGTAACCCTTCATATCTCGCTTTTATCTCTATCACTTCAGTCTACACTTGAGTCTTCAACAGCTACTTCTTCCATTTGTTTTAGCCCTTTTGAACTTAGATTTATCCTTAACAAAATTTAGAAAGCTTTCCCAAAGTACAACCTCATATCACAGAACACTTACAGAAGATCTACAGAACAGAACAGAGGCTCTACGGAGGGTTAACAGAGATCAACAAAGGGTAACAGGTCATTAGAGAACATCAAAACCTCATAACTCATGCTAAAACCATCCCAAACTATTAAAAACTATTCAATAAGCTTTCAAAAGATCTCAACTTTCATCAATCATCAATCCATACTTCATATAGAAGAAAATTATAATAAAACAGAAGCTAAATAGAAGGTATCATAACCAATCATAACCTCAAAAGAACCTATCAGAACATCACATAGACTCATATTTCTACTGAGAATCATCATGAGCTTCCAAATCATAATCAATATCATCCATAACACTTTCAAGAACTTCCAAAACAACCAATCATCACTCAAAATCCATCAATAATCAACCATTCAGGCCTCAAAAACAACAAAAATCAGTCAAAAATTCAGTCTTTTTCCACTCTCAATAGTGCATGTTGACTTGTGCAGCAAAATGTCTACAAAAGCCTTAGGAGGATCTTCTTATTTCATGGTAATCATTGATGACTATTGTGGAAAAATATGGGTGTACTTCCTTTATGATAAGACCCAAGCTTTGGTAAGTCTAAAGAATGGCTAAAACTGATTGAGAATGAAATAGGACAGTTGAAAAAGTTTAGAACAGATGGTGGTGGTGAGTTCAATTCAAAGAACTAATACATCTAAATCAAGGCATTCATAGTAACAGCCGGATAAGGTGAAGTTTTTGTCAAGGTGTCTTACATAGGAATATTTCTAATTTTATTTTAGAGAGAATTACTTCTTGACTCAAGGATTCATCATTTCAGGGTACATCTAGGAACATCATGTAACAAGGACCATTATCTTGTGTGACACATTGGAACTTGTTGACTTGGTGTATCATCATCATCCTCTCTTGAGGAGGGTAGATCAAGGTGAAAAAAGTAATTGGTGAAGGAAATTGTGTGTTTTCGTGATCCATTTTTTATACATCTTTTGTATGCTTTACAAACCATTAATCACCCCGAAAAGGATTATCCTACATAAGATCTACATCCTCTAAGGCCTTTGTTGCAACATTATGATTGATATTCTATTCTAATGGGATATATTATTCCTCTACACTCTCAAAATCTTGCTCTTCACTTCCATCATCTTCCTCTTCAAACTCTATTTTGGCTTCTGGAAGAGCTCTCTAGTAAGAGAAAAATGGGCTCTCTACTTCAAGGTCTCCTTTGTCTGTGGCTCCATAACAACCATGTAAGAGGGATAAGAATAGATCCATCCTTCTATTTCAATGTCAAAAAAAAAAATCATAAGTTACTTCATTCTCAAGCAAGTGGTATTCACCTATCTATTGATAGTGACTTTACATTCTTAGGGAGTTGGCTTATAATGCCCACTATTAGGGACCACTGCCTCGGGAAAGATTTCTTTAATAGCTTCCTTGTCAACCAACGTCCCTTCCATAGATTCATTGGAGAGGATCTTCACAAGTGGCCTCTTGACGTGCTAGCAAAGTGAGGATGTGGTGATGGAAAATTATTCTAGGTTTCTTTCGCATTGTGCCATTGCCTCCCCCTTGTGGCCTGGACTTGCAGTAGAAATGTGTATTTGTGGAACATCTAGATAAAAATGAATTATTTGGTTTTTGATAGTAATAAATTTGAGGAGCTCTCTAGATTGAAATTACCTATCACTTGAATTACATGCAAAGCCCTAGGATTTGCTATACATTACCATCATAACTCAAACATGCCACGTGAATGCTCACAACGAGAGGACTATTATGAGAAAATGCTTTGCTTTGAAGGTATTTTTGTGACTATCAAAGAGAGTCAAATATATATTTTAAGCACAATGCTAGAAATAAACATGGACCTTTCAAGAAAAACTAAATACCATATTTTGGTGTGCAAAACACATTTTTCTAATGTAAACGCACTAGAAGAACTTAATTTAGCACTTGGAGATTGTAATTAGTAATGGTAATTGTAATAATTAGTTAATTATTAATTAATGATATCAATTGCGTTAGATAATGTCGATTGTGTTGATTCGTTATTAGTCATTAGTGTTATATGTAGTATAGGGTAGTGTGTGTAATCAGTGGTGAATAGTACCTAATTTAGTACTTAGAAATAGTAATTAATTATCATATTTAAATTAGTAATATTACTAATATTTTTAAATTATTAAATTAAATTCAATGAAGCTATATGGATCATCCCAAGCATGGTACTTATCAAAGTTGCATATCAACTAGGGAACAATGGCTTGGTCTCTCCATGTTGGAGTATTTTCCATTCTAGAGAGTAGAGTCTAAGCCATGTCTACTCCTACACAGTGATCATATCAATATGATGAAACAGCCTATGTTGAACTAGGTCTTTGAGGTGACTTTAGACTATTCTCTTGTCTTTGCATTCACAAGAATATTTTGGATCCCATCCAGTTTTTCTTGCATGGCCAACATAGTGCCATTCCTTTTTTGCAAATCATATAGCTTCAACACCACTTTATTTAGTTTCCTCCCTAAGGTTAAGGTTCCCTTGAACTAGTCCATACTTCAAACATCCATGGTCTTTCCAAGAGAAGGTGATAGAGGTTCCATAAGAACTTGGCTTCACGATTAGATAAGTCAACCATTCATCTTTTCCAGCTAAAGTAGTCTTGACATAGGAGTGAATGCCTAGAGCCATGAATCTATTTTGATTTACTAGCTTGATGAGCCACTAAGTCATTATATTCACTATGGAACCTCCATCTATCAATGCATATGCAATAAAGAAACCTTCTATACATATGCCAATTCTTGGGATCTGAAGGATCTAAGAAGGCATTGGCCACATCCACTTCCTTTACAAGATTTGAAGCTTTATTTGATTTGATGATGACGTGATAATCCTCAAACCATATCTTTGTGTCAAAATGCTTTTGAATCTTTTGTGACAAGTGGGAGGTAGCATCAACAATTGTCAAAATGTTAGATTTGGATGAAATGTATCCAAGTCCTTCACCAAATCATACTCTTTTATGGGGTCATTGGTTTCTCCAACTGACTAGGAAATGGGGCAACACCCACTTAATATTTCCTCTTTCTTCAAGAAGTAGCAACTACATTTCTACTTCCTCCACCACTAGAGATATATCCATCTCTTCTATCTCTTGGACCTATGGTTTTGCTTCTTGGATTGTTTATGTATCCTTCTATGGTGCCAAGGTGTTCTATACTATACTATCTTGTACTATACTACTCTCTGGCTTTATGGGAAGCTTAAATTTCATAGTTCTAGAAGGGGGATTATTTTCTTTTAGAACTAAGGGTTCTCTTCTCTTGGAATGCATGATTGTGGCAATGTACAATTCCACCAAGCTCTTGATCCTTCAACTAAATCTCTGATGCCTTATGTTACCATCTTGGATTTTAATAGATTGAATATTTCTTCCTTCTTTTATGCATCTCCTTCAAAGAGCAACACCCTTTGTTAATGTTTGCAACTAAATTGGACATGTAGTCCTTGAAAATTTCTCCTCCACATACAGTTGCAGTGGGATTTTGAGGTGTCTTTGTGATCACAACATCTATTGGCCGCGTTGATGTAGAAGTGCCTTTGTTCTTATTTTGATTTAGAGCTCCTATTTGGATTGTTTGGCCTATCATAAGAGGTATTGTCTATGGCCACTATGGAATTGATACACTATATAGAGGTACTACAAGCATATGTGTATAGGGGTGAGGGAAAGTTACTAGGACTACATGATATACATATGTTTTTCTTGGCATTAAGGGAGATAGGACTCCTCTTCATAGGTTCATGGATAATCTAGCTTTCACCTCATCATACAATCTAGAACCTTCTGTTGGAGCTTGAAAATTAGCTAGTCTTCTCAGTTTCACAAACTTGCAAAATTCTAGCTACAATCCTGTGAGGAAGACTCCCTTCTAAATTCCTTCATCCAGATTATGATCGGTCCATCTTTGAATATGGATTCCATTCTAAAGACATACGCTTCAACTTGTTTTCTAGGGGGTTGACTTAGATTCATGAATATATTTCTCTCACATTCACTCTTTAAAGCCTTCACATTCAAATTTGATAAGGAAAGCCAACTTCATCCCATGTACCAAAAGTTCCTAATGCTTACCTCTCATACCATTGAAGTGTCACACCCTTGAAAGTGGCATGAACATCACTAGTTGGGATCATGGAATTATTGGTTACACATGCTACCATAAACTCTACTACATGAAGATTGGGATCTTTATTATATTCTTCTTTTAAATATGGATAGCAATAGGACTACATTCTCCAATCTATCTCATCAATATTTATAGAACATATTTGACTATGAAGGGGACCTTGATTTGATTGTGCCATTGAGACTTCTATAAAGAGGGCCACAAGAGCATTAAAAAATCCTTCTATTGCTTTGTCATTCTCCGCTCTAGCCTTTGGGTTCTATTTTCTCATGTACCTATGGAGATACTCAAATGCTTGTCTCTTTATTGACTCATTTATTAGAGAGTTGGATCCACCTAGTTTTCAATGCTCCATAGAAGGAAACAAAAGGTTGTTTGCTTACTTTAGTCTCTAGAAGTCTCTCTTGCTAGTATTTATTCTTCTTTCTCAAAATCTCTAAAGTCAACCTTCATGCCATTGTAGATAGGAAGGAATTCGGTTTTGAAGGTCTCAAAGTTCATCTATCTAAGGACAACCATGTTGGCACCATCATTTTGATAATACCAAAATTTTAGGATTTCAATAGTGTATGTGGTGAAAGAGACATATTAATCTACCAACTCTCAATGGGTTGCTATAACTGAACATATAGAAGATCATTAGTACACCAAGCATCCCACATATCCCCTTGTTGTGGGTCTATGAATAGATTCCAACTTTTCTCCCTCTTGTTATGGCCGACTTCCATTGACCAAGACTAGTGAAGCTTCTTTACTATTTTCCACTTGATATTATTATGAAACTCCTCGAAAAAAGCTAAATCTTCCATCTTTCTCTATGCTTCCAATTTTTCAATTTTCTCCCAAACAATTTGACATCAAGTTGCAAGTCTATGTTGCTTGTGTAGTTAGAGGGAATAGTTTGTCACATAAGGCCTACATCAAAATAGCATTGTGCTTTTGTCATTGGGGAATGAATCTTCTTAAGAATTTGACTTTGGCTATAAATTCTTTCGATTCCTTTGAAGTTCTTGGAATTTTACAATCTTCCATTGCTAATCTTTCTCTTCTACAGTGTCATTCCTTCCATCTTCACCCTCTTTTGGGTGCTTGTTGATGGTAGTTTTTCCTAGCTCTGCATCAAAATATGAAGCTCTTTAGGGAACACCAAGAACGTGGGAAAATAACTACAAGAAATCTATCGTGTATAATTTTTAAAGTTGCCACCCATCTCCTATGCTTAGGAGTCAATAGATTGAGTCAAGAAGTGCTGGGGGGACACATATCATCATAGACATAATCTCCCATGGATTTATCTTTAATATAACTTAACATAGTCCTCATACCAACAAATAAAAGAGAAAAATAACTTATATATCACATCTTATGAATGGAATTAATCATATAAACTTCATATTATCTCTTTCACAAATGAATCCATATCTTCTAGTCTCATAATCTCTCTCATACATAATATTTCAACCTCTGAAATCATTATCTCTCTCTCCATACTCTCCATCACTCACACATGAGAATAAAATAGAATGAATGTCCAAAACCCTATCTTGGTCATGGAGACACCCTCCAAGATGTATGGTTGATACAAAGAGTGACTAAAGCCACTATAGTGTGTTTTCACAACTCATCATTGACATTCATTAGGGCTAAAAATGCTTCAAAAATGCACTTTTGTTAATCACAATACTAAGAAAAAAAAGCAAAGAGATTTTTCCATGTGTGCAATAATATGATATTCTTGTCTCCTCTTTTTTGGTGGAAGAGTCCATTTCATGATTCTCTCCTCCTTTTTAGCCCAAATCTCTAATCTAACATGTTTTGGTGGTCCCAAAGTCCTTATTTACTGACAAAATCTAACAAAAGACGTGAGAAAGATGGGATGGATGGGATGAAATTAATAATTACTTTTTTGAAAGTTGGGATATATTTTGATATTATTTTTGGCACAAAATATATTTTCATTTGTCTTCTTGATGTTCCCTTTTAGTTCATTCACCTTTCTCTTTGACCTTCTTTCTTTGCACATTCATTCTTTTCATGGCATCCACAAAGGCACCCTTCTTATTTAGTAAACACTCGCATCAGGCTTCCTCCTAAGTTTCTATTTACTTCTTTGTTTCTCTTATCTTTGGCACCTTCTCAGTTTTTAGCACTATAGCTTCTTCATCACTTCCTCATAGACCTTTAGTCTTCTTACATGAATTTTTTTCTTTCCTACTTGAAGAATTTGACTTTACATGTATGACAGATGATTTTTTAAGCTGAGAAGTGCTTAAAAATAGCCAATTTTTACAGATATCTGGGGAAAAATAGACTTCATCAAAGGAGGCGACAGTGGCAATCAGTACGATTTTAAGCGGCAATGCCTGGAAAGTACTTAAAAGAGCCACTAGACGACAGTCAGAGAATTTTCATAACTTTTTCGCATGAAAGACAAGACCCTCGGAGATGCACCGCAGTGGAAGACTTCAAGACGGACACCCAGGATTTTTCAGACCATGATTCGGGTACCGGACGTGGAAGAGGGAGTGCCCGGGAGGCCAAGGCCAAATTGGCAAGGGTGGAAATGGACTTTAGGAGAGACCAGTGGGTGTAACACTTTGGGGCTAGCCCAAAATTCAAAATTGTGGGGGGATTGCGTTTTTTTCGCGAGATAGGGATGAAGGCACCATGAATCCACAATTTGATGGAAGAGGCTATGGCAATTACAAACAGGGCTCCCAACTAATCTCATGGCTAATCTTCTTCTTATCTTTGCCCTCCATTTCCGGTCTCTGCTCCTCAATTGGCTACCTACTTGTGGAGATCAAAAACTAGTCTTTCTTTCTCCTCCCTCTCTCTCCTGCATAGAGGCAATTCATATGCAAGAAATCAAGAAGAAGAGGGGCTGAAGGATGCTTGTCCGCGACTATGATTGGATTGCTCCAAGATGAGGAGGCTGAGGAAAGAGGTTCAGCATTGAAGAATGGTTGTTGGTCGGTCCATGGGCTACCCACAATAATTATTTAAAAACCCGCAACATGCAAGACACGCAGTATGCTCCAATTTTACAAAGAAAATTTAATTGTTTTTCTTGTTTCATGGTCCAAATGTTGTTCAAATGTGATGAATTTTTGTTTGAATCTTGTTTGCATCATTTTTGAGAGCTATAACTACAGAAATAGAGAGCCCGTAATGATTTAGAGCCGTTATTAATTCTTTAAAACCCGCAAAATGTCATTTTTAATGGAAATTAGTGGTTTTTTTCAATTTTGAGTTGGAAAAAAAGAGTGGAAATGGGATAAACTCAGAGAAAATGTTAAGTTTCATTAAAAATAATAAGCCAACATAAATAAATCAGAAATTGCCTATTTTTCATGAATAATAAATAGGAAAAAATAGTAAAAAATGAAGAAAATTGGGGTTTTCACGCTCAAAAAATATGAAAAAATAAGATTTATGTGCATCAATGTTTGGCGAGGTTAAAGCATGAGATCAAGACTTAGCTTGGCCTCGTCCTTTGTGTTATAGTATGTGTTTATTGGTTTTTACATACAAAAATGATACAAAACAACCATCTACACCTGTGCACCGCAGCAACACCTAAACGGTGAGGGGGGGGGGGATAAAGTTTGTGTGACAATCTAATTACTGAAAAGATACAAATTATGATCTTCCTCTTTGTGCATAGCATTTAGGGATCGTCTCATAATTAAATATAGGAGACTAGTAGCACGGAAGTTCCAGTGCTAGTCCCTAAAGTAGCGCAGCATGTAACACTTAGTTAAAATTCATGAAAGGGATGTTTTCCGCACCTCACATGGCTAGTTTTTTAATCATAAAATGGTTGTGCACAATTGTCATACACCTTGTATCAAGCATGATATGTGGTATCTCCTAGAATGCATTGCAATTGATTGATAAACTTTGACCAATGCTGAGAGGACATGAAACCTAAGCTGTAAGTTTAGATGGGTGCTTCCGTTGGGGAAAGTTTTGTGAGGCAAAACAAAAATCTCTTGGAACGCTAAATTATGAAAGAGTGGAGTTTGTATGAATGCTATATGTATTAGCGACGCATCTTGGGGCCAATCCCCGAGGTGTAGGAGAGTCGCAGTGGAGCCGTGGCAATCAGCCAAGAGGTGCTTCCCTATGTGTGTATTACGAGGCATTATGCCTATATGTTATGGGATCTCCCTCTAAGGAGAAGGGAATGTGAACGTTGGACTACATATTGGATAAAAATGAAAAATTGTCATAAGCATTTAGTACAAAGTGAGTTTTAGAAGCTCCTAGCCCACGAGACCGTGTGGTGGGGTTGTCTGTCGTATGCATGAGGTCCGGCTAGTACCATAGCCAATGTCGGCCCATTTTAGGTCCCATCAGTGGTGCATCTGTCGGGAGCCACCAACAAGTGGTGGTTCTCGAATCTAGGGTTTTTAGGGACCAAATAGTTGATTTATGTCCTCTGACAAGGACCATCAAACCAAAATACAAAAAGCAGAACGTGCTGAGAGGGCTAGATAGTGGTTGGAGATTGTAAGATGCTATTCTTCTCAAAGGAGTAGCTCGTTATGCATAAGTGAGAGTGGTTCTAGTAGCCTAGGTGTTACGAGTAGCTCTTTCAATGCAAGTGGAAGTCTTGGTACTTCCCTATTTCCAGTTAATCAACCCACAAAAAGTGGGGATGTAGTGTTGCCTCCACAAACTTCTGTTATCAATCCGATTGTAGCCATGGCATAACCTATCGCAATTCTAGCAGGTACACTAGATTTACCGGCATTAGGAGCACTGTTGCCAATTTTCCATGGGTTAACAGAAGAAGATGGAGAACTCCACACTAAGGAGTTTCAAACACTCATGTTCAACTATCGAATCCAAGATGAAGGACACCTAATGATGTTTTTCAACATGATGTTAAAAGGAAGAACGGCACTGTGGTATCACGGTCTAGAAGCCAAAACCATAACTAGCAGTGCCCAATTCTTTATGGCTTTCCGTAAAGAGTTTTCCCCTGAGAAGGGTGGACAATATTGATTGTGTGTTCTGAATGTAACATGCCAAGAGCCAAATGAGAATGTCCAAGCATATGCCAAGAAACTATAGAAAGTTCTTTGCAAACTTAACGCTTATATTCCAATTCCAGCAACTGCACAGTTGCAATATTTCCTACATGGATTGGATTTTAATATCCAGGTGTAGCTGAGTAGTGTTGCTTTGGCCGATATTGACACTGCCATTACCCAAGCATAAGGAGTAGAGTCATGCTTGCAAGCGGCTTGTGCAGTAAGGATAAATTGGAATGGTAATAATTTGGCCGTGACTAATGGGAGTCAAGGGGACCCCATGTTAAATACAAGGGGTAGAGGGAGTATCATGTCGAATTTGCCTATGTTACCAGCTCCTTCTAACATGACTATGCCTATGGCTAGTCAAGCGGCCTCGCTAAATAGTGGTGGAAACCAAACAATGATTCCTAATGTTGTCCCAGTTAGTCAGCAGTTGATTCCTAATCAAGTGGTTAGGGCCACGAAACAACAGACTGACGATCGCGACTATGAGTCGAGTGCTTCTAATGTCCTTGGTGAAGTTAAGGACATGATGAAGCACTACAACGATATGATCTGTGAATCAACAAATAGGTGTGGATGTCAATTCTCTTAAGAAGGAATAGAATTTGATAGGGAGCCAATGCCTTGAAGAGGGTGGCCCCTCAAGATTTAGCTGTTAGTGGTGTGGGAGCCAACATCTCCCTAGGAATTGCCCGAATGTCAAATGTGATATTTGCGAGAAGTCTAGCCACTTAGCTACTACCTGTTGGAGTAAGATCAGTTCTCTCCAACAAGGGAGTAAACAACCATGTCCAGTTAACCATCACGCACAAGGGAATAATCTCCAGCAAAACGATGGACCAACGCAAATACTGCAAAGAGGAAAGGCTATTGTAGAGGAGTTACCTTATGGCAGTGGAGTCAGATTTATTGAGGTTGTACGTGTCAATGATATTGAAACTTCTAATCTATGAGCCAAAACAAGAGGTCAAAAGATTAAAGAGGGTGACAAAGGAATTGTAAAACCTGTCAAGGGAAGCCCTAAACAAGATGCTAGGGAAAAGGGAGTCTTGAATCTTGATATGGAAGGTGGACCGTTAAGACCTCTTGGCAATAAAGTTGAACCCAATGAGGATAAAGGATTGCCAAGAAAGGAGATAAAGGCTAAAAAAGAGGCACCAAAGCCGATGGAAAGACCAAAGGAGAGAATGGTTTGGCGCGAGAAGAGAACCTTGGCTAATTACCACGACTTTGATCTAGCAAGTTCCCTTTGCGAAGTCAAACCAATTGTGAATCTCTTGCAATTGATTAAAATTTCTCTAGGAGTACACAAGGAATTCAAGTAAATCCTACATATAGGGTATATAGTAGAACCTTTGGGCATAGCTAGAGTGGGGGAAGATTGGTTTGATCATGCTGAAAAGCATTGCCCTAGGGTTCCAGCATATGTGGATGGAATATTAGTGGATCACGCTATCGTGGACACTCGATCCTCCGTCAATATTATAAGTTCATATTTGATTGAGAGGTTAGGTCTAGAGATCCAAAAAGATGGCTCCACACTTCTTAGGATGGCAGATGATAGTCTACGACAACTAAAAGATTGCATTACTAAGATCCACGTTATAGTTGTGAGCGTGGAATGCTATCTAGACTTTAGAGTTATAAGGTTTGCAGGACGTCCTAGCTATCGAGTTTTATTAGGTAGGCCATGGATTCTATAGACAAACTGTCAAGTCGATATACCCGTTGGTCGAGTGATTCTAGGTCGAGGTGCCCATCATGTAATAGTGGATGCTTACCCTGAGTCTCCTCAGAGTGAGAGAGAACTCCACTATCCTCCACTGAAGTAGAAACAATAGATGATCCGTCTAGTAGTGAGACATCATCAAGCGATGGATCTAAGGAAGGGTCCACTACAGAGGATATTTATCAGATAACCTTGAATAAGCCGATAGAGCCTCATGATCGAATAAGAGATGCGGATGTTATTGAGCTGGATCTTGGTATGCTAAATGATTCACAGCCAATTAAACTAGGATCCATGCTCAGTTCGGAAGAAAGAGAGGATTATGTGTCCTTAATTTGAGAGTTTTGCGACATTTTTGCTTGGAGCTATGATGAACTTCAAGATATTCCTCCCAGTCTAGATGTGCATACTATTCCTGTAAAGGAAGGTACCTGCCCTCTACATTAGAAAGTAAGGTGTATGTCCTTTGAATTAAGGGACAGGTTGTATGAGGAACTACAGAAGTTGTGGAAAGCGAGTTTGATCTTCCTTGTTTAGCATACAGAATGGTGCTCACCAGTTGTGATCAGGAAAGAGAAGAATAATCAAATCCGTCTTTGTGTAGATTTTAGAGAGTTGAATAAGCAGACTATTAAAGATTACTACACATTGCCATTTATTGACCAAATTTTGGATCAACTAGTGGGTAGGGAAATCTATTCGTTTATGGACTGCTTTGTAGGGTATAACCAAATGGCGATCGCTGAGCAAGACAAGCTAAAAATGACGTTTATTACAGTCTTTGGTACCTTTGCGTACCATGTGATGGCATTTGGGTTGTGAAATGCACCTGGTTGGCGGCAAAGAACAGCCGACAAGACCTTTAGTGAGAACTCCCCAAAGGAGCTGAAAGTATTCATTGACAATCTGGGGGCAGCTACCGTAAGGGATAGACAGTTGATCATTTTGTGAAAGTGTTTTGAGCATTGCAGACAATTTTGTATAGCTCTTAACCCACGGAAGTGCATCTTTGGAGTCCCTTACGGGTTCTTGTTATGTCATGTGGCTAGTTCCGTAGGGATTGCGACTGATCCTAAGCTTTCTGTCATCAGTAGGGTATTATCGAAGGTTTATCAATGCCTTGGCAGAAAGAATGTTGCCTCTAACGAACCTATTGTCATTTAACTGTCAGTTTACATGGAGTGATGCTTGCAAAGTGTCTTTTGACAATGTGAAGCAGGAGCTTGCCAAAGCACCTGTTTTAAAAGCATAAAAAAAGGGTGAAATGTTCTATACACTTTTCAGCAGCAACCATGCATAATATCAGCTGTTGTTTGGCCCAAATTTTGGAGGAAAAGTGGTACCATACGATAGCTTTTGCTAGTCGGAAGTTGGGCATATCGGAAATTAACTACACCTATATGGACAAGTTGTGCCTTGCAATGGTATTTGCGACCAAAAAGTTCAGGCACTACATTCTTTATGAAAGGGTGGTTTTTTTACATGAAGGCAAAAGGGCTTTGATTATTGTTGAATAAGTTATAGCCGCCTGACCGTTTAGTGAACTAGTTAATCACTTTGCAGGAATTTAATTATGAGATTAAGAGCAAGCTGCCAAAGCTTCAGGGCATTGTAGAGTGTCTTGTGGATTTCGTAGAGTTCCTTTATCAAAGTTTGAATACATCTTCATTAAAAATATTAAAACCTTGATTTTATTGCATCAATGTAGGGTTTATAAGAGTTAGCTCTGAATCGTCAATCATTATAGTTTAGGGCAAGGAAAAGTAACGTTCATTGTAGATCTTATAACTTCATAGAAGGAAACGGTCTATGGTCTGGAAAACGCATATTTGCATGGAACGATGCATCTCACCTATCTTGCAATTATTTACATCTTTAGGGAAAGTATTTGCATCTGTAAGGAAAGATCACCTCTTATTGTAAGACAATTAAATCGCTTGTAATTGTGTAACTCACATGGGAATCATAAAGGTACGATTAGATTGCATATGACGATCACCTCAAAGTGCTAGGAAGGGTTAAGTTACGTTAAAATTCTGCCTAGTATCGCACTTGGGATGCCAATTTAAGACTTTTGATCCCAAAGATCCTACCCACATTCTCGAAAATGTTAGGGTTATCTAAACGCCCATGCAAGAATGATCTAGGGTTCTTACCCTAAGGATCAACTGACCAAATGCTAGACTTCGGCAAGGAAACTAGGAACCCTAGGGCCAAGACATTATTGGCCTAGTAAGGTTAGGGTTGGATTGGGTCAAGAGGACTCCCAAACCCTACGTCTTAACTAAATGTATTCTTGACCAAGGAATACCGTGTGATAGGAGAAATAATCCCACAAGTTAGGTGCGACACCTATCTCATGCAACAAGTTGCAACATCGCATGGTTTTGTGTCTAAATCACAGAAAGAGTATTGCCACTCCTTAGAAAAAGGTTGGCGAGTTCTAAGTACAACTCTAATTTTTCTAGAGGATTAGTCATCCTGCTACATTACCCTTCTTTGGGCTGATTTACCAAGAAAGGGTAATTATGAATTGTCTAGCGAGCAATTGACCAATCAAGTTAGGACAATGGGATTGCCCGGGATTTATTGACCATAATATATGGAAACCTAAAATGTTGACAATTTGGGTTAACAGGGTATAGACCCTAACCCAAGGAAAGAGGGTAAACAAGCAACTTAGCTTACGAAACCCTTGGGATCTGCCAAGGTGCGATTGATCCCAGATCGAATACTAGATGTATTCGGAGAGAAGGATTCACACCTTAGCAGTTGGCCATATAAATGACCATTGGAGTGCTTGTGTTTGTACACTTAGGAGCACTCTTTGTTCTTCTTTGCTCAAGGAACTAATGCTGGAAAATAACTAATGCTTTAGGTTGAAAACTTGGAGGGAAAGGCAGCATCAGTTACCCCCTACTATCTGCCTGACCCTATCCAAGGAGGTTGTTAGCCGTGCCAAGTACGTGGATTGAACCTACTGCGAGAGGTCTCTTCGTGGGTGCTACTTGGAGCAGGAGGACGCTTGGGTGCTAGGGGAGGCTCTGGCCATAAATCCCTTGCCTCCGGATCCTGTACAAGAGGCTGACGTGACTCAAGATGGGATCTCGAGGCCCGCATACTAGTGAATGGGCGGAACTTGGAATAGCGATCCCTACGGATATCTGGAATTGGCTTCAAGTGGATTATGGAGTTGCCTTCGGGTGGATTATGGAATAGCCTTTGGGATCAATTATATGATGTATTCCAAAGACTGATAAATAAAGATGAAATGTTGAAAAGTAACTTGCTTGACATTGTTTTTCTATGTCATTGCCTAAGTTACGTGAAGGAACCAGTGATTAATTGGTTAATTAAAGAAGCTATTTTTGCTTGTCGAACTAAATGTGCTAGGTAATTAGATAACTAAAGCAACCTGAGGAAAGTGTGGTGGATGTGACCATGGGTCCGTCCTACGAAAGGGTGGTCCCGGTTGGCCGGGAACTTTTCTCAAAGGAATTGACAGCGAGGTAACAATGACCCAGAATCGGAAATGGAATGGGACTGCCTTACGGGCAGAGAGGTCGAGCTTTGCATCCCTCTCGTTTCCCATTCTCCTTGAACCAAGTGCAATATTAATCCACTTTGACCCTGATGTTTCTGCTTAAAGTAGTTCGTCGATGCTAGCTACCTTCTAGGAACTTGACCATTAGGAAAACCCTGATTCAGGTCGGTTCTAAGTGGGAACAGCCAAAATGCTTCCGCTTTGTGGAAGAATCGAGAAGACCTAGATCACAAACCCATGATATTCCATGGGAGTGCCGGGCGGCGCTTTTTGGTCTCTCTTCTCGATGGGCTGCTAAGACGTGTCCTGCAAGTGGTAAGGGGGACACGTTACAGTTGGTATCAGAGCAAACCAACGGATCTAATATTTACAAGGAAACTTAATAAGGAGAAGTAGAGAAATGTTGTTCTTAAGAACATTTCCTTACTTACTTATTGATGCTGGCCTGCAGAGTCGCGAAGCATGGAACAAATTCTTGGTATTCCACGTTATGTTTATGATTGCGATGCGTGCCTCGGATTATCGATGGAGGCTAGGTATGATGAATATCCTAGACCACATCTACAATCCTTCACCCTTATACGTGGAACAGAGATGGACGGGTGATTCAGGAATCTATTACATAACTGCCCACCGACTTGCGTACCTTCGGACCAACTTGAAGAGAATCAAGTGTATGAAGGACTTAAAGATCGTGAAGCTATTCATCTTTGTTGAGGCTCACGCAAACGCAACCCTATATGTCAGCGATGGAAAGGTCAAGTAGAATAAGTATGTGTACGAGGAAGTGACTCGAATAATCCCTACCGACAAAATCAAGGTGTTGGGACGTTATGAGAAGAATAGGTATCAAAGGAAGGGATACCCTAAGCTTCCTATGACCTATCGATTCCTAAAAATCCATGACCCCAATCCATATTATTACTCAGTTCCCGTAGCCGAATGTAACATGATCTTATTTTTCCCCAAATTAATGTACCAATTAGCTTGTTCTACCTTTCCAAAAATAATTATACTCAGAAGGGCTATGCCCACATGAATGAAATAGACTTTTTATCAATGATTGTCTTGGTTGTAAGTGTTGATAAAGGAGTTAAGTAATTAGGTCACTTGGCGAAAAGCTGAACTGGGCATGTTAATGTAATGTAAGAAACACTTAGCAAGTTTTTAACGTAAAGAATCTTATTGCCCATGCACAACCTCAAGTGCAGATTCGTAGTCCAACCCCTACACCAAGTACAATTGTAATTTAGGAAAAGAAATTTATTCTTAAACAAATCAAGCAACCTGAATTCAATGGTAAGGGAAGGACCGTCCAAACTGATGTTAAAGTCTGGATCGAATCCATGGAGGATTATTTCGAAGTAGCAGGTATTGCACCCGCTAACCAAGTGATGCTCACCAAACTAAAACTTATTGGCAAAGCAAGTATTTTGAGGAAGCAATGGTGCAAAGACTAAGGGATCTCGGAAGCGTTAGTTACTTGGGAGAAGCTTAAAAGAGCTATTCCAGGGAGATATCTACCACCTGCCTACCGCACACAGAAGATGAACGAATTCTACGAACTAAAGCAGCTTGGTCTATCCCTTGATGTATACTATTCAAAGTTCATCTCTCTTTTGAAGTATGCACCACGAATGGATATGATACAATAGGTGACAAAGTTTGTGCTGGACTAAATCTGCCTATAAACACCTGCCTCGAGTCAATGCGCCCAACAGACCTTTAGAACGCGCTCATTCGAGCTACACCAATAATATAGGAGGTGCAGACCAAGCCAAGAAATAACAGGACTTGGTCTTACAAGGATCAAAACAAGGGAATGTATAAGTCTCAGGCTAAGAGAGTGTAGGCCCAAAACCAGGAATAAAGGAAGAAAGCTAGGTTGAACGCGACTAACAACTTCGTTCCTGCAGCAGGTAATGCCTGCAATCTCCATTGCTTCCATTGCAATGAGCCTGGTCACTTCAAGAGGTAGTGTCCCAAGCTTAGCAGAGGACAACGTCAAGGACCATTCCAAGGAACCGTCCAAGGACAAGGAGCCACCATCAGGGCCAAAGGGAGAACCTCCAATGTCACCAGAGGAGTTGTGTGATGAAGAAGACCCATCCATGGAAGCAGACATTGAGAGAGCAACGGTTCATGCTGCTCTTCACAAGAAAGGCCTGAATCGCCAATTCTCTGTGATTCAAACCCCTTTGGATTACCAAGGTAAGAGCTTCAAAAACCTTGATTGATTGTGGTAGTACACATTCCTTCATTTCACCAGTCTATGCAAAAAGATTAGGAATAGCCACAATAGATGTACCTACCTTACTTGTTGAATTAGCAAATGGTGGTGAGGTCATTTGTACCAGGAAAACTGCCAAGGTGAAATTCCTCTTGGGAGGAAAGTCGACTTCGGTCAGATTCAAGGTTATGAACCTAGGTATCCACGAGTGTTTGCTTGGAATGGATTGGCTAGTACCCAATGATACCCACATTCACTGTGGAAAGGGCCAAGTTTCCTTTCTAAATTCTAAAGGGGAACTAGTTACAACTCAAGGAGAGGCTGGTATGCCAAACATTCAATTGGCCAAAGCAAGACGGATAATAAAAGAAGTTAGAAAGGGGCTACCTGTCTATTTGATTAAGCTAAATAAGCTAGATCAGAATCTGGAGTCTAGGGAAGAACCTTCATGGCTAAAGGAGTATGCAAACGTATTTCCTGAAGAGCTGACAGAGTTTCCTCCACAAAGGGAAGTCAATCACGAAATCAAGCTAGCGCCAGGAGCTGCAGCAATCGCAAAGAGACCATATAGGATGTCCATCCCGGAAGCGATTGAGCTGAAGGAGCGACTCAAGCAACTGTTAGACCAAGGCTACATCCGTCCTAGCAGTTTGCCATGGGGAGCTCCAGTGCTGTTCCAGAAGAAGAAAGATGGGACAATTCCGTTATGCATTCACTACAGAGGGTTGAATCAATCAACCATTAAGAACAAATAGCCCATTCGAATAATAGATGGACTTCTTGGTATTAAGGTTGACCCTGAAAAGATAGAAGCAATTTTAAATTGGCCCATACACAAAAATGTGCATGAGTTACGTTCTTTTCTAGGTCTTGCTAGCTTTTACAGAAAGTTTATGAGAAATTTTTCATTACTTGCATTACCTTTGACTAAACTTTTAAAGAAATGTATTGTTTATAACTCGACTAACAATCAACAAAAATATTTTGATTTATTGAAACATGCATTAATACATGCTCCTGTATTACAACTACCTGGTTTTAATAGACCATTATTTTTAGTAGTTACTGATGCTAGTGCATCTGGAATAGGAGCCGTCCTTATGCAAGATAATCATCCCATAGCCTATTCTAGATGTAAACTGAAACCATCTGAACTTAAATATTCTACTTATGATAAAGAATTGCTAGCTGTAGTACAAGCCTTACGTCAATGGAAACATTATTTAATGGGTTCTGAATTTATGATTAAAATTGACCAACAAAGCATTAGACATCTCCTTAGTCAACCCCAAATATCTGACCGACATATTAAATGGGCAGCTTTTATTCAAAGTTTTCATCTCCTTATACAATATCAACCAGGAAACGAGAATGTTGTAGCCGACGCTTTGAGTAGAAGACCGATAATTCATAATATTTCCATGATATCATTTGATTCCCTTATCCCTATGAAAGATACTTATCATCAGGATATTACTTTTCATGCTGGTTAGAATAAATTAGTTGCAAATAATTGGATTCCTATTGATTCACTGTCTTACAACAATGGATTCATGTTTTATGAAAAAAGATTATGTGTGACAATTCCATTTAGATCTTTTGTTTTGAATGAAATTCATTGTCCTCCATATTAAGGTCATAGAGGTATTATATCTACTTTGCGTACATTAACTGAATATTTTTATTGGCCACATATGGACACTAACATATCTAACTTTGTATCTAAATGTTTAGTTTATCAACGAGTTAAAAGACACCATGGTAAACAATATGGTTTACTAATGCCATTATCTATTCCATCATGACCATGGGAACAAATTTCAATGGACTTTATTATTGGTTTACCTAACACTAAAGCTAACCATGATATGACTTGGACTATTGTCGATAGGTTTAGCAAACAAGCATATTTCATTTCATGCAAGAAAACTTTAACTGCATCTCAAGCAGCTCAATTGTTTTTTAAAATTGTTTTTACTAACCATGGTTTACCAAAAGTTATTATTTCTAATCGTGATTCTAGATTTTGTAATAATTTTTGGATTACTTTGTTTGTTAACTTAGGAACAAATATTGATTTTTCATCTACATTTCATCATGAAACAAACAGTCAAACAGAAGCTACTAATAGTACTATTTTAGATCTTTTGCGTGCTTACACTATTTAAAAACCACACACATGGGATATACATCTACATTTACTTCAATTTGCATATAATAATACACCACACACAGCTACAAAGAAAGCACCATTTGAAGTTATTTATGGATATCGATTGCCTACACCTGTTGCATCATTATCAAATAAAATTCAGACAGCTGATGATATTGCTAACATGCATGCTACTATTTTTTATGAAGTTAAAGATATGATTGCCAAAGCCCAACAATCATACACAAGACAAGCAAATAAGAAAAGACAGGCCATGAATTTTAAAGTTGATGATTATGTTTGGTTATGAATAGGAAAACGTAGATTACACAGTGTAGATAAACACCCAGTAGTGAAATTAGCACCTAGATTCTATTGTAACGTGTCCACTTTTATTTTCAGGATGCGTCTTAGCAGTCCATTGGAAAGGATGTCTAGAAAGCTCCGCCCAACACTCCCATGGAATGTTACGGGGTTTGCAATCTAGGGCTTTCTGTGTCTGCCACATAGCGGAAGTATTCTGGCCGTTCCTACTTAAGATCGACCTGAATTAGGGTTTTCTTGATTAGTCATTTCCTAACGGCAACTAGCGTCGGGACTAAGTGAACTACTTTACATAAAAACACCGAAGCAGATTCATGCTGCACTTGGTTCAAGGAGAATGGAAAATGAGAGGGATGCAAAGCTCAACCTCTCTGCCATAAGGCATAGTCCCATTCCGTTCCCCTAAAACAGCATAAATCGGGTTCAATCATAACTCTAGGTTAACACTTTTGTTGTTCGTGTTCCTTGACTGTCCATCGTGATTTGAGAAAAGTTCTCGGCCAACCGGGACCACCCATCCGTAGGACGCGGACCTATGGCCGATCCTCCGCACTTTCCTCGGAACACATTAGTTAGACATGTAACAGCCAGCTTCATTAATTAACCCGTTAAGCACTGGTTCCTTCCGTAATCTTATCACTTAACATAGAAAAACAATATCACACAAGTTCCTTATTAACAGGTTATCATATTTATCTTTGAAATACAAAGAGTCCAGCCCATAGGCTTATCCACAATCCACCCGAAGGCTATCCAGTAATCCACAGGGATTACCAATCTAAGTTTCCACCCGTAGACTAGTATGCGGGCCTTGAGATCCAATCCCGAGTCACATTAGCCTCTTGTGCAGGGCCCGAAAGGCGAGGGATTTACGGCCAGAGCCCCCCTGGCACCCAAGCGTCCTCCTGCTCCAAGTAGCACTCAATGGAGAGACCTCTCATGGGGGTTCGGTCCACATTCCCGGCGCGGTTAACAACCCCTTGGTTAGGGTCAAGCACACAGTTGGGGGTAATTGAAGCTATCTCTCCCTTCAGGACTTCAACCTGAAGTATAAATATCCATTTATCTTTTAATTCATTGTTCAAACAAATCCAAACATTGCTCTAAAATCTGTAGCAATCACAAATATTTTCATTGATCGTTTTTGTTGGCAAACTGCTAAGGAATGAATCTTTCCTTTTGAATGCATCCAACACTCGATCCGGGATGACTTGCAACTTGGCAAGATCCTCTATATCCTGGGTTAGGGCATACCCTATTAACCTAACTTGGTTAAACCTTAAGTTCATTGGCTACTTTAGTTTATCGGCTGGTTTTTAGTTTTCAATCAATCTTCTTTACTCAAGAAAGACTACTAAATTAGGATGATTATTCATCCTTTTGCAAGATAATTTGTGTAAGGACATGCCGACTTCATTGCGAGAACTTGGCCATTCCCTTATGATGCAATCACAAGATCATATGACTCTGCACTTGTTGCACAAGTGTCACATCGAACTATGAGACAATGGAGTCATGAAACAATCAGTTTTAGGTTACTAGGCTGACGTCGTTAGGCCTAGGGTTTCCAACTTCCATTTTGTAAGATTCTTAGGGACAAACCCTAGCTCATATTCAAAATATGTTTCACTAACCCTATATTCGGTGATTGTGGGCAAGTATTTTGGGTATAGGAGTTTAAATTTTGGTAATACGTATCGATTAGGTTACGTATTAATTCCTAGTGAATTTCCTGGAATTTAACTCATTCTAAACGAGTACTCCGCATTTTAGGTGTTTTAGGTTTATACCAATTTGGTTAACTCTAGAAAATAATTACGTGATCATTTCCACATGACTCTTTGTCTATGCATAAATTAATTTTTCAACCTTAACTTATCGATTTAAGGTCAGGCATAGGTTAGGTTAATTCCAACTAATCTTCTATACTTTGCGAACAAAATTCATGCTAAACAAGAAAACTTTTTGTTGATAATTTATGCAGTTGACAAACAATATTTTCCTAGAGTTTATGCATCGTAATAATCATTTCATGCTTGCACTTTCCATGATGATTCATTGCAAAGAGGATATGGGTTAATAGTGCGATACGTAGTTTATACATCTAGGCTTAAACGAAGTATACTATTTTTAATGGACAATAATCTAGTTTATAATTCATTTCAATGCATAAAGCTATTTGCTAGAAATGCGTTTATGCTTTCTTGAATTTTCATGTTTCATTTAAAAGTATTGATGACTAAGTTCCTTTGTCGTGAACAACTAGGACAAAAATAATATCCTATTTCTAGCAATTAGCCTTGCATGACTGAATTACAATAATACCAAGAAAACTAGGAAGGAAAACCTAGGCTTGGGGTGAGATATCCACGTAACTCCTCTTTGGAATTCCACCGTCGCTCCCTTGCATAGTCCGTTGGAAGTAGTTTTAGAACGCTCCCTCCTTGAAGTAGGGATTTCGAAGAAAGGGTGTTTCAAAATCTTTTGTCGATAAGACCCATTAAAGCCATGGGAGGGGCTTAATGGCCTTGTAATGGCTCGCACAAATGGGGAATAAATAAATTGTGGAATCCCTTACGAGGGTTTTTGAGTGGGAAAGGGTGTTTAAAAAACCTTCAACACTCTTCTTCTCTTTTACGAGTGGGGAAAAAGAATCAGAAATAAAATTTAAAAAATGAAACACACAAAGCCCCAAGGGTATTTTGCATAGGGCAAGGAAAGGCTAAGGACAAATTCTTTTGGGGGAAAAAGGGCCTTATAGAATCGTAAGGGAGGAATTCCAAGGGGGGAAAAAGTAGCCTTAAAGGCTATTGGAAAAGGGGGCCTAAGGAGGCCTTAGGAGAAGATATAAGGGGGGGTAGTCCCAAAGGTTATAATGAACAAGGGCCCTAAGGAGGAAATAAAAACCGGAGAGATAAGACCTTTAAGGTCAAAACCCTTTTATGGGGGAAAATCTCCAATCCCAGAGGAAGGGGCCCTAAGGGGGTTTTTTAAAGACACGAGGGGGGGTTCCAAAATGGCACAAGGGAAGGGAGCCAAGGGTTTAAACATGGAGGGGGGGTGATCCCAAAGCCAAGGGATAGGGGTTTAAGGGATTAAACACGGGGAAAAAGGTAATAAGACCTTTAAGGCCTTAGTTCTATTGGGGGGGAAAGGGGCTTATGAAGCTCCTTTTTAGAAGCTTCTAGGAGCTTCCACGTGTGGCAGGAGGGAAAAAGACAGTGGAAATGTGGATGCGTGCTGACGATGCGCGGCTGCAATGGCAAAGGCCAACGATAGCCTGGCGGTACACGGCGTCTCCGCCTCTCCCCTCGCACAACAACCGCGGCAGCCTCTCCATCTCCCTCACAATCCTCTCATAGCAGTAGCAAGCGCATCCCTTTTTTTTTCCCTTCCTCTTTCGTCCCCTCACGGCAACAGCCCCCCTTTGTTTAAATAGGGGAGGGGAGGGGGATCCTCCTTCTCCTTCGTGTCGATTGGCATGGCACACATTACACCTGCGATCTCCACCAAGGAGCTTCCGCATCGTTTCTATTCCCCTCCCCTTCCAGCACAACAGTTGGCCGGGGAGGGGAATAAGAAAAAATAAATTGCATTATTCTAAATAAATTATCAAAATTGCCATATCATTATCCCCATTACTTAAAAGGGGGTTCATGCGAAAGATAGAATTTAGAATATTACATTCTCTCCCCCTTAGAGGAATCGAGATGTCCTCATCTCGAGATAAACTGGGGATATTGATGGTTGAGAGTGCCTTCTTCTACCCAAGTGACATCCTCTTCGGGATAATCTTTCCACTGGAGGAGGCATTCTCTCAAAGTTCTGGATCTTAATTGTCTCTCCCTAGCATCTAAGATCCTATCAGGCCTTAGTTCAAGGACTCCTTGACTAGGCATTACAACTTATTGGTCATCGAGTACATGGTTAGGATTAGGTACATATTTCTTTAATAGGCTGATATGGAATACATTGTGAACCTTTAGGTTCTCAGGGAGTTGCAATCTATAAGCATTAGGTCCTAGGCATTTGAGGATCTTGTACAATCCACAATACCTTGGACTTAGCTTCTTGCAATCTACTAAGGATAGGGAACTCTTATTTGGGCGTACATGAATGAAGACCATGTCTCCTTCTTTGAAGATTCTATCTTGACGCTTCAAATCCATGTATGCCTTCTCTCTATCCTTGGCCGCTTGGATGTCTTGTCTTATTGAATTTATTTGGTCATCCATCTCTTCCAACATCTGCCTTCAACCCTTAAGGTTGGATCTGAGAAGTTTAGGGGACTTTGATAGTCATGACCATACAATGCTTGGAAAGGGGTCATCTGAATGCTTTGTTGGTAAGAATAATTGTAGGCAAATTCAACTAAAGGCAAGTATTGAATCCACCTCTTCAGCTCACAACAACAGTATGCCCTAAGTGTGTCCTCCATGATTTGATTTACTCGCTCTGTTTGGCCATCTGTTTGGGGATGGTAAGCAGTGCTAAAGCAGAGTTGAGTCCCAATAGCTTCAAAGATAGCTCTCCAGAAGTGTGACGTGAAGAGAGAATCATGATCACTAATGATTCTTCTGGGTAAACCATGTAGCTTGAATATCTCCTTGATAAACAATCTTGCAATGTCTCAGGCTTTATAGTTTGTCTTTACTGGAATAAGGTGTGCAACCTTAGTAAGCATGTCAACCACAACCATGATGGAGTTGTATCCTCCTTGGACTTGCATTAGGCCTACAACAAAATCCATGCTGATGAATTCCCATTTCATTTGGGGAATGTCAAGCGGTTGCAATTTCCCTGGCATCTTGACATGTTCGGCTTTGATACATTGACAAGACAAACACTCGATGACATATTTGAGAACGTCATCTTTGAGCCTCTTCCAATGGTAGCTCTTCCTAACTGCATTAAGAGTCTTGGCATAGCCAGGATGTCCTGAAAAAGGGGAATCATGAGCTTCCCACAATATCTTCTACTTAAGTGACTGACTCGCTGGTATACACAGCCTTGTTCTATAGTAGACAAGTCCATTATTAATGGAGAATTCATGATACTTAGCTTGCAGCTTTTGGTTCTTATCTTTGATAGAGATCTCCCTCAGCATTGTTTGGTAGGCTGGATCATGGTATGCTTCCTCTCTAGCTAACTCAAGTATTGGGTTGTTTGGCATAGATACTTTTGTAGCTAGAGATCTGGCTGTTAATGGATTCTGTAAGATTAGGTAATTAAGGAATGCCTTGCGACTAAGTGCATCGGCAACTACATTCTCTTTTCCTGGTCGGTACTTGATTTCAAATTCATATTCCTCCAACACTTCAATCCACCGACGTTGCCTCATGTTGAGCTCATTCTAAGTAAAGATCCATTTGAGACTCTTATGGTCAGTTACTAGAGTAAACTTGTTACCCAATAGGTAGTGTCTCCAAAGCTTTAGAGCATGGATGACAGCTAGCAATTCCAGATTATGCATAGCATAATTCTTTTAATGACTCTTCAATTTCCTTTAAGAGTATGCTACTGGATTACCTTCCTGCATGAGCACACATCCCAAGGCAAGTATGCTAGCATCATTTACTACCTCAAACTCTTTATTGAGGTCTGGAAGTTTTAGAATAGGTGTTGATACCAAACTTTGCTTCAATCTGTCGAAGCTATTTTGTTCGAGATTTGACCATGCAATGGAAGTTTGCTTCTTCAGTAAGTCCATCAGAGGTGCTGCAATCAAAGCGTAGTTTTTTATTAAGACCCTATACCATCCTGTCAATCCAAGAAAGCTGTGTATTTCTTTGACAGATGTTGGTATTGGCCATTCTAGTACATCTCTAACTTTGGCTGGGTCCACTGAGATTCCTTCTACTGATACTATGAATCCCAGATATTCAATCTGATGCTTGAAGAATGCACACTTCTTCATCTTAACATACAGCTTATGTGACCTCATTGTCTCAAGGACAATCCGGAGTTGGGGTTCATGATCTTTTTCCTATTTAGAATAGACTAAAGTGTCGTCAAAGAAGACAAGCACGAAATCATCGAGATATGGCCTAAAGATATCCTCCATTAACCTATTGAAGGTGGCAGGTGCATTCGTAAGCCCAAATTACATAACTAGGAACTCAAAGTGCCCATATCTTGTATTGAAGGCCGTCTTTGGGATATCTTCTTCCTTGATCCTTATCTAATAGTAACCTGACCTGAGGTCAATCTTGGAGAAGATCTTTGCACCCTGAAGACGATCAAGAAGCTCATCTATTCTAGGAATAGAGTACTTGTTCTTGACCGTTGATTGATTCAATCCTCGGTAATCAATACATAATCGAAGTGTCCCATCTTTCTTTTTCTAGAACAGTACTGGAGCTCCCCACGGTGAACTGCTAGGCAGGATGTAGCCCTGATCTAGTAATTGCTTGAGTTGTTCTTTCAGCTCAATTGCTTCTGGTATGGACATTCTATAAGGTCTCTTTGCAATTGGCGCAACTCCTGGTACTAACCTAATCTCATGATCCACTTCTCTTTGAGGCGGGAGTTCAGTCAACTCTTCAAGGAATACGTCCTCGTATTCCTTTAGCCAAGAAGGTCCTTCATTAGACTCTTGCTTCTGATCTAACTTGTTGAGTTTGATCAAAGAGACAAGTAATCCTTTTCTGACTCCTTTTACGATTCAAGATACTTTGGCCAATTGGATTCTTGGCACTCTAGCCTCACCTTGGGTTGTGACTAATTCCCTTTCAGAGTTTCGAAAGGAAACTTGACCCTTTCCACAGTGAATGTGGGTGTCATTAGGCTTAAGCCAATCCATTCCGAGTAGACACTCGTGGATACCTAAGTTCATGATTCTAAATTTGACCGAAGTCCTCTTTCCTCCCAGAAATAGTTCCACCTTAGCAGTTTGCCTGGTACACGTAACCTCACGACCATTTGCCAATTCCACAAGCAAGGTAGGTGCTTCTACTGTGGCTATCCCTAATCTTTTTGCACAAGCTGGTGAGATAAAGGAATGTGTACTTCCAAAATCAATCAAGGTCTTGAAACTTTTACCTTGATAGTCCGTCTGAATCACCGAGAACTGGCGATTCGGGCCTTTCTTGTGTAGAGCAGCATGAACTGTCGCCCTTTCAAACTCTACTTCCATGGTCGGATCTTCTTCTTCTTCTTCTTCGCACATTTGCCTATTGGCAATGCAGGCGGTTCTTCCTTTTCCTCGAGTAGCGGCTCCTTGACCACGGCCTATTCCTTGGAAAGGCGCTTGGCAATGTCCTCCACCAAGCTTGGGACATTGCCTCTTGAAGTGACCAGGCTCGTTGCAATGGAAACAATGGAGGTTTTGGCCATTGCCTTGAGTAGGAACAAAGTTGTTGACGTTGTTAGTCCTTGCTTTCTTTCTTTGTCCCTGATTATGACCTTGAACTCTCTTTATCTGAGATCTAAATGCTCCTCTATTCAGGTCATTATAAGACCAAGTTTTGTTACCCCTTGGTCTAGACTGCACCTCCTGAATTATAGGCGCCGCTCGAATGAGTGTGTCCTGAAGATCTGATGGATGCATAGATTCGAGACGGGTATTTACTAGTGGATTTAAACCCGCACAAAATTTGGACACCTGCTGTGTCATGTACATCTGAGGCACATACTTAAGAAGTGAGACAATTTTAGAATAGTATGCGTCAAGAGTGAGTCCCAGCTATTTTAGCTTGTAGAACTCATTCATTTTCTGCATGCGATATGCAAGTGGCAAGTATCTTCCCTGCACGGCTTTCTTTAGCTTCTCCCAGGTAACGGATCCCTTCGTGATCCCTTGATCCCTGCACCATTGCTTCCACCAAAGCCTGGCTTTGCCGGTGAGCTTTAGCTTGGCGAGCATAGCCTAATTGGTGGGTGCAGTACCGGCTGCTTTGAAGTAATCCTCCATGGATTCAATCCAAATTTCAGCATCAGCTTGGACGGACCTGCCTCTCCTGTCAAACTCGGGTGGCTTGATCTGCTTGAGAAGAAACTTCTTCTCCTGGATTACATCAGTACTTGATGTAGGAGGCAAACTAGGAACCTGTACCTGGGGTTGTGCCTAGATAAAGGTTTCTTAACGTTATTATATGATAACCGTTATTGATTTATATTACATCTTCAATTCTACTATCACGTAAGCAATGTAGCTACTTAACTTTTTATAAATTCTCATGCACAATCAGACATTGATAAAAGGAAGTCTTATTCGTATTTATATGGGCATAGCCCTTTTGGAATACAACATTTCTTGAGATGATAAGCCAACTGTTACATTTAGTTTGGGGAGAACAACGTTGTATTACATTTATCTACAATAACTATATAGTAGTATGGTTTCGGGTCATGGATCTTCAGGAATCGGTAAATCATTGGAAGTTCATGGTATCCTTTCCTTTGGAACCCATTCTTTTCATGGCGCCCTAACACTTTAATCATGTCGGCAGGGATTACATGGGTTACTTCCTCATATACATACGAGTTTATCTCAACCCTCCGACCTCTAATATGTAAAGTTGAGTTTATGTGAGCTTCCACAAAAATGAACAGCTTCATGACCTTCAGGTCTTCCAACCACTTGATCCTTTTTAGGTTGGTTTTTAGGTAAGCAAACCGGTGGGCGGCTATATAGTAGATTCTTGAAGCACCCGTCCATCTTCGTTCCATGTACAAGGGTGATGGATTATAGATTTTCTCCAGGATGTTCATCATCTCAATCCTTTGTCTATAATGCAGAGAATGCATTGCAGTCATAAACATGATTCGAAATACTAAGAACTTGTTTTACGCTTCGTAATTCTACAAGACAGCATTGAAGGTAAGGAAATGTTTGGAATAGCAACATTCGCTTTACTTCAACTTATTAAGATTTCATAAAAACAATTCCGTTGTTGGTCAGCTCTGATACCAACTGTAGCGTGTCCACTTGTATTTTCAGGACACGTCTTAGCAGTCCATCGGAAAGGATGTCTAGAAAGCTCTGCCCGGCACTCCCATGGAATGTAACAGGGTTTGCGATCTAGGGCTTTCCACATCTACCACGTAGCGGAAGTATTCTAGCCATTCCCACTTAAGATCTACCTTAATTAGGGTTTTCCTGATTGGTCATTTCCTAACGGCAACTAGTGTCGGACCCAAGTGAACTACTTTACGCAGAAACGCCAGGTCCGAAGTGGATTCACGCTGCACTTGGTTCAAGGAGAATGGAAAACGAGAGGGATGCAAAGCTCAACCTCTCTGCCATAAGGCATAGTCCCATTCCGTTTCCCTAAAACAGCGTAAATCGGGTTCAATCATAACTCTAGGTTAACACTTTTGTTGTTCATGTTCCTTGACGATCTTCCTGCTGTCCATTGTGATTTGAGAAAAGTTCCCGTGCAACTGGGACCACCCATCCGTAGGACGGATCTATGGCCCATCCTCCGCACTTTCCTCGGGTTGTTTTAGTTATTTAATTACCTAACACATTAGTTGGACATGTAACAATCAGCTTCTTTAATTAACCCGTTAGGCACTGGTTTCTTCACGTAATCTTATCACTTGACATAGAAAAACAATATCAGACAAGTTCCTTATTAACAGGTTATCATATTTATCTGTGAAATACAAAGAGTCTAGCCCGTAGGCTTATCCACAATTCGCCCGTAGACTTATCCACAATTCGCCCGAAGGCTATCCAGCAATCCACAGGGATTACCAATCCAAGTTTTCACCCGTAGACTAGTATGCGGGCCTTGAGATCCAATCCCGATTCACGTTAGCCTCTTGTGCAGGGCCCGAAAGGCGAGGGATTTACGGCCAGAGCCCCCCTGGCACCCAAGCCTCCTCCTGCTCCAAGTAGCACTCAATGGAGAGACCTCTCGCGGCAGGTTTGGTCCACATGCCCGGTGTGGTTAACAACCCCCTTGGTTAGGATTAGGGCCACAGTCAGGGGTAACTGAAGTTGCCTCTCCCTTCAGGACTTCAACCTGAAGTATAGATATCCATTTATCTTTTAATTCATTGTTCAAACAAAGCCAAACAGTGCTCTAAAATCTGTAGCACGCACAAACATTTCCATTGATCGTTTTTCTTGGCAAATTGCTAAGGAATGAATCCTTCATTTCGAATGCATCTAGCACTCGATCCGAGATGACTTGCAACTTGGCAAGATCCCCTATATCCTGGGTTAGGGCATACCCTATCAACTCAACTTGGTCAAACCTTAAGTTCATTGGCTACTTTAGTTTATCGGCTGGTTTTTAGTTTTCAATCAATCTTCTTTACTCAAGAAAGACTACTAAATTAGGGTGATTATTCATCCTTTTGCAAGATAACTTGCGTAAGGACATGCCGACTTCATTGCAAGAACTTAGCCATTCCCTTGTGATCCAATCACAAGATCATATAACTCCGCACTTGTTGCGCAAGTGTCGCATCGAACTATGAGAAAATGGAGTCACGAAACAATCTGTTTCAGGTTACTAGGCTGACGTCGTTAGGCCTAGGGTTTCCAACTTCCATCTTGTAAGATTCTTAGGGACAAACCCTAGCTCATATTCAAAATAGGTTTCACTGTCCCTATATTCAGTGAATGTGGGCAAGTATTTTGGGTATAGGAGTTTAAATTTTGGTAATACGTATCGATTAGGTTACATATTAATTCCTAGTGAATTTATTGGAATTTAACTCATTCTAAATGAGTACTCTGCGATTTAGGTGTTTTAGGTTTATACCAATTTGGTTAACTCTAGAAAATAATTACGTGATCATTTCCACATGACTTGTTGTCTATACGTAAATTAGTTTTTCAACCTTAACTTATCGACTTAAGGTCAGGCATAGGTTAGGTTAATTCCAACTAATCTTCCTATACTTTGCAAACAAAATTCATGCTAAACAAGCAAACTTTTTGTTGATAATTTATGCAGTTGACAAACGATAATTTCCTAGAGTTTATGCATCGTAATAATCATTTCATGCTTGCACTTTCCATGATGATTCATTGCGAAGAGGATATGGGTTAATAGTGCGATACGTAGTTTATACATCTAGGCTTAAACGAAGTATACTATTTTTAATGGACAATAATCTAGTTTATAATTTATTTAAATGCATAAAGCTATTTGCTAGAAATGCATTTATTCTTTCTTTAATTTGCATGTTTCATTTAAAATTATTGATGACTAAGTTCCTTTGTCGTGAACAACTAGGACAAAAATAATATCCTATTTCTAGCAATTAACCTTGCATGACTGAATTATAATAATACCAAAAAAAACTAGGAAGGAAAACCTGGGCTTGTGGTGAGATACCCACGTGGATGCCCGGAGATGACCCTCCTGCGGCTGTGCCTTGGACTTTCATAGGAGGCATCACAGTTGTAGTCTTTCGGACGTGGAAGCAGCTTTACAACTCCTCTTTGGAATTCCACCGTCGCTCCCTTGCATCGTCCATCCGAAGTAGTTTTAGAAGGCTCCCTCCTTGAAGTAGGGATTTCAAAGAGAGGGTGTTTCAAAATCTTTTGCCGATAAGACCCATCGTTTGGTCAAGATGTAGGGTTTTGAGATGACTACTTGACCCAACCCAACCCTAACCATACTAGGCCGACAACTTGTTGCACGAGGCAAGTGTCGCACCTAACTTGTGGGATCATTTCTCCCATCAAACAGCATTCCTTTGTCAAGAAATACGTTTGGTCAAGATGTACGGTTTTGAGATGACTTCTTGAACCAACCCAACCCTAACCATACTAGGGTTTTGAGATGACAATGTTTGGCCCTAGGGTCTTTAAATACAAACAGAAGTCTAGTATTTGGTCAATTGATCCTTGGGGTAAAACCCTAGATCGTTGTTGCATGGGCGTTTAGCTAACCCTAATATTCCGTGAACGTGAGTAGGACCTTTGGATTGAAAGTCTTGACTTGACATCCCAAATACGATACTAGGCAGTTTTTTTTTTTTTTACATGACTAAACCCTAGCTAGCACTTTGAGGTGTTCGTTGTACTAACTATTTATGCTTTTATGAATCCCACGTGGGTTATCCCATTACAAGTGATTTAGCTAAATAGATCTACTTGTCTTGTGACAAGAAACGATCTTTTCTTAGAGACGCTAATATTTGTCCTAAAAGGTGTAAATAGTTGCAGGACATAACATTACGTGCAAATATGCGATTCATTGACTTTTTCCTTCTATGCAACTATAAAATGTAAACTGACCATTTCTTTTCCTTACCTAAACTATAATGATTGACAATTTATGGCTAACTTGTATAAAACCTACGTTGAATTTCATCAAGAGCTAAGCTCATAACCCTTCGCTTGATGCATTGAATTCAAGCTTTAATATGAAATTGCATTCTTTCCTAAAATACAATCTTATATCGAAAGACTCCATGCATGAACGAATACCATGAGACCATTATCAATTCAATTCGTCCTTCGACACTCAACCCAACCTAGGATGTAATTATCACTGCATGCCATTTGCAAGGTACTTAAATCCCTTTCATGCAATGAGACTACTTGGACAACATTTAATGGACATCAATGATTAACTCATACGAATCACAACTAGGAAATTATTGCCTAGATGCATTATGCGCTGTTCTTTTTTGCAAGGAAATCAAGGATGAATTTAGACAAATCCATCTTTTATCCTATGCAAAAGGATTGCAACTTGAAACTGCAAGCAATTTCAAATGCACGACATGGACTAACTTCATAAATGATTGAATAAATGCATTTAAACTTTCCTAAAACTTGGCATGCTTAACGTATCCCTTTCATACAAGAATACGATTGGAACCTAGGCATTGAGATTCGGCGTGTTATCCACACACGAACTCGGAGTGGAATCTCCCGCATGTGTGCCTCGCGTCTTTAGCTTTGGAGCCATCGATGATATAGATCCTTGACTCCGCAAACTTGTCCTTGCCTTTATGCGATCTCCGAACTTCCTCCTGGCTTTGGAAAATCAACCTCAAAACCCGCCTACTCCCCCTCGTGCAGAAATTGCCTTTACAAGATGTGGTTTTAAGAAACCCAGGGAAGGTCGTGTGTACAAGGCTTATGGTGGCCTTGTTTAGAAGCTTCTATGCTTCTGTCTCTGATAGAAAACGTGGAAAAAAAACGTGATGATGGAGAGGATGAAGGAGAGGACGATGACAATGATTATGATGATGGTGATGGTGAGGTGGAGGCGGCGTGGCACCAGTGGCCTGGCGGTGGTAGCGGATGGTGGCAATGGCGGCAACACGACGCAGGGCAACAGCTCCTCTAACTCTCTTCCCTCCCCCCCTCAAGCCTAAGGGGGGTTCATATAGTGTGTAAGGGGGGGGGGGGGGGGGGGGGGGGGGGGGGGGGGGAGATAGCCACACATGTGGCTAGTTTGCATGCTTCCTCCTCCCCCCGTGCTCTCCTACTTCTCATCACTCCTCTCACACTCCCTCTCCCCCTGCCATGCATCAGCTGAGGGGGGAGGGGATTATTAAAAAAAATTGTCAAATTTTTAACCATTATCCCCTTTTTCCCTCTAGAATAGGTGTTCTCGTGCGGGCTTGTGGTCTTCAAGCCACAGCCTCTTACGCACATCACGGAGCTGGAATTTATCAATGCACATGGGGTAAGCACTTAACCACCACATTTACCGATTGGGGGATTATTTTAGTTTGCTCTTTGTGCGGATTACAGGTCTTCAATATTTCGAGGTGGAAATATTACATTCTCTCCCCCTTAGAGGAATCGAGATCTCCTCATCTCGAGAAGAACTGGGGGTATTGTTGGTTGAGAGTACTTTCATCCTTCCAAGTGGCATGCTCTTCGGGATAATCTTTCCACTGGATGAGGTATTCTCTCAAGGTTTTAGATCTCAATTGCATCTCCCTAACATCTAAGATCCTGTCAGGCCGTAGCTCAAGGACTCCTTGGCTAGGCATTACAACTTGTTGATCATCAAGCACGTGACTAGGGTTAGGCACATACTTTTTCAATAGACTGATATAGAATACATGATGAAATTTTAGGTTTTCAGGGAGTTGAAGCCTGTAAGCATTAGGCCTTAGGCACTTGAGGATCTTGTAGGGTCCACAATACCTTGGACTCAACTTTTTGCATTCACCCAAGGATAGGGAACTCTTCTTTGGACGTACGCGAATGAAGACCATGTCACCTTCAACGAAGGATCTATCTTGACGTTTCAAGTCTGCACAAGCCTTCTGCCTATCCTTGGCGGCTTGGATGTCTTGTCTTATTGACTTTATTTGTTCTTCCATATCTTCCAGCATCTGTTTTGAAGCTTGAACCCTCAAGGTTGGTTCTAAAAAGTTTAAAGGACTTCGACAGTCATGCCCATACAATGCTTGAAAAGGGGTCATCTGAATGCTTTGTTGGTAGGAAGCATTGTAGGCAAAACTCAACCAGTGGCAAATATTGAATCCATTTTTTGGGTTCACGGTAGCATTGTGCCCTTAGCATATCCTCAATGACTTGGTTGACTCGCTCTGTTTGACCATCAGTTTGGGGATGGTAAGCTATACTGAAACAGAGTTGAGTCCCAATGGCTTCGAAGATGGCCCTCCAAAAGTGTGATGTGAAGAGAGAGTCACGATCACTAATGATTCTTCTGGGCAACCCATGCGGTTTGAATATCTCCTTGATAAATAACCTTGCAATGTCTGAGGCTTTATAGTTTTTCTTAACAAGGATAAGATGTGTAACCTTGGTAAGCATATCTAGCACAACCATAATGGAGTTGTATCCTCCCTGAACTTGGGGCAGGCCAACAACAAAATCCATAGTAATGAATTTCCATTTCATTTGGGGAATGTCGAGTGGTTGCAATTTCCCTGGCATTTTGACATGTTCGGCCTTAATGCCTTGACAAGACAAACATTCAGTGACATATTTGAGAACATCACCTTTGAGCCTCTCCCTCTTTCTGACTACATTGAGGGTCTTGCCATAGTCAGGGTGCCCTAAAAAAGGGGAGTCATGAGCTTCCCAAAGTATCTTCTGCTTGAGTGACTGGCTTGCCGATATACATAATCTCGTTCTATAGTAGACGAGTCCACTATTGATAGAAAATTCTTGATATTTTGTCTATAACTTTGGGTCTTGATCCTTGATGGGGATCTCCCTTAGCAATTTCTGATAGGTTGGATCATGGCATGCCTCTTTTTTAGTTGGTTCAAGTATTGGATTATTTGGCATGGATGCCTTTGTGGCTAAAGATCTAGCTATTGATGGATCTTGTAAAATCAGAGAATTCAGAAATGCCTTGCGAGACTGAGTGCATCGGCAACTACATTCTCCTTTCCAGGTCGGTATTTGATTTCAAAATCATATTCCTCCAGCACTTCAATCCATCGACGTTGCCTCATATTAAGCTCATTCTGGGTAAAAATCCATTTAAGACTTTTATGATCTATCACTAGGGTAAACTTGTTAACCAGCAAGTAGTGTCTCCAAAGCTTGAGAGCATGGATGACAACTAACAGCTCCAGATCATGGGTAGCATAGTTCCTTTCACGGCTCTTCAGTTTCCTTGAAGAGTATGCTACAGGATGACCTTCTTGCATAAGCACACATTCTAAGGCAAGTGTGCTAGCATTAGTTATTACTTCAAACTCCTTACCAAGGTCTAGAAGTTTCAGGATAGGTATTGATACCAAGCTTTGCTTTAGTTTATCAAAGCTAGATTCTTCAGCAGTTGACTATACAATTGATGTTTGCTTCTTCAGTAGATCGGTCAGTCGCGCTGCAATCAAAGCATAGTTTTTTATAAAGACCCTGTACCATCCTGTCAATCCAAGAAAACTACTGATGGGACCTGAAATGGGCTGGCACTGGTTATGGCACTAGCCAGACCTCATGCTCATAACACAAAAACACCCTCACGGCCTCGCGGACCAGGAGCGCCAATATAATGCTAGAGGACAAACTACCCTAAAGCTTAATTCATGTGTTTATAGTTCATAGCCCAACATTTCCCTAAAACTCCTCAAAGGGAGAACCCAAAGTACATAGGCATAATGCCTCGTCACATGCACATAGGGAGGCACTCCACCGACGGAGCCCCACTGCAGCTCTCGTACATCGCAAGGATTGACCCTTTGATGCGTTGCTAAACATATAACACAAACGAGCACAAACTCCTCTCTAGGTACAAATATTTTACGTTCCAGGATGTACCATTCCTCACTACACTTTCCCCTTAGGACCCAACGGCTAACCTGCAACTTAGGACATCCTTTCACACTCATTGTTGGTCACAACCTAAGGAAAACAGGTGCCATGCATCCAGGAGGTTTTTCTGATACCTTTTAATTATTATGCTTAATGCAAATCATGTATGGCTACGTACTCAGACAAAAGAAAGATCAGCATCGTGCATAGTGCATAAAGCATTCTTTCCATGAATTTTACTAGTGTATACTGCGTTGAAAGGAGGCATCAAGCCATATACTCATGCTACCATCCTCTTTATTTAAACCGTTTCCTATATGCCAAGTGCAATTCATAAATCAAGTCTTTCCTTTATCTTTCAGTGTTTGAGTCCCTCTTCATCCAACTCTTAGCATTTTGCATCATTGATCGGTTAAATAGGGTTTCCATGCATTTTCCCTTTTAAAAGAACAATAAAAACACACAAAACATAGAAACGGGGACAAACCGAGGCCAACCTTGTGTTTTTCTATCGTTATACATTGCACAAACATAGGTATAGTTTTTCCTAATTTTCCTTAGCCCGTTTCCTATTTTTCTCTATTTTTAAACCCATTTTTCTCCATTTTTTGGTATTTTCTCTATTTTTCTCTCATAAATAATGACTAAAAATGAGAATTGATTGTGTGCTATGGCTCTAAGGTTCATTGACGGAACAAAACTCAGATTTAGTTGGTGTGACATATCATATTTCTCATTTATATAGCAAAAAAAACAATTTTACCCTTAAAACGCATGTTTTACAGTTTTAATACTAATTCCGGCCATGTAGCCTTATATTTTCTGATTTTTAGGTTGCAAACAATTGAAACTCATGGCAAACAATATCATAATGAACTTTCGTCCCATATCAACAAGGTTTCATAAAGCAAATAGCATAAAAATATCATTTTTCTTTGTAAAAATAGCATTACCGCTTATTTTCAGGTCTCAATTTCTTGGTCTTGATTACGAGACTGATTTCCAGCATGCATTTAATGCTCAGCATCTTCAAGAATAGCACTCTTTATGTCTTCATCCATCCGGAAGCAATCCAGTCTCATCGGGACAAGCTTTCCTCCACCATTCTTCATTGTCTTCATCCACACAAGAACAGCCCCTTAAGGGAGAGAGAGGGAAGAGAGAGAAAGACTAGAATTGGCTCTCTTCATTTAGGCAACCATTGTACGGGCGAAGACAGCCGATAAGATCGGCCAAGAGGGAGAAGATCAGCCCCAAGATCGGTTGTATGGGGTACTCACAGCCTGTCATCTCCATCTCCATCCATGGAGGCGCAAAAATGGGGCGTGAAGATGGCGCCTTCATCCCTCATTCTCTCTCCACATTTTTTCACCTTGTAGAGGGGGTCCAAATCTCAAAAGGCATGCCCAATTTTAGCCTCCCAAGTGTCCACATTTTCATATCTTGACCATTTTGTGGCCATTTCCCCGTCCGGGCTCCGATTTTAGTGCTGTAAATTTCTTGGCATCCAGCTTGACATCCCACATTGACTGGTAACTCCTGACAACCTGCATAGTAGTCTGAAAATTTATTAAAAATCCACAAGTGTCGCTCGAGCGCCTTTTAAAAGTCGTCTTTCACTTTGTGCTTAAAATCGTCCTACCTGGAGCCGCCGCCTTCGACGTTGCATATTTTTCCCTTGACATTCGTAATTTTTAGCTATTTTTAAGCACTTCTCGGCATCAAAACTCCGCTCTCATTGGCAACCATGGGATAGGGCAACTCAGCCCGTCGAATCCCACAACAGATCTGCACAAAAACAACCAAAGAAAGCATCAAGCTGATACAAAAGAAATACATACTAAACACAACACAATGCTCACCCTACCCCTTGACAAAACCAAGGCATGAAATCCACAAGGAGTAGGCCTAGCATAATCTGATAGAAGGTCTGCAACTAGTCACTAACCGACTGCTCTAACATAGCCAAACTAAAAAGAACTATCAAAGAGGTTGCCCTAAGTGGTGGTCTGAACTACCTACCTAACTAAGGACAACACAACCAGGAGCTCCTACTAGGTAAGGACTCCTATAGCCTGATCAAAAGTATTTTCTTTTAGCACATTTCTTCTTTTAGAGTTTTATCCTTCTATACTCGGGCATGTAAAAAGGAGGGAGCTGAGCGTAGTGACCCAAGGAGAACAGGGCATCGGCCTCAGGACCTATCTCTGTACCCAAGAACCTACAAAGCCCTCGCAAGGCGACACTTAATCCTCTTCTGACGCTCACTTTTATTTTCGCTCCAACCTTCCTGACTTTCTTCTTTTCCAGCAAGATGCCACCCCTAGGAAGACAAGGTATCGGCCCTAGGTCTGACTCGGCCCCAGGAACCTACCAAGCCCTCGCAAGGTGATGATCAACTGCTTATAAATTTTCCTTTCTTTTTTTAAAAATTTTTATAGGGGGTTAGAACCCCTTTTTACACACCTTTGTATATATTTATTTTCTTTAAGATATTCAAGGTTTTTTCTTCTTCTTATCATGATCATTTTTTCTGGCAGGCTTCTCTATTTGCCTCACAACTAGGAAGAACTCCTAGAACGGCTGCCTAGTAGGCTAGCAGAATAGGGTCACTAGGACTACTTTCTAAAACAGGTCTTTCAATGCCTAACAATGTCTTTACAGGGGGCAACGACTACTCAAACCTCCCTCAGACATACCTAACCTAAACCTGGGACTTCATGCCTTGGACGCCGGTCCCCAACAAGAAAAGAAAATCCCCTACAAGTACACAGACACACATAGCATAAAAACACGGTGTCAAAGAGATCGTGCAAGAGCTGCAGAACACGGGGTTCAAGGTACAGCAAGGAAAGAGGCTAACAAGAAGATCTCAAATGAAAGACTGTTTGGATCTCTAAGTAGCTGAGATCACAAGGTACCAAGTCAAGGCCAGCATGCAAATTATTACCATCAACAAGATCCTTCTTGCTAACTTACAAGAAGAATGTTGAGAAATGTTATAATATCTGGAGCTTTCAGCGAGAGCATTTATCAAAAAGCCTCAATGTCTCTTTACCACAGTCTTGCTAAACATAAGCTTCATTCATGATGTTCCATGTAGAGACATTATTCAGTCAGATGCACTTCAGAATATTGAACATAGAAACTGCATTGTTCACATTGTGAACTCCACATCGATGGTAGAATCAGATTCCAAATAGAACCAAGACAGAAAATTCAAATTGCCTACTCCCGAGTTACTGATGAGGACATAAGAGGCATGAATGGTGCATACGAGCTTTTTCTCTCTGTTTAAATTCTTCAACAGCAGGCGCACTAAGGAACAGCCTCTTAAGCAACTCTGTTGTCATCATTATTGCTCCTCCAAAGCTGGATTCATCAATGGTTCGAAAGAACCTCTTCCATCCGACATACACTCCTTCAATGATGAGGGCAGTCAAGTCCTCAAGGAAGTCCAGCGTGCATACTGTAACTTCTTTTGTGAAGAGAGGATAAAAGGCGAAAGCAAACTACCAGCGATAAGTTTGAGGAGCATGAAAGCACCTAACATGTATAGATAGACTTTCCTGTTCAAAGCCGTAGCTCGGAAGCCAAGTTCAGTGCAGCCCTTGCAGCATCAATGAATTTCCTTGTTTCAAGTCAGCTTGTCTCCGATGTTTGGGACGATTTCAAAGAGCATCCCAACTTGATCAAAATGTCAATAGAGTAGGACGCGGAGATTCGTTCCTTTTCCTTGCAGTGATTAAGAAAATTAATTACATCCAGCAACCTCCTCAACTGCAACAGCCACTGCTGGGCACTATAGAAGTGTCGCCCCTTCCACCACATGATCAGCATAATTTTTGCCAATGCACATAATTGCTCCAATCTTTGTTATTGAAGTCAAAATCAGGCGACACATTGAAAGCATTCTGCAGCAGAGGTGGATGAGATGGCCATGCCTCTGCAGTCGACAAGAGGAGCCAGCCTTGAGAGACTGGATTTGCAGGGGAACGACCGCCGTAAGAAGCCTTTGGTGACGCACCTGTATACCCAATAACACCCTGAAATGCTCATGTGCCTCAGACTGGCAAAAAAATTTCCTTTCTCTCCCCGAAATGCCATTCTGTAACACATCCGTGGACAGAATTCTCCGTCCTATGTGACTCCCGCGTATTCCTTGGAAGCATTCAGCTGAGAATGCAGTGCGCAACTTGCTTAGGAGAGGTCCCTTGGTATGCAGCTTGCGCAGGACCACCTAATTGTGATATAAATGAATCCCCTGGGTATGGGGCGACAGTCGATGTCCAGCATTGATCAGACAAGAGATAAATCACCAAGCCACTGTAATCTGCTTTTATAAAATCAGAAATTTTGCTGTGTGTGATCAGGACCCAGAAGAAAAACAACCGAAAGAAGTAAAACTGCACTAAATTCTCCAAATTCGACCGAAGCCTCGACCACCCAAAAGCACGACAGCGTGCGCCCCTGAAGAAGGGGCACACACAGGGTTTTTGGTGAAAAAGATGGGATTGGAGAGCCGTCTTTGCTGTGTGTGGTGCCTCTGATCAATGCCATCTCTCACAGAACCAGCAGCTCCTTTCGTCAATTTCCATCCCAAAATTCCCATCAGAGAAGTCCCTCCTTCAGCGAGGTGCAGCTCTCATGTTCCAAACACGCCATGCCTTTTGAATCGTCGATTCCAACACGAAAGATGTGAGTATCCCGACTGTCGATGGAGGCGATGGCATGAAGGTGGAGTGCATAAATTGATCATTCTCTCCTTGATACTCTCTAACCTCTGCTCCCGTCCTTCCCCCACCGTGATGCGCTCTACTCCTTCGCTCTTATCCTCCACAGAGTCATCCCGAATGCCCTCCTTTTCCAAGAATATCAACCCATTTCAAAAATAGCTCTCCCATTTCGAGCATGGGGAGGTCCTAGATTCAATGAACTTTTTCCCCCCCCCTTTCGCCATTCAAATCCTTCTTTAAGAAAGATGAGATTTCTTCCATAAACATGGGTAGCAAACCTTGATTCATTGTTGTTTTCACACGTGTATGTTTCAGCAACAAATGTTTGAATAAACTGAAGTATGTTATTCATAACACACTTGTCCCCTTGATCTCTTTCTTTTGAAGTCCCAAATTGTAATGTGTGCTTGATAAGAAATCCTTGGATGTTTCCATATGTATCCATTCCTCCTTCGATGCATAGCGACCAACCATATGAACGGCCTCATTTGGACAGTATATCATAGTCTCAACAAAATCAGGGACCTTATCACTAGAGTCCTGATTACCATCTGGTTCAGTGAAGGACTCATTCTAAGCTTGCCCCAAGTCTCGGATGCTCCCACGAACAGGACGGTCTACAAAGGGTAGGATAGGTTTTCCTTCCTATTACAAGCATCGAATATGCAATACATTTAAGGGAATATATACATACATTGAATGTAGTTTATTAAAATGCGCCACACAAACAATGAATCACACGCAGAAATTAACACAAATGCACAACAAAAATGGAGGTGTTCACGGCTCAGATGCGCAGCATCACGACAACGGTACTCGTAAAGGAGAGATATCACATGGATAGGGCCACAAGAAGCTTCCATGCAAGGAAAGGCTCCTTGCAAGCTCATCTTCAAACCTGTCTAGCACAAAACTAAAACAAGAAACCATTAACTGCATCTGCACTAAACAGACAACTAGCCCTCTTGGCCTAACAAAATCTGGATGTAATATCCAAAGCAGCTAGCCTTCCTAGCTTAAAACTAGATAGGTCATTTTAGTCCACGTAATGCTGATGTCCTGGGCATATACATCACACCCTATCAGACTACCCAGGGTGCCGAGGATAGCATATCATAGGTCAACTAACCCCATGCTACTCATGCAAGTTAGGTAAAAGCTTGATCTTGTATTTTTTTATCTTAGGTTTTTTGTAGAGCTACAAGTCCAAGCCTTTCCACAAATAACTCATCAATAAGGCCAATCCCTTCTTGGGCACTATGAGCTGAATGAACGGCCTCAGTGGGCTCGCATGTCCTATATTTATTGTAATCTGAATAAACTGGTTGTTCAAGCGGCTAAGTGGCTCCTTTGGCAAAAATAATCATAGCTTTATACTCATTCGAACCTCCCCTATTTGGGTTTTCACATAAATCAGTGCTGCGACCCAAACTAGGTAGAGCTTCAAGCCTAGGCACATCACATCGGTGTATCCCAAGGCAGTGTATTTGTCAGATGTATATCCGGTCTTATGCTCTTGGGGGTTCGACAAAATATATCCAGATGGGATCCTTGGCCTTGCATCCGACACTCCTGCCACACTTTTGGAGATTTTGGGTCTCCAAACCCATCCCACATTTCCCTTAATATTCTTGCATTCCCTCAATTTGTTGCACTGGTCTAATGAACTCAATGCAAACTTATCCCTATGGCCAAATGGCCTCACATCCTTATGACCTTTGTGAAGCACAGGTGGACTTTTAGCATTTTTCATCCTCTTTACAAAAGATGCCTTTACTTGTTTACATCCATACTGCAAAGTTTTTCCCATAAGAACCATGCTTTCACAAGTCTCTATGTATCGGATGAGTTCTACATGTCCTCCTATGTATCTTTAGATCATAATCATCATGTCCTCCTATGTGCATATTAACCATCATTGTCACAGTCTTTTCTATGACATTATCATCATGAATGATCATAGATGACTGTGTCATCTTAGCACTACTTTCACTTTCCCTTTTCTCTAATCTTCATGGGTGTTTTCCCATAGTGATCCAAACTCAAGCATGGTATCACTTTCAGGGCAAAGGGTAAAATAGTCAATCACCGGACGTGTCAAAGATCCCACTAGACTGTTCAAGATAGGCAAAGTATCCTTTGGGTGTTGGGGATTTCTTGGATTGACCATCATACTGATAATTAAGGTTTTTATCAAACTAACTTGATATCCACCACTTCAAGATGGCTATCGACCAATAGAATAAAGCTAACATGTCCCTTATGAGACCAAGATTCGGAGACCGCCACTTATCAGCAGCTCCCAGCAGACGCACCATTGATGGGACCTGAAATGGGCCGGCACTGGCTATGGCACTAGTCGGACCTCATGCTCATGACACACAAATACCCTCACGGCCTCACGGACTAGGAGCGTCAATCTAGAGGACAAACTGCCCTAAAGCTTAATTCATGCATTTATAGTTCATAGCCCAACGTTTTCCTAAAACTCCTCAAAGGGAGAACCCAAAGTACATAGGCATAACGCCTCGTCACATGCACATAGGGAGGCACTCCACTGACTAATAGTCGGAGCCCCACTGCAGCTCTCCTACATCGCAGGGATTGACCCTTTGATGCACTGCTAAACATATAACACAAACGAGCACAAACTCCTCTCTAGGTACCAATATTTTACATTCCAGGATGTACCATTCCTCACTACACTTTCCCCTTAGGACCCAACAGCTAACCTGCAGCTTAGGACATCCTTTCACGCTCATCGTTGGTCACAACCTAAGGAAAACGGGTGCTATGCATCCAGGAGGTTTTTCTGATACCTTTTAATTATTATGCTTAATGCAAATCATGTATGGCTATGTGCTCAGACAAAAGAAAGATCAGCATCGTACATAGTGCATAAAGCATTATTTCCATAAATTTTACTAGTGCGTACTACGTTGAAAGGAGGCACAGAGCCATATACTCATGCTACCATCCTCTTTATTTAAACTATTTCCTATATGCCAAGTGCAATGTATAAATCAAATCTTTTCTTTATCTTTCAGTGTTTCAACCCCTCTTCATCCAACTCTTAGCATTTTGCATCATTGATCAGTTAAATAGGGTTTCTATGCATTTTTCCCTTTTAAAAGAACAATAAATACACACAAAACATAGAAACGGGGACAAACTGAGGCCAACCTCATGCTTTGCCATCGTTATACATTGCACAAACATATGTATAATTTTTCCTAATTTTCCTCAGCCCGTTTCCTATTTTTCCCTATTTTTAAATCCATTTTTCTCCTTTTTTTAGTATTTTCCCCTATTTTTCTTTCATAAATAATGACTGGAAATGAGAATTGATTGTGGGCTATGGCCCTTAGGTTCATTGACAGAACAAAACTCAGATTTAGTTGGTGTGACATATCATATTTCTCATTTATATAGCAAAAAATCCAATTTTACCCTTAAAATGAGTGTTTTACAGGTTTTAACACTTATTTCGGCCATGTAGCCTTATATTTTCTGATTTTCAGGTTGCAAACAGTTGAAACTCATGGCAAAAAATATCATAATGAACTTTCATCCCATATCAACAAGGTTTCATAAAGCAAATAGCATAAAAAATATCATTTTTCTTTGTAAAAATAGCATTACCTCTTATTTTAAGGTCTCAGTTTCTTGGTCTTGATTACGGGACTGATTTCCAGCATGCATTTAATGCTCAGCATCTTCAAGAACAGCACTCTTCATGTCTTCATCCATCCAGAAGCAATCCAGTGTCATCCGGACAAGCTTTCCTCCACCATTCTTCATTGTCTTCATCTTTTCATATCTTGACCAACTTTGGCCTCCCAAGTGTCAATCTTTTCATATCTTGACCATTTTGTGCCCATTTTCCCGTCCGGGCTCCGATTTGAGTGCTGTAAATTTCTTGGCATCCAGCTTGACATCCTGCATTGACTGGTAACTCCTGACAACCCGCACAGCAGTCTGAAAAATTATCAAAAATCCACAAGTGTCGCTCGAGCGCCTTTTAAAAGTCTTCTTTCACTAGGTGCTTAAAATCATCCTTGTTGGAGCCGCCGCCTTCGACATTGAATATTTTTCCCTTGATATTCGTAATTTTTAGCTATTTTTAAGCACTTCTCGGCATCAAAACTCCGCTCTCAACTACATATTTCTTTGATAGTTGTTGGTGTTGGCCACTCTAGAATGTCTCTAACCTTGGTCGAATCCACTGAAATTCCTTCCGCTGATACAATGAATTCCAGATATTCAGTCTGTCGCTTAAAAAATGCACACTTCTTCTTCTTGGCATAAAGCTTGTGTGCCCTCATTGTTTCAAGGACAATGCGAAGCTGGGGCTCATGATCTTCTTCCTGTTTGGAGTAGACTAGGGTATCGTCAAAGAAGACGAGTACAAAGTCATCAAGAAAAGGCCTAAAGATATCCTGCATTAGCATGTTGAAGGTAGCAGGTGCATTTGTCAGCCCAAATGACATGACCAGGAACTCAAAGTGTCCATACCTTGTGCTGAATGCCGTCTTTGGGATATCCTCTTCCTTGATCCTTATCTGATAATATTCAAACTTGAGATCAATCTTGGAGAAGATCTTCACACCTTGAAGACGGTCGAGAAGTTTATCTTCTTGGAATGGGGTATTTGTTCTTAATGGTTGATTGATTCAACCCTCTACAGTCAATGCATAGCCGAAGTGTTCCATCCTTCTTCTTCTAGAACAGCACTGGAGATCCCCATGGTGAACTGCTAGGACGGATATAGCCTTGGTCTAACAGTTGCTTGAGTTACTCCTTCAGTTCAATCACTTCCGGGATGGACATTCTATATGGTATCTTTGCAATTGGTGTAGCTCCTGGCACTATCTTGATTTCATGATCAACTTCGCTTTGAGGAGGAAGTTCGCTCTTCGAAAAATACATCTGCATACTCCTTTAGTCATGAAGGTTCTTCACTAGACTCTTGATTCTGATCTAGATTATTTAGCTTAATCAAATAGACAGGTAGCCTCTTTCTAACTCCTTTTACTAGCCGAGATGCTTTGGCCAATTGAATTTTTAGCTTCCTAGCCTCTCCTTGAGTTGTAACCAATTCCCCTTCAGAATTTCGAAAGGAAACTTGGCCCTTTCCACAATGAATGTGGGCATCATTAGGTTTAAGCCAATCCATTCCGAGCAAACACTCGTGGACACCTAGGTTCATAACCTTGAATCTGACCAAAGTCGACTTTCCACCCAATAGGAATCTCACCTTAGCAGTTTGCCTAGTACAAGTGACCTCACGACCATTTGCTAATTCCACAAGTAAGGTGGGTGCATCTTTTGTGGCTATTCCTAATCTTCTTGCACAAACTGGTGAAATGAAGGAATGTGTACTACCAGAATCAATCAAGGTTCTGAAGCCTTTACCTTGATAATCCGATGGTGTTTGAATCACCGAGAATTGGCGATTCGGGCCTTTCTTGTGAAGAGCGGCATGAACTATTACCCTCTCAATGTCTGCTTCCATGGTTGGGTCTTTTTCACCACACAGCTCCTTGTTAGAAACACTAGAGGTTCTCCCTCTGGCCATGACGGCAGCTCCTTGGCCATGGACAGTGCCTTGGGATGGTCCTTGACGTTGTCCTCTGTTAAGCTTGGGACACTGCCTTTTAAAGTGACCGAGCTCGTTGCAATGGAAGCAATGGAGATTGCGGCCATTACCTTGGGTAGGAACAAAATTATTTACAGTGTTGGTTCTAGCTGTCTTTCTTTGTCCCGGATTTTGGCCTTGCGCTCTCTTCGTCTGAGACCTATACACTCCTTTGTTCTGATTCTTGTAAGACCAAGTCTTGTTATTTCTTGGCTTGTTCTGCACCTCCTGTATTATGGGTGCAGCTCAAATGAGTGCATCCTGAAGGTCTGTTGGGCGCATTGATTCGAGGCGGGTGTTTACGAGTGGGTTTAATCCAGCACAAAACTTTGACACCTGTTGTGTCATATCTATTTGTGGTGCATACTCCAAAAGAGAGATGGATTTTTCATAGTATGCATCAAGGGATAGTCCAAGCTGCTTTAGTACATAGAACTAATAACGTCCCAACACCTTGATTCTGCCGGCAGGGATTACTCGAGTCACTTCCTCATACACATACTTGTTCTGCTTAACCTTTTGACCGCCGACATGTAGGGTTGCGTTTGCATGAGCTTCAACAAAAATAAACAGCTTCACAACCTTTAAGTCCTCCATCCACTTGATTCTCTTCAAGTTGGTCCGAAGGTACTCAAGTCAATGGACAGCTATGTAATAAATTATTGAATCACCCGTCCATCTTTATTCCATGTACAGGGGTGAAGGATTGTAGATGCGGTATGTTGAGATGACAAGCTCAACACATGCGGACATTGATGATGGACCGCCTGGGTAGATGGGTCCACACGTCTACACTTAGCACGTCGGTGGTCATTATGACTCTCACATGGCCACTGACTCATTACTTATTATATTCAGGTTGTTACACCTATTTACAACTGGCATAGTTATAGCGCCAATCGACTAGTGTAGTCGGTTATGCATTGTTTGACTTAGTAGGCCACTTTCCTTTTATGTTGTATCTTATCTATACTTTGTGTACATTGTAAAGAGTATGGAAGAAGAAGAAGAAATCAGCAAGAAAACGTTTTGGCCTCCATCTCTCTTCTTGTCTCTTGAGTGAGCTTCTCCTTGTGCATTCTGTGTGTGTTCGGCGCAGCATCTTGAGCAACCCCCTCCACCACGCGATTCTTGACATGGTATCAGAGCCACGCCATTGAGAGAGGCTGATTTCGAAGGTTGAAGAAAAGGAGAAGAAGCAAGGTTCGAGCAAGCAAGCCACGGGTAAGAAGCTCTCCCATCCTTCAACTCTTTCTCTGGGATAGTGCCTGTGGAGGCACTGGAAGCAGGGCAGAGCAAAAATCTCAGATTGCAGTGAGATTTGGTGTGCGCGAAGAGCACTGTGTATTCTGCAGTTATTTTGGGCATCTCAGGCCGTTTCAAGGCCCGTTTTAGAGCCGCAAGGTTGCGGACAGCAGTTTCAGGGTACGCTGTGACTTCGACTGTATTGACCGAAAGTGGGTGCCCAGGTTACAGATTTCAGATCTATAAGTCCAAAGGTGTTTACCAGTGAGTAAACACAAGGTTTATCTGCAAAAAGGTTGCAGATTGCATGTATTGTTGAGCAGACAGTTAAAAAGGCTGTCTGGTGTATTGCTGTGCACTACAGGTCCAGGGTTGCAGAAGATTTACTTGTTGTTGGTATTAATTTTGTGATAATGGCAGAGAACAGTGGAAGCCCTATCATTGAGAAGCTCGACAAGAACAACTACCCTTCATGGAAGTTCCGTGTCACAAACTTCCTTATTGGAAAAGGCCTCTATGAGTTTGTTTCAGGTGAAGAAAAGGAACCGAAGATGAGTGATCCTCCAACTGCAGAAGAGACAAAGGCACGGAAGGAATGGAATGCAAAGGATAAAAAGGTCATGTATTGGTTGTCTGCAGTAATTGACAATAATATGCTGGGACACATTACAAATGCAGAGAATTCATATGCAGCTTGGACCATACTTGAAAGTATGTTTTCTGTAAATAGAAAGGCACGAAAGATTCAACTCAAGCAAGAGTTGAATACATTAAAGAAAGGGAAGATGTCTATCAATGAGTATGCACTGAAGGTAAGAAGCATCGCAGATGCATTGGCAGCGATTGATGCAATGCACGATGATGATGATTTGGTGTCGTCTACCTTGGATGGACTTAACAATGAAAAGGCTTGGAAGTCTTTTGTAACTTCTGTATATGTTAGAAAGCCATTTCCAGATTTCGATGAGTTGGTCTCCCTTATGATCACTGAAGAGATCAACATGCAGAGTGAGACATCTGAAAGAAGTGGTGAACAGGTCCAAGCTTTCTACTCTAGTTCAGGAAGGGGACGTGGCAGGTTCTCTTCAAGAGGCCGTGGTAAAGGACGTGGTAGTGACAACCAGCAAAACAGATTGAATCAGCAATTTGGCGATATGCAGGTTTTAGGAGGTCGTGGTAACTTTAGAGGCAGGGGGAGCTTTAGAGGAAGAGGTGGATGGCAGAACAGAGGTTCTAACAACTCTGGTATTGTGTGCCACTACTGTGGCAAAACAGGTCATATTGCAGCCCAATGTTATGCTAAGAGAGATGATATCCGCAGTGGTAAGTTGCAACAAGGAAACTATGCATCATCTTCACGACAGAATGAAGACAAAAATAAACGTTTATTCGTTATGCAGCATATGTTGAATGCTGTTACAGGAAAGGGAACACATGAAGATGTTTGGTATGTTGATTCAGGTGCATCCAATCATATGACCAGCCATGCAGAATGGTTTGGAGAGATGCAGGATTTGCAGAATGCAGGTTATGTGCAGACGGGTGATGACTCATGCCACCCAATTTCACACATTGGAAAAGTTCCCTTGTCCTTGCATGATGGTAAGACAAAGAGTCTTTCAGATGTATTACATGTACCATCTATTACAAAGAACTTGGTGTCAGTCGGTCAAATGGTAGAGCAAGGGCTGCAAGTCAAATTTAATGCAAAGGGCTGCTTTGTAGAAGACTTCAATGACAAGTGCAGGTTGGTAGCAAAGGGAAGTAGAGTTGGACGTATGTTCACTCTAGATGCTGGAATTCCTACTATGAATGTGGCTATGTATGCCAAAGGAAAAGGTGTTGTTGCAAACATTGAAATTTGGCACAAACGCATTGGACATGCAAATGTACAAAGGCTGAAATTAATGCAGTCCAAAGGGTTGGTTACAGATTTTCCTACATTTAAAGTTGCAGAATTTCAAAAGGTATGTGAAGCATGTTAGTTTGGTAAGCAAGCAAGACAACCCTTTTCACATGACAGAGATGTAAGCAGAAATATCCTTGATGTTGTGCATACATACATTTGGGGGCCTACACAAAATGTATCTCTTGGAGGTAGTTCATACTTCGTCACATTCATTGATGATTGTTCTAGAAAGCTGTGGGTATATTTTATGAAGGAAAAGAGTGAAGCGTTTGAGCACTTTAGAACTTTCAAGGCTGCAATTGAAAGAGAAACAGGCTTGAAAGTAAAGTGCCTGAGGTCATATGGAGGGGGAGAGTACCTCTCAAATGAGTTCAGTGATTTTTTGAGGTCTCATGGGATAAAGAGACAGTTCACATGCAGGTATATCCCACAGCAAAATGGGGTTGCAGAAAGGAAAAACAGGCATATTGCAGAAGTTGCACGCGCCTTGATGGCTGAAAAGAATATGCCTAAGCATTTTTGGTTTGAGGCTGTTCATACTGCTGTTTATATTATGAACAGAACTCCCACAGCTGTAGTTCATGGTATGACCCCTGAAGAATGTTTTACAGGTAAGAAGCCTAATGTTTCACACTTGAAAGTATTTGGCTGCATTGCGTATGTTCATGTGCCAGATGAGTTGCGTAAGAAACTGGATCCAAAGGCTAAAAAGTGTATCTTTATTGGATACTCTTTAGAGCAGAAAGGGTATCGCTGTTACAACCCTATCACATGTAAGTTTAGAGTGAGCAGGGATGTCATCTTTGATGAAATGAGCAGTTGGTATGCATCTAGTGGTGATGCATTGGATATTGATGATGATCATGACACTCATGTGCAGGCTAAAAGGCAAGAATCACGGATTCTTAGTGGACCATAGACATCATCTGGTAGTCCTTGGTCTGGGAGACTAAAGAGTACATCTACATCTTCGAGTGCATCTAGTAGCATTACAGGTAAAGACAAAGGAAAGAATAAAGTGTCAAAAGGCATTGATGCAGTTCTTGATGGAGACTCCAGTGGCTCAAAGAGCTTGGATGATGAGCTTGGCATTCCTTCAGTGAGGACTCCAGGTGTGCAGAGAGCACGTGTTAATGCAAAGACTCCATTGAGTGATCCAGTGGTACGCAGGTCTAGCAGGGTGAGATACCCTGTTAAAAGATTTGGTTTTGAGGGTTATGCAGCTCACCATTATGCTTATATGGTGAAACTAGTTGAGGATGTTGAGCCCACATGTTTTGAGGAGGCTATTGGTCATGCTCATTGGGATGCAGCAATGGATGAGGAGATGGCTGCATTAGAGGCCAATAAGACTTGGGATCTAGTATCATTGCTGAAGGGAAAGAAAGCTATTGGATGTAAGTGGGTTTATAAGATTAAGCACAATGCAGATGGTTCTATTAGCAGGTACAAAGCTAGGCTGGTTGCAAAAGGCTATGCCCAAACATATGGCATAGATTATGATGAAACCTTCAGTCCAGTTGCTAGGATGGCAACTGTCAGATGTGTGATTGCTTTGGCAACAGCCAAAGGTTGGAGGTTGCAGCAAATGGATGTAAAGAATGCCTTCTTGCATGGTGATTTGCAGGAAGAAGTGTATATGGATCAGCCAGCAGGTTATGAAGATTTAGAGCATCCCACATATGTGTGCAGGTTGAAGAAGGCACTCTATGGGCTCAAGCAAGCACCTAGAGCATGGTCTGACAAGATCAGAGAGTATCTTGTCAATATTGGCTTTTATGTTTCTGATGCTGATCACTCACTTTATGTGAGAAAGGGAGATGCAGGTTTGGTCATCATAGTCATCTATGTGGATGACTTGATTATTACAGGTGATAGTGATAGTGGGATTGCCGAAGTCAAGGGTTGTTTGAAGATGAAATTTGAGATTAAGGATTTAGGTGAACTAAGGTACTTCCTTGGCATTGAGGTGATCAGATGTGATGATGGTATATGGCTGTTCCAAAGACAGTATGGCTTGGATATGTTGTCCAAGTATAGTATGACTGCATGCAAACCACTTTCAATCCCATTGGAGCAGAATGTAAAGCTGAGTGCTGATGTTGGGGATGAGATAGAAGACCCTACTATGTTCAGGAGGATAGTGGGGAGTTTGATCTACATGACCATTACAAGGCCAGACTTGAGCTATGCTATTGGTCTTGTGAGTCAGTTTATGCAAGTACCTAGAAAGCCACATTTGGATGCAGTCAAACGCATATTGAGATATGTGAAGTCCACATTACATTATGGACTTTTCTATGAGGCAGGTACAGATGTACAGGTGTTTGGATACACAGCTGCAGATTGGGCTGGTAGTATGTCTGATAGAAGATCTACCAGCGGATACATGTTCTCTCTTGGTAGTGCAGTAGTTGCATGGAGCAGCAAAAAGCAATCTACAGTTGCTTTGTCGAGTACAAAGGCTGAGTATAGAGGTGCTGCTGTTGCAGCATGTGAGGTAGTATGGCTGCAAAAGCTATTGGCTGATTTGGATATCCAGGTGGAAGGTCCACTTGTCATTTATTGTGACAATATGAGCAGTATATAGTTGGCTAGGAATCCTGTGTTCCATGCCAGGACAAAACATATTGAGGTACACTACCACTTTGTGAGAGAGAAGGTACTAGCAGGTGAGATTGACTTGGTGTATGTCAGCACACAGGATCAGATAGCTGACATCTTCACGAAGGCCTTGGGTACAGAGAAGCTTCAAAAGTTTCGAAGCTTACTTGGAGTTGTAGAGATGCAGTTGAGCTTGAGGGGGAGTGTTGAGATGACAAGCTCAACACATACGGACATTGATGATGGACCGCCTGGTTAGATGGGTCCACACGTCTACACTTAGCACGTCGGTGGTCATTATGACTCTCACATGGCCACTGACTCATTACTTATTATATTCAGGTTGTTACACCTATTTACAGCTGGCATAGTTATAGCGCCAGTCGACTAGTATAGTCGGTTATGCATTGTTTGACTTAGTAGGCCACTTTCCTTTTATGTTGTATCTTATCTATACTTTGTGTACATTGTAAAGAGTGTGGAAGAAGAAGAAGAAATCAGCAAGAAAACGTTTTGGCCTCCATCTCTCTTCTTGTCTCTTGAGTGAGCTTCTCCTTGTGCATTCTGTGTGTGTTTGACGCAGCATCTTGAGCAACCCCCTCCACCACGCGATTCTTGACACGGTCTAGGATATTCATCATATCTAGCCTTTGTCGATAATCCAAAGCACGCATCGCTGTCATAAACATAACCTGGAACACCAATAATTTGTTCCATGCTTCGCGACTCTGCAGGCTAGCATCGATAAGTAAGTAAGGAAATGTTCTTAACAGCAACATTTGCTCTACTTCCCTTCATTAATTTTCCTTGTAAATATTTAAATCTTGTTGGTTCACTCTGATACCAACTGTAAGTGCCCACCTATTCACTTGTAGGACATGTCTTAGTAGCGCATTGGGAAGAGAGTCCAGAAATCGGCGCCCAACACTCCCATGAAATGTCATGGGGTTTGCAATCTAGGTCTTCCCGAGTCTGCCACGAAGTGGAAGCATTCTGGCCGTTCCCACTTAGGACCGACCTGAATCAGGGTTTTTCTAGTGGTCAAATTCCTAGAACAATAGCTAACATCGAATCCCAGGCGGACTACTTTACGCAGAGGCATCAGGGTTGAAGCAGATTCATGCTGCACTTGGTTCAAGGAGAATGGAAAATGAGAGGGATGCAAAGCTCGACCTCTCTACCCACAAGGCATAGTCCAATTCCGTTCCCCTAAAACAACATAAATCGAGACTCTAGTACTCTAGATTCTAGGTCATCGTTCCTTGCTGTCAACTTCTTTGAGAAAAGTTCCCGGGCCAACCGGGACCACCCTCAGGGTTACATCCACTGCACTTTCCTCAGGGTGCTTTAGTTATCTAATTACCTACCACATTTAGTTTCACAAGCAAAGACAGCTTCCTTAATTAGCCAATTAGCCACTAGTTGCTTCAGATAACTTAAGCACTGACATAGAAAAACAATGTCAAACAAGTTCCTTTTCAACAATTGATCTCATTTATCAGTCTTTAGAATACATCATATAATCCAGCCCGAAGGCTATTCCATAATCCGCTAGTAGGCAATTTCTTAATCTGCCCGAAGGCAATTCCAACAATCCTCAGGGATCACTATTCCAATTTTTCGCCCGTAGACTAGTACGCGGACCTCGAGATCCAATCCCCAGTCACGTCGGCCTCTTGTGCAAGACCCGGAGGCAAGGGATTTATGGCTAGAGCCCCCTGGCACCCAAGCGTCCTCCTGCTCCAAGTAGCACCCATAGAGAGACCTCCGCGCGGCGGGTTCTGTCCACGTACCTGGTGCGGCAAACAACCCCCTTGGATAGGGTCAAATAATCGGGGTAACTAAAGCTGCCTCTCCCTCAAGGCCTTCAACCTGAAGCATTAATTATTTTTCCAAATTTAGTTCATTGAGCAAGGAAGTACAAACAATTTTCTTAACTGTACAAACACAATCAATCCAATGGTCATTTAATTTGGCCAACTACTAAGGTGTGAATCCTTCTCTTCGAATGTATCCAGCATTCGATCCGGGATCAATTGTGGCTTGGCAAGATCCCCAAGGGTTTTGTTGTTTGTTTACCCTTTTATCCTTGGCTTAGGGTTTATACCCTATTAACCCAAATTAACAAACACCTTAGATTCCTTAAACTAAGACAGTAAATCCTGAACAACCTTGTCGTTCTAACTTGATTTGTTAATTGCTTGCTAGGCAATTCATAGTTACCCTATCTTGGCAACTCAGCCTCCCAGAAGGGTGATGTAGCAGGATGACTACTCATACTCAAGATAGTTTGACTTGAACTTAGGACTTGCCAACCTCGTTCTAAGGAGTGGCAATACCATTTTGTGTTCTGGACACAAAAACCATGCAACGTTGCTACTTGTTGTACGAGACAAGTGTCGCACCTAACTTGTGGGATCATTTCTCCCGTCAAACGGCGTTCCTTGGTCAAGAAATACATTTGGTCAAGATGTAGGGTTTTGAGATGTCTTCTTGACCCGACCATACTAGGCCGACAACGTTTGGCCTTAGGGTTTCTAAATACAAACGGAAGTCTAATATTTGGTCAATTGATCCTTGGGGTAAAACCCTAGATGGTTGTTGCATGGGCGTTTAGCTAACCCTAACATTCCGTGAACATGGGTAGGACCTTTGGGATTGAAAGTCTTGACTTAACATCCCAAGTGCGATACTAGGCAGAATTTTTCTTTTTTACGTGACTAAACCCTAGCTAGCACTTTGAGGTGTTCATTGTACTAACTATTTATGCTTTTATGAATCCCATGTGGGTTATGCCATTACAAGTGATTTAGCTTAATCGATCTACTTGTCTTGCGACAAGAAACAATCTTTTCTTAGAGACTCTAATATTTGTCCTAAAAGGTGTAAATAGTTGCAAGACATAACATTACGTGCAAATATGCGATTCATTGACTTTTTCCTTCTATGCAACTATAAAATGTAAAATGACCATTTCTTTTCCTTACCTAAACTATAATGATTGACAATTTACGGTTAACTTATATAAAACCTACGTTGAATTTCATCAAGCTAAGCTCATAACCCTTCGCTTAATGCATTGAATTCAAGCTTTAATATGAAATTGCATTCTTTCCTAAAATACAATCTTTGACGGAAAGACTTCATGCATGAACGAATACCATGAGACCATTATCAATTCAATTCGTTCTTCGACACTCAACCCAACCTAGGATGTAATTATCACCGCATGCCATTTGCAAGGTACTTAAATCCCTTTCATGCAATGTGACTACTTTGACAACATTTAATGGACGTCAATGATTAACTCATACGAATCACAACTAGGAAATTATTGCCTAGATGCATTATGCACTGTTCTTTTTTGCGAGGAAATCAAGGATGAATTTAGACAAATCCACCTTTTATCCTATGCAAAAGGTTTGCAACTTGAAAGTGCAAGCAATTTCAAATGCACAACATGCACTGACTTCATAAACGACTGAATAAATGCATTTAAACTTTCATAAAACCTCTCATGCTTAACGTATCCCTTTCATGCGAGAATATGATTGGAACCTGGGCATTGAGGTTCGGTGTATTATCCACACGTGAACTCGGAGTGGAAGCTCCTGCATGTGCGCCTCGCGTCTTTAGCTTTGGAGCCATCGATGACGTAGATCCTTGACTCTGCAAACTTTTCCTTGCCTTTATGCAATCTCTGATCTTCCTCCCAGCTTTGGCAAATCAGCCTCAAAACCCGCCTACTCCCCCTCGCACAGGAATTGCCTTTACAAGACGTGGTTTTAAGAAACCCAGGGAAGGTCGTGTGTACAAGGCTTATGGAGACCTTGTTTAGAAGCTTCTATGCTTCTGTCTCTGACAGAAAACGTGGAAAAAAAACGTGATGATGGAGAGGATGAAGGAGAGGATGATGACAATGATTATGATGATGGTGATGGTGAGGTGGAGGCGGCATGGCACCAGCAGCCTGGCGGTGGCGGCGGATGGTGGTGATGGTGGCAGCACGGCACAGGGTGGCAACTCCTCTGACTCTCTTCCCTCCCCCCCCCCCCCCAAGCCTAAGGGGGTTTCATATAGTGTGTAAGGGGGGGGAGATAGCCACACATGTGGCTAGTTTGCATGCTTCCTCCTCCCCCTGTGCTCTCCTACTTCTCATCACTCCTCTCACACTCCCCCTCTCCCTACCATGCATCAACTGAGGGGGGAGGGGATTATTAAAAAAAATTGTCAAAATTTTAACCATTATCCCCTTTTTCCCTCTAGAATAGGTATTCTCATGCGGGCTTGCGGTCTTCAAGCCACGGCCTCTTATGCACGTCATGGAGCTGGAATTTATCAATGCACGCGGGGTAAGCACTTAACCACCGGTCATTTACCAATGCGGGGGATTATTTTAGTTTGCTCTTTGTGCGGATTATAGGTCTTCAATATTTCGAGGTGAAAATATTACAAAGGATAACATTAAATGCAATGAATATAGCAGTTGGTTTATCAAGGACAAGTGTTCTAAGTGTGAATTTAGCAACCCAAGGAGTTGCTACAATACTAACAGAAGCTTGGATAGCAAATAGAAAATACTTTAGATGCTAATATTGTATCTTATGTAGAAGTGTTTCTGGAAGACAGATATGCATAAGAGGGGTTGAGAATTGATACATACCTCAACATATCAACAAAGATAGGTGAGTGGTTGGATGAGGAGTTTAAGAAGATCAAGAGGAAAGCGTATGGGTTTTTCTTAAAAGATGGGTACTTGTGGAAACATGCTAAGAAGAAATAGGATATACCATTGCGATTTCTGGGTGACAAAGCTTCACAAGTAAACGTTATGTAGGAGTTTCATGAAAGCTTATGGGCTGGTCATAGAGGTGTTTGGGGTACTTTTTCAAAGATTAAAGAAAGATGTTGGTGGTAGATCATGTATAAGGATGTTGCTCACTTTGTGGAAACATGTGTATGACATGTCAAATGTATTCATTTGTGAGACATGGAGATGGGGATTGCAGCCCACATATCCCTTGTCTCTTCATTTTAAGTTAGTGGTGGATTTAGTCATGATGCCTATAGGTCTTTGGAAAATGAGATATCTTGTACTTGCCCATGAAAACTTGATGAATCAAGTGGAAGGGCGAGCTCTATGTACCAAGACAACAAATGCAATGTGTACTTTTCTCTTGGAAGAGATCTTTTTCCAATATGGTTGTGTGGGAAAAATTACAGCAGATAAGGGTGAACTGGATGTAGATAAAGCCCATGATTTCTTTGCATGGTTGGGGATAAAGCTTACTTTAACTTTAGCTTATAATCCTGAAGAAAATGGAAAATTTGAAAGAGTTCACCCACTTATTGTGAAGGCATTGGCAAAAGCATGTGGAGAGAAGATAAAAGAGTGGCCAATTGGTCCCTTATGCTTTATGGGCTGACCAAACAACTCATTGTGTTGTTACAAGATATATGCCTACTAAATTGATGTATGGTCAAAAACCTATCATGTTAATAAAAGAGATGAAAATCACATGGAGTGTGCTACTTGGGAAGAGGAGCTGAATCGAGAAGAGTTATTGGCCTTACATATTAGACAGTCAGAAAGGAAGTTAGAAGAAGACATAGAGGCAGCAGTTGTTGCAAAGTTAAGGGTAATAAGGATACAAAACAAGAAGTGATTTAACAAAGACATAGATTGAGACCAAAAACCATACAAGATGGGGATTGGGTGTTGCTTTATGGCAACAGTTTGGAAAACAAGCATAGTGCCATGTGTAAAGTCTCCAAACAATGGTTCAGACCCCTATGTGGTAAGACAAGTGTTTGATAATGCTACTTGTGCATTAAATGAGCTAGATGGGACAAACATAAAAATTTTGATAGCGGGGAAAAGAATCAAATTATTCAAGAGGTGGGAATCTATTGTCTATGAGTTGCCAGAACTGGATGAAAATAGTGGCCATGATAGAAGGGCTAGCCATGAGGATATGGAAGATGTAGAAGTAACGAATATGGTTGTACAAGATGAGGAGAACTCAAAATATGGTGACAACTAGGACTTTAGTACATACGCGAGGAGGATGTGTAAATTTAGAGGGAGTGAATGTCATGCCGCTATGCGAACACAATGTGGAAAACCCTAGAGTGCATCATCATGCAAGTTTCGCAAGAAGTCGAGAGAGAAAATTTTACATTTACATAAATAGCTTATTCCATTAGTTTTCATCCTTTTTATATATAAATTCTAGGGGCTAGGGTTTTTCCATTCCCCTTGGGTTCCTTGTCCCTTTTGGTGGCCTTTTGCCCAAATATATCCCCTGTTATATACATTTAAACCTTTATCTTGATGTGAAAATTGGTTAGTACAAGTTGTAACCTCAAATTGCTATGTTATCAAGACAATTTGCACATGAGCAAGTCTAGTTCTTAACAAAAGGTTTAATGTTTTTTTACAAAAACTATTTTCTTTTCAAGAATTGGGGTCATTTTCTCCTTGTAATTAACATTATTTCCTACTAGACGAGTTCTAGTATCATAGCACTCACACCAAGGGTAATATATTGCTACTAGTGAGTGGCTCTCATGTGATCGATGAGGGTCCAGGATCATGTATTGATGCAAAGGGACTGAGAAATTGGCTTAGAATGGCGATGTTGGAGAACTCTTGCTGTGTTGATAGGTTGTTTCAAAGAGGATTGGAGTGGTGGTTAGCCCATTCTGGAAGGATCATGGTGGTTGCTTGGGACACCAGTATTGATGGATCTTATGAGAGCTCCATTGCACCTACTATGTTACTTGTGCTCTCCCTATAAGGTTTTTCTATCTTGCTTGTGTAGCGGTTTGTGCACATGTGCATGTGGAACTAGGACTTGGGTTAAATTTCAAGTAAACTTGGAATATTTTCCCATAGTTGAGGAACCACTTGGTGTGAAGTTATGGTGTTGCGGTGTTCTTAGGGTGATGTCATCTGAGTATACCCAAAGTATCCTACCCTTGATGTAGCCTGAGGTTGTGATGTGGAGAAGTGGGCTAGGGTTTTTCCCTAGGTGTGGTCAACGTGCGACATGCTTTTCTATTTTTACTCTTTTCTTTTTTTTATCTCTTTTCTTTTAGTACAATAAATGAGCTAAATAAAAGTGATTACATAAGAGAATACACATTAGTCAAAAAGTGGCTTGAGTGTATGTTGAACACATCCCTTGTTGAGAAGGTGCTCCTTAATAGATTTATGCAATTGCAATAATGAATTTGGATAAAATGGGTGTGTGCACATGGTGAACCTATTGTCCATCATGTCTTCCTATAACTACATACAAAATGTTGGTAGTAATATGGCTTAGAGGTGAAGTTAGACCATCACTACTCAATCGATGCTTGCATTTATATCAAAGAATAGTGGTGGTGCTCATCTTCATAGGGTGTCACTAGTTTTTGCAAAAGCTTGATGATCAGCTTGAGATCATTGTAGGTGGTGATGAAGAAGGGATCATGGTGGTTGGTAAACTCTTTTACAAAATGGCAAAAGGAGAAAACTAGGTCTATAAGCTAGAACATGTAGGTTTTGTCAACATGGGTTGCTCTTCTATCGGGAATCTTTGGGAAGTTATATCTACTATGTTTTTTCTCTTGGTACCCCTTGCCATGCCACCATGGATATAAGAGCAATAGAGTGGATCTTTCCACTCTTCTTTTTGTGAGTAACAAAAGGCTTCCCAATCCCTCTTGCTATTCTCTAGGATAGGGTAGGGCCATTTTGATAGACTTAGCCAGCCTTCTCTAGGCATTAATTTTAGGTATTTACCCCTATTTCCTTATGCTCTATAGGTTTGTTGATAGATTGTGACATCTAGGGGATCTAGCCACTTCATTGAGATGTTTACAGCTATATGTATAATTAATTACATTATGCATAAGAGAAGCATCCTTTAAGGTTAAAATCAAACACTAATTTAGAGCTGGATTATTTTTTCTCTTAGTGTCTCTATACAAATTTTTGTGGATTCCATTTCTCTTCCTATGGTAGGAGCTCATGGAAAATAGGATGCTCTATTACCTTCTATGACAACTGAGCTCTTAAAGTTTGTATCATAAGTGTGTATACTTCCTTTTACTATGGGTGTTCCTCTTCTTTCATTGCACTTTCCCTTATCAAATTTTAGTAAATCTAGCATATCAAAAGGGGGTGTCATGATTGTGGTAGCTCTAAAGTGATGGGAGAGGTTGATATGGGTGCATTGGGTAGTAGGTCTCCTACTATCTTCAATCATGCTCCTCAAATACCTTCTGCCTTAGGTGGAGAAGTAGGTCTTCATTGGCCAATTCCTCATTCATTAGATTGATCTCTTTGGTCTATTCCATGCTCTCCTAACTGAGCCTTGAGTTATTCATGATCATTTACATGTGAGATATAGGCCATCAATGCCACTTCTTTGAATAGCTTCTACTATACTTGGCCATCACAAACTTATAAGATTCCAACTACACCTTATACTAGCTCTCATTGTATACTACTACACTTAGGTCATTGGATAGCTTCATTGAGGCTATTTCATATAATCTTTGCATTTCACTTTCCACTTGGCCAATAGCCCCTATCAAGCTAGTAGTGATTGTTTCTTATAATCTTGCATATGCATCCTTCCACCACTGGCCCTCCACTAGCAAATATTCTTTTAGGTGACTTCGTGCAAGTTTGTTTTAGCCTTTTCTTGAGCTAACTCGAGGGAAGTCTTTGTTAGATTCTGGTTCATGTCAAGTAGCTAGTTGCATAGCTTTTTCATATTTTCCTCCTTAACCTTCAATGTTATATCTTTCTCTCAGAGCTCAAAGTCTTTTTCATAAAGCTTTGAGTCCCTTTTCGGAACTCGAGCTTGAAGCTCTTGCACTTGGTCTTTACACTTAACTAGGAACTTCCTATAGGTTTCATAAGTTCATCCAATCCGTTTTGAAGATCTTACCTTGCTATTATGGATTTACATTTGTGTGTCATAAGCTCCTCACATGATCACTCTAGAGCTCTCACCCTACTTGTTGCACTCTAGCCTCCTATGGGTGGCTCACTACCTAGTGCTCTTGGATGATTCTTCTAGACACAGGCTCTATGGTAGTAATGATACAAAAGTCATGGGTTACAATAACTTAGATTATGCTAGACACATAGATAGTATGAATTCTACATCTAGGTATGTCTTTATCTTTGTCAGAGAGATGCTAATTCTTGAATGTCCAAGGTGCAAAAATGCACAACCTTGTCTACTATTGAGGTTGAGCACACTGCAGTCGCCACTGAGGCTTGCAAGGATGCCCTACATTTAGGCCATTTTGTTGTAGAACTTGGTATGACTTTGACTTTGACATTACATTTGGATTTAATGAGTGCCATTCAATTGGCTCATAATCAAATCCATCCATGCAAAGATAAAGCACATTGAGGTACACTATCACTTCATTAGAAAGGTGGTAGAGGACAAGTCCATTTAGCTTGTCAAGATTCCTATGCATATAAATCCTCTAGATTTGCTCACTAAAAGTCTCCCAATGGAAAGTTATGCCTTCGTTAGGAAGATGATGGGTGTAGAATGAGATGAAATCTTTCCTCGTCCTTTTGTACTCTATGTACATGTTGGGATTTTTGTTTACTCTTGACTTAAGCACATTCACTTGTAAGTGGGAGGTTGTTGGGGGTTAAAGGCTACCTGTGCCTAGCTGCTTGCATTTACTTGTATATAGTCCTTGCATATCTATACACTGCAAGTGGTAGGTGCCCATCACTCTCACTTTATTCTTTATTATTTTACTGACAATAGAATAAGGGAAGGTAGGTCACACATTGTGACTGTTAGAGTTTCCACATATCGGTCTCTCTCTTCTTGATCGAGTCGCTATAGCTCTTTCTTACTTCTTACTTATCATCATGCTTCCACCTTCCACTCCATCTTTCATTTGGATGAGTCAGAAGAGACTTCTAGGGAGGTGTATCCATTTCCTTTTTAAGAGCCATAGAGCTTTAGGATTACTTTATTTGGTCCCTTGCCACCAAAGGTTAGGGTTTCCTTGAGCAAATCTATTCTAGCTCATTTGGATGAGTCAGAAGAGACTTCTAGGGAGGTGTATCCATTTCCTTTTTAAGAGCCATAAAACTTTAGGATTACTTTATTTGGTCCCTTGCCACCAAGGGTTAGGGTTTCCTTTAGCAAATCTATTCTCGCCCTTGCTTAAAATAACCACGATCTTCCTAATAATAATGGGTAAGAGCTTCCACATGAATTAGATTTTACTTCCAAATAGTTAGCCAATAATCTCTCCCAACTAGGGTTTTTTAAACATAGGGTAGGATGCCCAAGGGCTTTATTCTACTTTGACCCACTAGTTGGACCCAATCAGTAGGTTGTATGCCTTGCAATGCCAAATCTTTCTTGTTGCATTTTCTATTATGTGAATGGAGGAGCCTCCATCAATAAATGAATTTGCAATGAAACACTTTTCAACCCATACATCAATCTCTAGAGTGCCAGGATCTAAGAAGGCGTTAGCCATATCCACTTCCTTTAAAAGTGTTGAAACTTTATAGGTCTTTGATGCAATTGTCAAGTTGGCGATTCTCAATCCACATCTTCTTGTAGAATGCTTTTGAACCTTTTTTTGCAAATAGGGGATACCTTCAATAACTATGAAATGTTAGATTAGGCTAGAATGTATCCAGATCCTTAATCAAGTCATATTTCTTAATGGGTTCCATAGGCTTTTCTAGGTAGCTTGAAAATGGGATGACACCCATTTTGATCTTCCTCCATTCTTCACAATGACAAGCCACATGTTTGCCTCTCCTAATGTTAGACATATTTCCACTTATTTTTTCTCTTGGACCTCTTGGACTTTCTTTGAAGTCCCTTGTTGCATTGTAGTACTTTGTATTATACTACTCTTTACTATAGTATTCTATGATGTACAGTTTTGTGGCTCAATTGGGAGTTTGAAGAACTTCATTGTCTTTGTTGGTGGGACATTCTCTTTTGGAATTGTTGCACCTTTCTTCTTAGCACATGTAATAGTGGCTACTTCCAATTCTACCAAATTGGATGTGGGTTCTTGTATCTTTGGTTGATTGTTAGTGATGGTTGCATTTAGAGGAGCTAAACTTGAGCAACTAGTTGTAATGTGGATCTTCCCTTTGCATTTTCTACACAATGTATTATAATCCATCAATCTTCCAGGATTAGGAAAATTTGGGGAAATGTGGCATTTTCCTCCACACCTATAACATTCCACTTCCAATATCTGGCCCACCACTAGACTATTGTCCTCTATAACTTTGAGATGGCAACTTTCTAGGACTAAAATTGGATCCGAACTCTCTAGGCTTTAGTCTAATAACTTGGTTTGTCTTCTTTAACTCCAGCAGGTTGAAACTTGCTTCTTTGTTATTCTTTTGCCTTTCATGCATCTCTTTTAGAGAATATATATTTTCTATATGGTTTTGTATAATCAATGGACTAACTAAGACCATTGTTGATGTGGTTGAGTAATCATTAGAGGCATCATTCATGGACATGGTTGAGTTGGAGAACCATACTAGGGCACTATAGGCATTTATGGGTAAGGATTGGATATAGTCCCTTGGATTGAATTGGACTGATACATCACTCTTGGCATTGAGGATGTAAGACTTCTCTTCCTTGATTCATGGCTAATCTAGCATCCACTTCATTGTATAGTTTGTCACCTTCCAATGCATCCTATAGATTAGCTAGCCTTCTCGGTTCCACAAACTTCCTAACCTCTGAATGCACTCCTCTAAAGAATACTCTCTTCTAAATTCCAACATCTAGGTTATGGTTGGACCATCACTTCATTATTGGCTCCATTCTAGAGACATAGGATTCAACCCATTCTCTATCATCCTACCAATTTAAGTTCATGAATTCCTCTCCTATCCTCTCTTCAAAGCCTCTATTCCTGAACTTGGTGAGGAAAGTCTACTTTAGTTCATCCCATGTGCCAAAATTTCCTACTACCTATCTTTTGTACCATTGAAATTGTTGAAGTAATAGTGCTAGCCAATGCTCTGGGGTCTTGACATTGTTGACCACACATGCTACCATAAATGATACATGAAGTTCAAGGTCTTCATTTTACTCTCTTTTAAAATTTGGTGATTGGACTATATTGACAAGACGATCATCCACATTTCCATGACATATCTAGTTGGGAAAGGGACCTTGGTTTGGTTGAGCCATTGCGACTTTTGTAAAGAGTGCTAAAAGGGTGTTAAAGGCTTCTTCTCCTACTAATTTTTTTTCAGCTTTAGCCTTATCTTTCTATCCTTTTATGTACATTTGGAGACATTCTAATGCTTATCTCTTTATTGACTTACTCATCAAAGAGTTTGTACCATCTAGTTTGTCAGTGCTTACAAAAGGAAGCAAATACCTTTTTGCTTCCCTTAATCTTTGGAAGATTCTCTTGTCGACATTTCTTCAACTTCTTATTTCTCACACTCTCTAAATTTAGCTTGCATACCGTTGCAAATGGAAAGGAAATTAATTTTGAAATTTTCAAAATTCATCCACTTTGGGATAGCCATTGTGCTATCATTGTGATAGTACTAGCTTTTGAGGATCTCAATAGTATAGTTTGTAAAGAAAACATGAATCACTAACTTCTAGTGAGTTTCTCTTTGAATGATAAAAGGTTGTCAAAGCACCATGCGTCCCTAGTATCCTATTGTTGAGTATCCACTAGGAGATTTCAACTCTTTTCTTTCTTAATTTTATAAACTTCTACTAACCACAATTCTTGAAGCTTCTTCAAATTTTTCCACTTGATATTGTCTAGTAGATCTTCAATGAGAGTCAAACCCAACATTAATGAACATTTTCTTTTTTATTTTTAGTTTCCCTCCAACTAGTTTGCTATAGTGACACAAGCTTATATGGCTTTAGCAAAGTGAAAATTGTTCCCTATATAGAGCTTCCATCAAATGGCATTCTATTTTCTCCATGGGGGGAGGAATCTTTTATAAAAGGTTCTTTTTTCTATGGGTATCTTCAAATCTTCCTTAGCTATAGAGATCCTATTGTTTTCCATTGCTTCTTTTCCTTTTTAGTAGTGTAATTTCCTTTATTTTCAATCTATTAGAGTGGTTATTGTTGCTAATGGCAAATTTTCCCAATTTTGCACCAAAACATAGAGTTATTGAGGAGAACACCAAGGAAATAGTGAAATTACTATAGGAAACTCTTTCTTATGACACTAAAAATCATCTACTTATCATATTTACTTCACTACATAAATAAAATAGAACCAAAGAAAACAATTGCATGTTGCATGATAGAAAAGTTCTCCCACAAATTGAACTTCAACAAAGCATGTTATATTCTGCTTTATCACAAGTAACAAAGAAAAGAAACTCATTCACATGGCAATCTTAAATGGAAATTATCTCATAGAATTGAAATCATACCTTCAATAGAGTCTTCATAGTTTTCTTCTCTCATTGTCTCACAATCTCTCATTGTACGTTGGCATGCTATGAGCATGCAAATAATTGCAAGGCTTAAACTATGTTTTCCAAGGCACCATGGCTCCAAGTGAGGCTATTTGATAAAATCATAGGGTTCTTAAGACGCACGTAGCCCCTTTTTACAATTTCAATTGTAAGAAGGTTCTAGTTATTGCTAGAGTCCCTTTCACACTTGATAGTGTGACTCTAATGAACTTACCATGCTCGAAGGTCCTCAACTAGGCACAAGACAATCTAATTCCCACTAAGTTATGGATGCTCCATGGGAACACATCACTAGAGAGGTCAAGTTATGTATAATCTAATTCCCACCAAGTTATTGATGCTCCTAGGGTTTCACACTCACTTAGAAGGCATGTTATGTACTAATGTTTTCCATTCTTGAGCTTTGAGTGGTTCTTAGTCTCTATCAAGTGTGGAAATAGTGAATTGGATCCCATCTAGAATGTTGCCAAGTGTTTCCTTTGTCTTTGGACTTCTTGCCTTGATCATGGCTTATGCAAAGTTCTAATGCAGTGAGAAAGAAATTATGTCTACCCTATCCAAATATCTTCAATGGAATGCACTTGTTCCTGCTAGCTTTCCAAAAACATGTGTACTTCTTAGGTTAGAACATGTTGTATAGCTCTTAGATGGTACGAGTAGATCTAAATATCGAGGTCCTATCTAAGAAGTTGAAAATCATTGATTATGTCGAGTAGTCACAATGTGTCCTTTTGCAACCCAGGTTATGGAATTCTAAATGAAATTTTTGGGGAGTGCTTTCATTTGAGCTCTAAGGTGAGGTTTGGATAGCTTTTTTTGTTTAGGGAGCAATGTCTAGGCTTCATGGTTCTAGTGCACAAGGTGTGTGGTTAGTGTATGCTATGCACATGGTCCTTCTAGCGAGTATGTTGCATAGTAGCTAAGGTGCAATGCTTTAGATATTTATGCTTACATGTGCTAGAGTGCATCTTAGTTGCCTACATGAGGTCCAATGGGGGGAACATCTTATGGTTAAGTGAGCTCTAGTGTAATGCCTAAAGGGTGTGATTCTATTGCGAGAGTGGTGGTGAGATAACACCCCTTTGTGGTTCCTTACTATTGATACTCAAGTGTGCTTTCTTTTAAATGTAGGTGACTCCTCTAATATCATGCAAGAGAGGATGCTTGTCTTTAAAATAGCAGTCACCTTAAGGGGTTTGTTGGCACTTGGGATTGAATGATGAAGCTTGAGTTTGTTGATAAACTAGATTGGCTATGGTGGACGCAAGTCAAACACACAATACATTGTTAGAATGAGGAATTGTAACTCAAGTGAATTAGGTTCCAAGATAGATTAGCTTGGACTCATAAACACAATCTTGAGTGACTCAAATTGATAGTGCCATTACATTGAAATGAGTGTCAAGTACATGCTTATATAGCCTTTGAGTAGTACCACTTTTCCTCTCTGTGCTTATGGGATTTTGGACATCTCTTCCTAGAGCTTCTAGAGCATGCATCTTTGTCATATCTCTCACACAAAACCACTTATGGGCAAGCATCATTTGTTGTTCTCAATAGAGTTCACACTATGGATGCTATTTTTTGTAAGCACAACAAAAACTATGGTGATTATAGGTTTGATATATGATGTCAAGGGGTTCTTGAAAGTGGTAATGTAGTGAGCTCAAGGTATCAGTGACCAAGACACCTCAATGAACATTAGATGAGACTCCTGATCTAACTTAGTATGAGGTCCAAGATCTCTAGCTTTAGTTCCCAAATTAGAGGGGGAAATGGCATATGTGCATGTGAAGTGGCTAATTAGGATTGTTGTGTGTGTCTATTGTGTGAGCAGTGTTGTCTGTATGTAATCAAGTTGTATGCCAGTCATGAGGCTTGGTGTGATGTGACAGTGGAAACATAATGTGACCTAAAGTGAGGCCTAGTATCTATAGTGTGCATAGTGATGCAATTATGTAGTGAGTGTGTTTATGTAACGTAACTTATGTGCAGATTAGACTATTGTGGGCATATAAGCTACAGTATGTGTGCTTGGGATGTGTCCATATGTGGTTGCTCCTAGTGTGGTGTCCCAAGCACCTATTAGGGGTGTTTAAGATTTTAACTACAAATAGGTTAGTGGTTGCATGCAAGGGTGTTCCTTGGCATGTGTATAGTATCTAGGGTGTGTGTTTCATACGTGTTGTGTTATGTGGTGAGATGAGCCAAATAAGTGTGGTATGTATGTGTGTTGCTCGAGATAGATGCTCTAGTACATGTGGAATGAGTGGCATGTGTGTTTGGTGCCTTAGTTAATGTGTGGTGCTTATATGCTATGAGTGTGAAAGGCTTATATATATGATCATTATGGGATGAGGTGGTGGATTGGAGGGGATCCAAGCAAGTTGGCAATTTGGAGGCATGGGAGTGGTATTCATAGCTATTCAAGGTGGCAACTAAAACCCAAAGTCAATAGGATCGAGTGTCAAATATTTTTTCTTGCCTTCACCATATCATAAATAATTATTGATAATAAAATAGAAAGTGAACAAATAACATGAGAGAAGAAAACTCCAAAAGCTTGCAAGACACAAGAATGGGTAAAATCTCCCCCCATGCATGGGTGAGTACCTCCCCCATGCATGTATTTGTAATATTAGAAAAAACTTTTGTGCCCAAAATACATTGAAAGTATTTTTTTTATGTTTCTTGTGTTTCCCCACCTTGCACGACTACTTTTGTACAAATAAATCAAAACACTCTCTATTTTAATAGCTTTACAAAAATAAAATTTTTACCTTCTCTAATAAATAAATATAAAAAAATCGATTGCACATGCCCATGCAAAATCCTTGCGCCAAGGGCGAATACAAGATATCATGCTTTTGATAAAATTTTTCCACACTATAAAGCATATAAATTCCATGCATTAAAATGTGCACTCCAAAATAATAATGTCACTTGACTTTGTCTAATTATCTGCTCACCACAACACAACACACATTAGCATCCTTCCATCTATCTACCATGCATAATGTGACCAATACAATATGCACATGTTCACATGATAAGTCATAAATTTTGGGCAAATAGATAAAAAAATCCACACTAATAAATATAATATCATAATAATTCTTAGGGTTATATTTATTAGATATAAGATAAAAATATTATTTTTGTAAATTTACCACAATAGAGAGTGTTTTGATTTATTTGCACAAAAGCAAGTCATGTAAGGTGAGGAAAAGCAAGATGCGCAAAAGGGATGCTTTAAATGTATTTTGGGCACAAAAGCTTATACTAATATTACAAATACATGCATGGGGGGGTGCTAACCCATGCATGGGGAGAGATTGTACCCATTCTTGTATCATGCAACCTTTTGGAGTTTTATTTTCTCATGCTATTTGTTCACTTTCTATTTTATTATCAATAATTGTTTATGATATGGTGACAGCAAGCAACATTGGTTTCAAAGCAAGATGATTGGTCTACATGTCAACATCAGAGAAGAGGAATACATCCACCTTGAAGGCAAGAAACATTGGTTTTAGAGCAAGATGATTGGTCTTGGTATGCACGTTAACATCGGAGAAGAGACATGCATCCATCTTGAAGGCTTCAACATCATCATCATCATCAAGACGCTTTCTATTATCCATTGGTCGAAGTCTTTACACAAAGGTTTCTGGCACAAAGGATCTTCATCAACATTAATTTTGTGTCTCTTTTTAACCTTTGAAGAAAAAGACTTCGATGTTTAATCATCTTCTTTATTTAGAATTCCACAATAATAAATAAAATTCCATAACAAATATGACATTTGAGAAGGTGGCCTTGTGCTACGAACAATGTGTAAGCATGGGAAATTTTCCAAGGCTACTGTACATTGGCTACACAAGTGGTTTAAGGGACCACACCTATCATGGGGCCAAGTCAACAATAGAGTGGCTATGGTCTATGAGTGCTACATTAAGCATTGGTCATTTCATGTGGCAAGGGACATGAATGCATGTAACATGGGGGACCCCCCCAAGGATAACATGTTTAGAGCAAAGGATGGTGACAATAGCGCTCGAATAGCAGTGTGCTTTTAGGACTACGACTTAACGTAGTGGGTGATGTGGGACTAATTGTGATGAGGCACTTGATTGAAGGTCAAAAGCTTTTCTCTAGTTCTAAAATTGCGTTTAGCTTACTTGTATAGCAAGTATGTCATTTTATAGTGAGATGGGATCAACTATTAAATGATGCACCTCTTTTTGAAAGTGAACATAATGAAGGGGAAAATGTAATGCCTAATCTTGGAATAGGCTTACAACATGGACAACAAGGAGAGAATGTGGTTGTTGACAAAGAAGCGAGTCCTTTTAGGCCACAAGATGCTAATGACGAGCAAGGACGTGAAGAATATGATGACTAGTTCAAGGCTTGATTGAAGGCAATAATTGACATCTTTGTTCCATTGGCCAGAGATTCCCAATGTGAGAGATTTTTTATTCTCCCAAAAAGGATAGGAAGGGCAAGAAGAGGATGCCATCTTCAAAGGAATTTGGGCAACATGAAGCTCCCAAAGGACAACCATTGTAGCCTAAAGATGCACCAAAGTCTAGTGATGAGCAAAAGCAAATGATACTAGTGGTATTGAACATGTAAATGCAAGGCCATCCTGATAATCCAATGGGTTTGGGACAGCCAAGTATGCATGCAAATATGGGATAGCTAGGATACTTTGGTCATCTCACCACTTTTCATGCTATGGTGGGCCAAGGATGCATATAGGGATGTATGGTACAACTCCTTATTGTATGCAAGAACCAAAGCATGGTATGCAAGGTCCAATGTATCCGGGTATGGTAACATTGGGCCTTGCATGGCAACATTGGCATGATGCCTAACACACAAAATGGTATGAATAACAATGCATTTGCACCCCCTAGCACTTGTGTGGTTCAAGGATTGAGTGCTATTCATGCAAGTGCTCCTTATGGTGTTGGTCATTATGCAAATATGGCAAGTGCTTCCTTTTTGCAATAGCCAATGCTCCCTTTTTGAATCTAGTTTGAGTTTGAGTTCCTCTATGGGTAGATCCAAGTGAGGAAGATAGGGATGGAGTGAAGATGTCCAAGGGAGCTAGTTTAGAAGGCTCTACTAATCAATTGGTGGTGGATAAATATGAAAAAAGTGGATTGATGATCATCTGAGTTGGTGGCGAACTATCCAAGCCAGCAAGGGACATGGTTTGAGCTATGGAAGATCTATTAAAGTACAATGTAATAACCATAGACACTAAGTTGTCTAGTGTTAATCAAGATCTTCTTTAAGTCTAGTATATGCTAATCAATCTTTTCTTTAAGTTAGGTACATTGCATATATTCTTAATAAGTACAAAAAAGGAGTCATTGGCAAGTGATAAATGCACATTTTACACTCCAACAATGCTTCATGCAAAGCCTTTTTCCAATCAGACACGTCCCTTTCTACCTACATTAGATGGCTATGAGAAGTAATATGAAATGTTACCATTGAACCAAGGATCCAATCTTGGGACATATCATTATCCATAGTATTAAGGAATGCATTCCCAAGAGTAGAGATATACAATACATCACCATGATTACTATTTTACATATTTTTTCAACTTATTTAATTTTAGCCTTTGATGTTTTTTCTTTCTTTCCATTTTTTTCACTCTTTTCCTTGCCTCTTGATGTGACATTTCTTGATATGAATGCAACAAAAGCATTCCATATATTTTTAGATATAGAAATATTTTCCATGTGGCCTGACACAATTGGTTCTTACCTAAGTGGTAAGGTGCTGAATTTAAAAGATAGAGCATGCATGAAGTGAGTTGGCCGTTTGAAATGGTTGTTGGGTATATTTCCACGTGTTGAGAGCCTATCTCACTCGTTGTCGTGATGTTATGAGGACACAATGTGAAAAAGTATGGAATGCATTATCATCTAACTTCTTATTAATCAAGAGAGTCAATGTTATCTGAGTCATTAGTATTAGTGTGAGTTGCATGGATTATCCAAAAATACTAGATTTTTGGATAATTTTAGCTTATATTTGATATTATTTATTGTAAAATTTTGAAAAAGCTAGAAAAGCTTCTAGATTAGGATGACATGCAAAAAGCAAGTTGCTTTTTCAGCCAGTTAGGAGATTTTTCATAAAAAAGACAAATTGACAAAATCGTGCACGTTGCGATCGTTGTAAACAGGCTAAAAACTGCAGATTGAACTTAAAGAAGAAGAAGGAGTGATTTGGGAGATCTATGAGTAGGTGTCTTGCGGTTTTACCCCCCTTTCGAAGCCAACGAAGCCATCAGATTTGGGTTTCAAGTAGCAGAGAAGGAGCTGTAATTTTTATGCACGTTTTGTTCTACGAAGAAGCTCCAAGAGATCTAATGCCTGGAGATTGCTTTTGAGTAGTGCAAAGATTCCAAGTTCTTTCAATACATATTGATTCAATTCATTGTGATTTGTTTTTGTAGTGTTTATCACTTGGGTATTCTCTATCTTCTCTTTCATCTCCTATCTCTACTTCCTTCTACTTCTGATCCCCGGTGGATTCGACCTTTCGACAAAAACCCCTCCGACATTGGTGAATCCGACGTGAAAAGTAGTCACAGAAGAAGGAAGATAAGATAGGAGAACCTTCGAATACAATCTCCAATGATGTTTTGCAACAATTGGTGCAAAATATGAATATGCTTATGCAAGTACAACAACAATAGGTGATGCAAGCTTCAGCTCAAACAGAAAGTGTTGTGATGAATGCTTTGCAAGCAGTTGAGCGTGAGGTGAAGTTATTCAATGGCAGGAATGTATCTGCATATGTACATACCTATGCTCAGAAGATGGAATTCTTTGGAGTGGCTCAATCTGCATGGAGCTTGTATTTTGTACGTGTTACTGTTCATGAACTGAAAGCACGGATTACTGAATTATACTTGTGGGTTATACAACCCAATAAGAGTCTTCTGGCTACAGAATTGTTAAGAGAATTTGAAAGTCGATTTGAGCAGTTGGATCTCGCAAAACAACAAGCTCTTGCAAGTCAGAAAATTGAATTGTTTCTATAGGCAGTTGATCTTGACCTTCAAGAGAATCTTGATGATTTACTAGAGGATCAGACTACAGAGACAATTTTGAAAACACAGTGGAGACATGTCAAGGAAGCTATTATTGTGCTTGTGAAGAAGCATAGAAGAAGAGAAAGATTGCATGTCTCTAGCTTTCCCATTGTTACGGGAAAAACAGTTGAAGTATCCAGTAAGCCACCCGCTTCTATGGCTAACCCTATGGTTGTACCTACTATTGTTCCCTCTGTTAGGGAAGATGTCTTGGATGAATTGGTCAAAGGGATGTGGGATCTTCAATTGAAGGTTGCAAAATTGGATGAAAAAGGACAAGAGGAAAGGGGACGGGCAACAACCCCTAAACTTGGAAAAAGATGTATGTGGTGTGACAATTTGCAACATGAGAGAAAGGATTGTGTTGCCTATCAGGAGGCCTTGGCACGACAGCTCATCTTTTGGAAAGATGGCAAGATCCATGCATAAGAAACGGGATTGCCTCTTGCTTTGAATTTTGGAAAGGGAGGTATGCAGAAGTTGTTGGAAGACATGGCTGTCCGAAATGCTTATGTAGCGATGCATGCTTCTACTTTTGGTCTACATTTGGATAGAATGCATGGCCCGAGTGATAGTTGGTCCAAAGGGTGAAATATGGACACATGCTTTACATGCAGCTGAAAAGAGAAATGTCACTGATAGTGAAATGTCTCATGCAGGGCAAAACATTCGTGGCATAACTATCACCGGTAGATGAATATTCAATGTATGCATATTTAGCAAAGGTACAAAACACGAATGTACTTGTGGAAGAAAAACGAAAAAGATATGAAGATATTGCAAGGACATCTAAAAGAATGACAAGAAGAAGTGTGGATCAGTCTAAAGCTGCAAATCAGCCACCTCCCGAGTATGTTATGGAAGAGGTCAGTCAAGAGCAAAAACAGGATAACAAACAAGAGGGCAAAAAGAAGGGCAAGAAGTCAGGATATAAGTTGCAATCTGACATTGAGACAGCCACAGATCTTAAGAAGGTTCCTGAAGAACGGATCTTAAACAGTCGGGTGGAATTTACCTTGGGAGAGGTGATTGGCATTGCCAAGCGAGAATTTCATGATGAGATCATTGACATAATTAAAAGAAAGCGTTAGTTTCTTGGTGATACCACTAGTGCATTGCTGCAATTTGAAGAGGAAACTAGTTTGTTGGGTATTCGGGCTAAATATGAGCATGAAGTAAGTACATGATTGTCTATGCAGGATGCTACTAATCAATGGACAGCATGTGGAAAAGAGAAGAAAGTGGCTGAAAATGCATTGTCTTGTAGCAATATGCATGGTGGAGTAAGGCAAATGCAACAATATGCAGAAGAGACTCTAGGATTTATTCCTCAAAGTCACTACACAAGAAATCATTGGGCTAGAGCTACCACTGAAACGGTGGTGAAAATAGGGGAGCGTGAAACTCCTTGTGTTGCTTTACTTGAACATGGGTTTGAGATAAGTGTCATTGAGCATGGATTGTATGAAAATGGTGCATGGCCTGTAGACACTGATCATGGTCTTGAGATATCGAGCTCCACTCATGATATGCTAGGGTGACCGTTGTGCATTTATGTCACCGACTTGTTAGCTGTAGATACAGTTGGTACACTGCCCATGAATAATAGCTAGATGACAGCTATCCTTATCTACTCTAGCTCGTGGCTCAGTTAGTATGCCACCTTAGTTAGTTGAGTTTGGTTTGAGACCCATATATAGGGTTCTTCTATTTCTATGTAAGAGAGTTCTTTTTGCTTACACAACTAAGAAGAGGAAAACTGTTTTCAGCCTCCACATGTGTGTGTATTCCCCCATTGTGCAAGCAAGAAAGCTACAAGTGATACTCCTTCCTTCTCTCCCACAATCTTGACATGGTATCAAAGCCTTGTTCATGGTAAGGAGCTTAAGAAAGCAAACCAAGTTCGCGATGTTCTGGTAAGAGGACCAGTCTTGCTCTCATTTTTCTGTTTTGGGAGCAAGTCTCTGCAGGTAGCACAGCTGGAAAGTGCAAGAGTGCATTGTCTTAGATTGAGACGCCCTTCGCGATGTAGCAAGAGGGCATTATATGCTGTGGGAGAGGGCTTTAGCCCATGGTTGCTCTATTTTTTTGATTTGAGGCCATTTCGAGGCCTGTTTTGGAGGCGGAAGTTTTTTGCACGCACTCAGGAAAAGGCCCTGTTTTATGCTGTGCGACCACTGTTCTACAGGTCGGTGAAAAGTTACTGTAGAAATTGCATCATATGCCTGTGCACAGAGACATTGGGAGCTACAGAGTCATCCTTGTTTCCTGTTGATGCAAAATCGTCACTAGGAAGTGACTATGTGGTCAAATACCACTTTCGTCAGTTTTGCAGATTTGCCCTTGTGAGGCTGAAGCTGTGCTTTTTGCAATGACAAAATTTTTTGTATTATTCTGTAATGGCGTCTGATTCTCTTTCACAGATTGTCATTGAAAAGCTTGACAAGAACAACTTCCAAGCATGGAAGTTTAGAATGACGAATTTCCTTATGGGAAAAGGATATTGGGAATTCGTTGCAAGAAATGAAGAAGAACCAGTTCTTCCTGATGTTCCCAATCAACAGCAAATGCAGGCATTTAAAGGATGGCATGAGAGAGCTAGAAAATTTATGTACTGGCTGTCTATCAGTATTTCAGACTCTATGATTGTGCATATTCAGGATGCAAGTACGCCAAAGGAGGCATGGGATACTTTGTCAAAAAATGTATAGCACAAATACATAAGCCAGGAAAATGCAGCTCAAGCAAGAGTTACACAATGTGCAAAGAGAAAATATGAGCATCAATGACTACCACATGAAAGTGAAGAAGATTGCAGATGCACTTGCTTCCATTGGGTCGCCAATGGAAGATGATGATTTAGTTTCTGTGACCTTGAATGGTCTAGGAAAGGATTATGCACAATTCCGAACATTGATTTCCATCCGTAAAAGATTTCCTGATTTTGAGGAGTTGATTGCTCTTCTAATTTCTGAGGAGCAAAGAAATGGTGGAGCATCTTCTTCAGGAGGAACTTCAAAAGAAACTATCTTCTACTCAAATGCTGGAAGAGGTAGAGGCAGAGGTAGAGGAGGCCGATCTGGAGGCCATGGTAGAAATCAAAATATGCAGCAAACTCAAGAAGACCAATCCTATGGAGGAGGACGTGGTAACTCTAGAGGCAGGGGGAGCCAAAGAGGTCGTGGTAGATGGCAAAGAGGGCAAAATGCAAACAGCAATGTTGAATGCTACTACTGTGGTAAAATGGATCATATACTAAAGACTGCTATAAAAACCAGAATGACATCATGAATGGAAAATTACAACAAGGGAATTATGCATCTTCTAGTAGACAGGGTGATGTGACAGAAATGAGCATTTGTTTATGGTGCAGCACATGACCAATTCTATGACAAGTGCAGAAGAAAGCAACGATGTGTGGTATGTTGACTCAGGTGCATCAAACCACATGACAGGTCATGCAGAATGGATGCAAGATGTAAGGAAAATGAAAAAACCAAGATTTGTGGAGACTGGTGATGATAATGCACATCCTATTGTGCAGATTGGAAAATTTCCTTTGTCTATGCAGGATAGGAAAAAGAAATACCTGTCGGATATATTTCATGTCCCGAATATCACCAAAAACCTGGTTTCTGTTGGTTAAATGGTTGAGCAGGGCTTGCAGGTCAGATTTAATTCTCATGGATGCTTTGTTGAGGATATGAAAAATAAAGGTTGCTTGATAGCAAAAGGAAAGAAGAAGGGCAGAATGTTTACGTTGGATGCAGACATGCCTGAATTGAGTGCAGCAATGTTTGCACATGGGACCGATGTAGTTGCAGATATTGATATCTGGCATAAACGCATTGGTCATGTTAATGTACAGTGACTTAAATCAATGCAAGCCCAAAATATTGTTGCAGGATTGCCTAAATTCAAGGTTGCAGAAATGCATAAGGTATGTGAAGCCTGTCAGTTTGGAAAACAGGCAAGGAAACCATTTCCTAGACATGTTCAAGAGAGTAAGAAGCCATTTGAACTAATCCACTCTGATGTATGGACTACTAAAGCTGCATCTCTTGGAGGCTGTCATTATTTTGTCACTTTTATTGATGACTAGAGCAGAAAAGTTTGGGTGTATTTTATGAAAAAGAAAAGTGAAGTTTTTGGGCATTTCAAAACTCTTAAAGCTATGGTTGAAAAAGAAACAGGCCTGCAAATAAAATGCCTAAGGTCAGATGGAGGGGGAGAGTACCTCTCAAATGGGTTTGCAAGGTTCCTGCAGGAGCATGGCATAAAGCAGCAATATTCATGCAGTCATACCCCACAACAAAATGGAATTGCAAAAAGGAAAAACAAGCATATTGGAGAGGTATCTTGTGCCATGCTCAACGAAAAAGACTTGCCAGATTTTTACTGGGCTGAAGCAGTTGCTACAGTAGTCTACATAATGAACAGGACTCCCACTGCAGTAATGCATGGGATGACTCCAGAGGAGAGGTATACTGGTAGGAAACCAAATATTTCTCATTTGAAAATTTTTGGTTACATTGCCTATGTTCATGTGCCAGATGAGTTGAGATCCAAGTTGGATCCAAAAGTTGAGAAGTGCATCTTTATTGGTTACTCTCTGCAGCAAAAAGGGTATACATGCTATAACCCTTCTACTCGTAAGTTTACAGTGAGCAGAGATGTTGTTTTTTATGAGATGAGTAGCTGGTATAAACCAGTGAATGTGATTGATAATGTAGATGCATAAAATAGTAATGCTGCATAGAATTCACAGCAGTAGTCACAAGATATTAGTGGACCTAGAGCATCCTCTAGCAGTGGTTCACATTCTTCGCCATGGACAGGCAGATTGAGATCAGGAGAATCTTCTCAAAGCAATGCAAATAGTGGTATGCAGGTATCACAAAAAGGAAAAGAGAAGGTAGATCAGCCCATGTTTGATGTGAATGCAGGTCACTCTTATGTGGATGGTGAATCTAGTGGCTCAGAACAGAGCATTGATGATGAGTTGGGTATTCCTTCTATTGTTACACCTGGAGTAAGGAAGACCATGGATGTTTTGAGAGCACCTGGGAGTGAACCTACTTTGCGCAGGTCTACCAGAGCTAGGTATCATGTGGATAGGCTGAAATATGATGGATTTACAATCATTCACTATGCCTATATGGTCAAAGTGATACAAGAACCAGAACCCACTTCTTTTGAGCAAGCCATGGGAAAAGAAAAATGGGAGAAAGCCATGGATGAAGAAATGGATGCCTTGGAAGGAAATGCTACATGGGAATCGGTACCTTTGCCTAAAGATAAGAATGCAATTGGTTGTAAGTAGGTTTATAAGGTGAAACACAATGTAGATGGTTATGTGAATAGATACAAGGCAAGATTAGTAGTCAAGGGGTATGCACAAACATATGGCATTGATTATGAAGAAACATTCAATCCAGTTGCAAGGATGGCAACCGTAAGAGTAGTCATTGCTATGGCTACATCAAAGGGATAGTCTTTACATCAGATGGATGTAAAGAATGCCTTCTTGCATGGTGATTTTCAAGAAGAGGTCTATATGGAGCAGCCACCAGGTTATGTGCATGCTATTCATCCTGAGTTTGTTTGTAGGTTGAAGAAATCCTTGTATGGCTTGAAGCAAGCACTTAGAGCATGGTCTGACAAGATAGGACAGTATCTTGTCACTATTGGCTTTCACATTTCCAGGGCAGATTTCTCACTTTATGTGAGAAAAATAGAGAAAGAAGTTTGAGATGAAGGATTTGGGAGAGCTGCGTTATTTCTTGGGCATTGAGGTGATTAGATCACCAAGTGGGATACGGATCTTGCAGAGGCAGTATGGATTGGACATGCTGTCCAAATATGGGATGACAGGCTGTAAGCCTATTTCAGTTCCTTTGGAGCAGAATGTGAAGCTGAGCGCAGATGCAGGTGAGCTTCTAGAAGACCCTACTATGTACAGACGCATAGTAGGAAGTTTGATTTGTATGACTATTACCGGGCTAGATTTGAGCTATGTTGTTGGATTGGTAAGTTAATTTATGCATGCTCCAAGGAAACCGCATTTGGATGCGGCTAGACGCATACTCAGGTATGTGAAGCCCACATTGCAGTATGGACTATTTTATGAGACTGGGGTTCAGATACAGTTGCATGGATACATTGATGCTGATTGGGCTGGTAGTATTTTTGATAGACGGTCTACCAGTGGATATGTGTTCTCTTTTAGGAGTGTTGCAGTCACTTGGAGCAGCAAGAAATAGCCTACAGTTGCCTTATCGAGTACAAAGGCTGAGTATCGGGGTGCAGCAATGGCTGCATGTGAGGTAGCTTGGTTGCATAAGCTACTTTATGATATGCATCAGCCTACAGATGGGCCAGTTGTCATTTATTGTGACAACATGAGTAGTATACACTTGGCAAATAACCCAGTCTATCATGCTAGAACAAAGCACATTGAGGTGCATTATCACTATGTGCGAGAGAGAGTTTTACTAGGTCTTATTGATCTAGCTTATGTCGGCATAGAGGATCAGGTAGTTGACATATTTACGAAGGCATTGGGCGCAGAGAAGCTATACAAGTTAAGAGACCTGCTTGGTGTGCAGGAATTGGGATTGAGCTTGAGGGGGAGTGTTGAGATATCGAGCTCCACTCGTGATATGCCAGGGTGACCATTGTGCATTTATGTCACCGACTTGTTAGCTGTAGATGCAGTTGGTACACCACCCATGAATAATAGCTAGATGACAGCTATCCTTATCTACTCTAGTTCGTGGCTCAGTTAGTATGCCACCTTAGTTAGTTGAGTTTGGTTTGAGACCCATATATAGGGTTCTTCTATTTCTATGTAAGAGAGTTCTTTTTTCTTACACAACTAAGAAGAGGAAAACTGTTTTCAGCCTCCACCAGTGTGTGTATTCCCCCATTGTGCAAGCAAGAAAGCTACAAGTGAAACTCCTTCCTTCTCTCCCACAATCTTGACACATGGTTGGCGAATGAGGGCTGCAAATAATTCTTTAGGGGAGCTCTATGCTACATGTCCTAATATAAAAGTAACGATTGGTGATGTACAAGAAGAGCAACACTTCTTTATGCAAGATAATTCCTCATATGCAATGATTTTGGGACATCCCTATATTACAGGATTGTGTATGAAAACAAAGGTGCTTGATGATGGTTCTGCTTATGCAAAAGTCAGAAGCAAAGATGGGAGGAAAGCAGTCCAATTTCTTATTGTTTGTGTTAATCATCCTAGAAATCGTGATACGCTTCGAGAGTCTCCTTTGGTTCCAAATGCAAGGGAATTCAAAGACTTGGATTTTCATTAAGCACTGCTGTAATGCAGGGCTACAGTAATGTTGTTCAGAGGGTGTACTCGTCTCTTGATAAAATGAAGCATGTATTTACTATTGGTAATTCTCAGTTTACAGCAAACAGTTCATGTTGGTTTAAGCCTATGGAAGCTATGTGTAGGGCTGAACGCATATCTATGAAACTGGCTACTAAGAAACTGAGAGCATTGACATTGTTAGCTAAAAATGATGACATTTCAGACATCTTTTATGGACTGAATATTACTGACACTATGGCTGAAATTTCAGCAACTATACATGCAGAAAATGAGGCTGAAAACAGAGTGTTGTCAGTATGTTCTTTGGATATGTATGATGTTATAGCATTGTTTGCTCAGCACGAAGGATTACAATGGGCTGAAGCACTTGTGGAGACAAAGTATAAGACAGTTGACAAAAAGGTGAAACCAATTGCTTTGCCACTTCCACCAGAGAGTGAGGGTATATACGAAAAAGTGTCAAGGTAGCCAAGCTTACGGGATCGTAAAGATATAGGTCATCAGTTTACATCTGAAACATTACAGGAATTGAAAGTTGGAGCAGAAGGGTTTCTTTTGCCTGCTGAGAGAGACTTGTTTTATGCGGATGTTGGCTAGACATGGGAAGGCATTTGCATTTTAGCCAAGTGAAATAGGTTGTGTGGATCCAAATGTTGTCTCTCCTATGGTCATATTTACTGTGCCACATGTACCATGGAACTTGAGGATTATTCTAGTGCCTAAAGCTTACTTGGCAAAGTTGATGGATTTGCTAAATGAAAAGATTCACATGAAGATCTTGGAGCCTTCTTCAGCCTCGTCCTCAAATCGTTGGTTTGTTATACCCAAAAATAATGGGGCTTTGAGATTTATTCAAGACATGCAACCGGTCAATAAAGTGACCATAAGAAATGTGGGTGCAAGTCCTGTGGTTGATGAATTTGCAAAGGCTTTTGCAAGTAGAGCGATCTATTCTTTGGGTGATCTTTACTCGGGTTATGATCAGTTTCAGCTTGCAATTGAAAGTAGGGATATCACAACCATGAAGACTCCTTTGGGGTTAGTATGGATGTGTACTCTCCCACAGGGTGCAACAAACTCAGTGGCACACATGACAAATGCTATGAATAGGCTACTCAGGGATCTTATACCACAATTAACTATGCCCTTCTTGGATGATGTTCCAATCAAAGGGTGTATAGTGGATGAAAAGAATGAAGAGATGGATGCTCATGGATGCAGACAGTTTGTTGCAGACCATATTGTGGATTGTGAGAGGATTTTGACACGTCTAGAATAGGTGCATTTAACTCTTTCTGGACAAAAGTCTGTCTTTGGAGTTGAAGAGTGTGGGGTCTTTCGCTCAACCGCCAAGACCCTCGGACCGCTTATTCTTTCAAGCGTTTCAAGCGAGCTCTAATGGCTATCTCTCACCTAGCCGACGCGCCGTCGATCCTATGAGTGTAGTGAGCTTACCTTGATGCTCGATCGAGTACCCTTCTCTCTCTTGCACTCCGATAGCTCCATGATCCTAGATGCTAGCGCAAGCATCCTCAAGCCTCCTCCATCTCCAAGCTCCATCCTCCATAGCCACGCGCGTAAGAGAAGAGAAGGGAAGAGAAGAGAATAAGAGGAGAGGAAATGGTGAAGAGCTTCACCCTCTTGATCCCTCACCCTCACACACACTCACTCCCTCACACTCTCACACTCCCTCTCTCAAGAGCACACACAAGCAAGGAGGAAAGAAGAAGAGAAGAAGAAGAGGACTCCTTTTGCCACACACCAAAGAATGAGCTTCTCATTCATTTTTTCAACTTTATATACAAAACCCTAAATCCCTTTCGGGCGGTCATCCCCTTTTCCTCTTTTACATGGCCGGCCGTAGCCTAGGCCCTCTTTCCCATTTCCCACCATTCTAATTTACCCTATTCCCACTAATGCATACACTTTGCACAGGAGCAAGCCTGGCACCCTTTTACACAAATTTGGGGGCGCTCGCATATTTTGATGGTGCACCTTTTCCTCTTTTATTGTCGTGGCCCCACACCGAAGCCTTTTGAGGGTCGTGTCTGAATATTTGAATTTTTCAAGGATTGGTTGCCAGTCAAGGCACCTTTTTTGCTCTTGTGCCTTTTTTGCTATTTTTCCTTCTTCCCAGTTTCCGCTCCTCTGTGCTGCGGTAATGTGGTCGGAAACATGGTAACATTACCCCCTCCTAGCCAAGTGCCAGCCCCATGGCACTGCGGTGGGACAAGGGGCACGTTAGGTCGGCTAGTAGGCGGAACAGGTAGGTGGGTGGTTAGAGATGATGACCCGGAGCGAGTCCGGCGTATGGTAAGCTCCATGGAGACACTCGCCATCTGTCACACGATTGTAGCCGATCGTCTTGTGAGTAGGAGAAGCGTTTGAAGCAATGCAATGATGGTGTGGGGGAATTTATTATGGTAAAAACCCCTTGAACTCGGTTTGGCTTGAACCCCGTGGCTTTGATTGAAGATTTGTGCCTTGGATCTGAAGGTCCTCAAGCCGGTGGAATCAATAAGCTATCCGTGGATCTTGAGGCATAGGGCATGGATCGTTGGATGATACATGTCCAAGATCTATGCCAATGGCGGACTTGCCTTGAGCTGGTTTGATCATAGTGGCCATCAGCATCAGGCAGGTGGTTGGAGGCCGGCACGCTTTGGGTCCTTAAGGGGTGCCAGGGGTGCCAGGGGTGACGGTCTTCCGCGGGTAACCAGCCCCCGAGAGTCGATATAACCTGCAAAAAAATTGTGCCCTCCCTAAGGGGTGTGATGCTTGTCGTGTAGAGTGTTGTGCTCGTGGCAGTGGAACTGGGAGATGGGTCTAACCTTGGGCAAGCCCTTGGTAACGTCCCACACTTGAGGACCGAGCTTGTGCTTCGTTGGTGGTGCGGTGAGAGCCTTAGGGTGACAAGTCTGAAAGTCCTGCCCTTGATGTGCCCTAGGCGTGAAGTGGGGGAGGGGGCTAGGGAGATCCCTATGTGCTTTTTTTTTTTTTTGGAGATGAAACATAGGACCAAGTATCTTAGTCGGAATGAGGAGGAGAAGGTGGGCGGAGAGACTTGCTCAAAAATTGGCGACTCTGCATGTAATTCTTTAGATTCATGCGGACATGTAGGGAGGTAGTGGAGAGGAAGGGGTGGTTGCATCTAGTGAACTGGCTGTCGTTCATATCCTCTAGGAGGGCTAGGCAAAAAGAAGGGA